>NW_028270143.1:50575932-50891080 GCF_037043375.1 Chiloscyllium plagiosum | reverse complement strand
ATGACCACTGAAGTTAGGGCCACTGGGCGGTAGTCATTGAGACATGCTGCATGAGCCTTCTTAGGCACAGGGATGATGTTGGCCCTCTTGAAACAGGCAGGGACAGTGGCCTGCTGCAGGGAGAGGTTGGAAATGTCTGAGAAGACCTCTGCCAATTGATCTGAGCATGCTCTGAGTGCACGGTCTGGTACTATGTCTGGTCCTATCGCTTTCCTTGGATTCGCACAAAGGAAAACTGATCTCACCTCTGATGCAGTGACTGTTGTGATAGGTTCATCAGGTCTTGTCGGAATAGGTGTTACCTCTCTGCCGAAATTCTGCTCAAAGCGAGCATAGAAGGCATTGAGACAATCTGGAAATATTGCAAAAAATGCATGCAGCTTTTCTATCATTGTTCCCATGTTTGATGATTGAACGAGAAGCATGTCCAACCACTTTGAGTAGGCGCCCACAATCACTATAAACATAGACTCTATGAAACGACCTGCATTGTCAGCATGCAACTGAATGCAGTGTTTACTTGGTCATTCCCACAAATCTGGGGGAGCTGCTGGAGATAATTTTGTCCCTGCTGGCACTCTGGGCACTGCCCCATTAACACAACTATGATGGCATCTATTCCTGGTCAGTAGATTCCTTCCTGAAGAAGGGCTCATGCCCGAAACGTCGATTCTTCTGCTCCTTCGATGCTGCCTGACGTGCTGCGCTTTTCCAGCAACACATTTTCAGCTCTGATCTCCAGCATCTGCAGTCTTCACTTTCTCCTGGTCAGTAGATATAACTTCTCACCAACGTCTTCATTTTGGAAACTCCTGGATGACCCTGGTGGAATTCAGCCAATACATACAATGATGTGGTCTCAGTGGGTCCAGCTTGGTTTTGATAGCCCTTTGGTTTCCCTCATCTCCACCAGCTATTTTAGTTTTGGCAGGACTGGATCTTCTAGCGTCCACAGTCTGATATTGTCAGTGGTGACTGAAATGGTGTCCAGAAAGCTTAAAAACAGAACTGACTCATCCAGTGATGGCACTGTTGGTGGTGTACCTGCCAGCAGGTGACAGATCTCAAGACATCCACATTTGTTACTTGTCCTCCTGGACAGTGTTCCAACTTGGAATTGTATGCACTTAGAATAAGAGCTCACTGCTGAAGATGACCTGAAGCTATGGGCAGCATAACCTTGTCCTCTTTGAGTAGCTCTACCAGAGGTTTGTGGTCTGTTACAATTACAAATTTACATTCGTAAAGTTAAAAATCACACAACACCAGGTTATAGTCCAAACCTGTTGGACTATAACCTGGTGTTGTGCGATTTTTAGCTTTGTACACCCCAGTCCAACACCGGCATCTCCAAATCATGACTACATTCGTAAAGGTATTGGTGGACTTTCTCAGACCAAAGATGAGTGTCAAACCTTCCTTGTCTCTCTGGGCATATTTGTGCTCTATATCAGACAATGCCCAGAAGGCATATGCTCTTGGGCATTCCTCTCCATTGGACCATCTGTGAGCCAACACTACCCCAATACCATATGGGGAGGCATCACATGCGAGCACCAGATCTCGTTTGGGATCATGGTGTGCCAACACCTTAGATGATAGCTGCTTTATCACTTCCCTAAAGGTTGCATCTTAGCTATTAGACTATTTTCAAGTTGGACCCTTTCTCAATCGCAGTTGTCAGGGTGCCAGGATGGATGACAGATTATGTGTGAACTTGTCGTAACAATTCACCAATCTAAGAAAGGACCTAAGCTCTGTTACAGACATGGGTCAGGATACCTTTGATTGACCTTGATATACCTTCCAACAGGTATAATCCAGTCTTGTTGACTCTGTAGCCCAAGTAGATCACTTGGAGTGCCCAGGACACAAGTTTTTCCCTTCTCAGGCATACACCCACTTTGGAGAAACATCTAAGGACTACGTCTGAGTTCTCTAAGTGTTCTTTATTGGTCTCCCTATGATTAGCATGTCATCTGGATAAATGGCGACCTGGTGTAGTCCTTGTAAAATATTTTCCATAGTCCACTGGAATATTGCACAGGCTGATGATACCCCAAAAGACCTATTGGTCTCCTATACAGTGTTGGTACAAACACTTATAGGCATTCATTATTGGGAATCTTCATCTTATCGCAATTGCAGGTACACCTAGCTCATGCCCAGCCTCATGAAAGACAGCTTGGCCTGGATCCTAAAGAAAATATTAACCACTTGGACGAGGTGTGATTTTATTTTCGGGTTTTTTTGTGTGGGCTGACCTATAACCCTTCTTTCAAGATATGCCCTGAGTGAGGCAATGCAATTGTCTTCACTCAAATGGTATCTCCAAGCTCAGTCAGGGTGGCAAGGGTGTCCACTTCCATTGGCATACCCAGTTACTCATATACTCTACTTGCCACATTTTTTAATGACAAAGCCAGTTGTAGTGCCAGTCTGAAGTCTAGTTGAGCTTCAGCCAATGGAGAGTTTGCATAGTTACATCATTAATCCCACATACTAACCGGTGTCTCAGCTTCTCACTAATGCTTAAATCAAAGTCATATGTCTCTGCCAGACATCTTAACCTCATCAAAAATCCCGAAATGGATTCTCTTGTTCTCAAATTGCTGAGTAAAACCAATAGCATCTCAAAACTAGAGGAGGCTTGGGGTAATAATATTCTTTAAATCTGCCAATTCTTGAAAGGTTTAAGTGTCTAGTGCCTCAGGAAACAATAGGCTCTCAATAACCAAAAAAAAAGCTGTGGGTCCACAAGCTTTCAGAAGACTTAGCTGTTAGCGAGTTTTGAGAAGATTTATAGCTCAGGTTGAGGTTCTGGGCGTAGGTTTGCTCACTAAGCTGGAAGGTTCATTTTAAAACGTTTCGTCACCATACTAGGTAACATCTTCAGTGAGCCTCCAGATGAATTACTGGTGACATGGCCCGCTTTCTGATTATATATTTAAGTTTCCTTGGGTTGGTGATGTCATTTCCTGTGGTGATGTCATTTGCTGTTATTTTTCTCAGGGGGTGTTAAATGGGATCCAAGTCAATGTGTTTGTTGAAATGGTTCTGGTTTGGAATGCCATACTTCTAGGAATTCTCGTGCATGTCTCTGTTTGGCTTGTCTTAGGATGGATGTGTTGCCCCAGTCAAAGTGGTGTCCTTCCTCATCCGGATGTAAGGATACTAGGGAGAGTGGATCATGTCTTTTTGTGGCTAGTTATTGTTCATGTATCCTGGGGCTAGTTTTCTGCCTGTTTGTCCAATGTAGTGTTTGTTACAGCTCTTGCAAGGTATTTTGTAAATGACATTAGTCATTTTTATGCAGACAGATTTTTATACACATTATTATATAGACAACAAACAAACACCAACCCAAGGAAACCTAAACACATAAATAGAAAGCAGGCCATGCCACCAGTGCCTCATCTGGAGGCTCACTGACGATGTTACAAAATATGGTGACAAAATATCTGAAAATGAACCTACCAGTTCATCAAGCAAGCCTACATCCAGAATTAGTTGCTGCTTTTCATCTGCCACAATACCATTTCCCCGGAAAAAAAATCACATTCTTTCTACATAATGGGCCCAGTCATCAATGGCAGGATCAAACGAGTCAAGCTTCCCAAATAATGATATGATGCCAGAAATGTTTGACCCAACTCAAACACGACTGTTGTGAATTAATTTCTTTAGAATCATACATTTTTTCTATCATCACCATTGAAATAACTCCACAGAGACCGGTATCCCATCACCAAGACACCCTTTATTTATATGCGCATAGTACTTGACACTATTCTGTTTCTCTAAGAGTGAAAAGAATCTCTGACAGTCCTGTCAGGGCTCCCAGATTGGACCAGGTTCACAGCCCCAATCAGGGAATTCATATTCTATGAGGTCCACCTGGTTGACCTCATTACAATCGCTATAAATGTCTCTCATGAGAAACATAGGTTGTAAAATCATCTTGTTGCAACCAGATGAGAAGTGACAAACCCACTCGCCTCAATTCAACCTGTTTGGTTGGTTGCAACAAAGATTTATATTCTTTTTAGCATGAGGCTATACCTCTGCAATTGAGATTGAGTTAACTCGCTCACCAGAAACAATAAGGGGCCAATTGTAAGTTCTTTGAATGAAATTTTGTTATATGCTCACACCAAGGAAAATAATAAACATGCATCCTCAAACATATATTGTTTGTGGGTGGCACAGTGGTTAGCACTGCTGCCTCACAGCGCCAGAGACCCGGGTTCAATTCCCACCTCAGGCGACTGACTGTGTGGAGTTTGCACATTCTCCCTATGTCTGCGTGGGTTTCCTCCGGGTGCTCCTGTTTCCTCCCACAGTCCAAAGATGTGCAGGTCAGGTGAATTGGCCATGCTAAATTGCCCATAGTGTTAGGTAAGGGGTAGATGTGTAGGGGTATGGGTGGGTGACGCTTCGGTGGGGCGGTGTGGACTTGTTGGGCCGAAGGGCCTGTTTTCACACTGTAAGTAATCTAATCTAATATATATTCACAGATAAAAATCTGAAAAAGGGATAGTGCCCAGTTCAAAGGAAACATTAAATGAGCATAAAATTTAAATTCCTTAGGATGTCCTTAAGACTTTGATTTGAGACCATAATCATTTGATTCATCAAACTTCTGAAGAAGAGTCACTGGACTCTAAACATTAACTCTGCTTTCTTTCCAAAGATGCAGCCAGACAGATTGTATTTCTCTAGTAATTTCTGTTGTTGTTTCAGATTTCCAGCATCTACAGTTCTTTGATTTTAGGTTAGTCATTTAATTATTGTCTTGTATCCTCAGCAGTCGTGAATATTTCTCTTTACCTTTGAGTTTTCTGATATATCCTTTGAACCAACTCTGTGACCAGATGCTTTTCCTTCCTGAGAGACTGAAAGAGCAGTTCCTCGAATTGGCTACAGTCACAAATCCATCTCCTCCATTCTGCCAAAAGCAATTCACTGAGATTTAGCTGGTTTGAATATTCCAATGTCTGGGTCCCTTGCTCCTAGCTCGATAATTGGAGGCAGTGTTTTTTATTTCTAATCTGTGAAATTTACCATACAAGTGTATTTCCTCTAGCCTGACTAGTTTAGATGTCTTTTGATAAAAATATTAATTTTGGTTCAAATAGATGTTTTTGTTCCACATTAGTTTCAGAAAGCTTATATAATCTATATGGTCAGCTGATTGCTGTGGCAATTTTAAAATCTTTCTGTTAATTAACTCCATAATGATCCCAGATATTAAAATCTGAAAATGGAATTTGAGAATTGATTGTTCGTATTTGATCACTGTCATGATAATTGAGATGCTGTACAAACAAAGGGTATTATTTAACATAGACATTAAAAGTTAGCAGCAGCCACATTAGCTATTTCTGATTAGGCAAGGAAAGCATACTTATGGATGGGGCTAAAGATCATTTAAAAATGAGAGTGATTAATTGGATATCAGCCATGAGGCAAATGACCTGACCTTGTCTCCATATGTAACCATTCAAAAGAAGAACAAGCAAGACAAGATAAAAGAGAAAGGGCAAAAGAGACAGACAGAGACAGAGAAAATAAGAGCATGAAAACCAAAAGCCACAAACGAAGAGTCATTTAATGCTCCCAATCCAGTTCTAATATGAAAAGTATGGAATTCATATTAGACTGCATATTACTGTCTGAGTTCCTTGTGATAATTTATCTGAGAATGTAATGAATGTAAAGTTCCTATAGTCCTACCAGATCATAAGGCTGCTTTCTCATTACAAGGAGTCAAAGTGGTGGTGATTTAACCTGAGGGTCACCACATCTCAGGGAAGGGTGAGGTTAAGAAGTAGATTCTTTATGGCAACCTCAGCAAGTGCGGAAATTGAACACACACTACCTAGGTCACAAATCAACCAACTGAGCTAACTGACCCTCTCGAGAAACTAATAAACTTGGCTTCATATTACATGCCTCTACCATGGGTATTTTAAGCAAGACTCATGTATCAAAGGTTGGGTAACAAACCCATCACCTTGCCATCATCTACCAAAGTTAGCAGCTCATTCGCCATATGTCACTGAATAATTAGAAATCAATTGTGTTTCTAAATAAACCTGTTGATTCTAATGTGCACCTGCCCATATTCTAATGCCATTGGCATAGACAGTCAGGTGGGAGTGGATATATCTTTTCTTTTAAGTTTTTAAATCAACAGGAAGGAAAGAGTGTATCAATTTCAGAGGGTGCCCTTGCTCTTTTGGAGACTTTCTTCCCTGCCTGTGCTTCAAAACCTACCACCTCTCACCCTTTTACCTAAGATGGGCATCCCCTTTCCCAAATGTGCCAGATGTGGTTGCTTCTGGGTTTCATTGGACCTCATCGATGGACCTACCTGCAGTCCTGGCAGAACCTACTTAGGAATGCTGTTGTTGCCAAAATTGTTTGGGTTGACCATAGTTGCAGAGGTAGGACTTCTGCTGTTGAGAAGTAACATCCACCTTTGCATTAACCTAGCCCCTGGTGGTACTTTATACCTGCAGGACAGACTTGTTCTCCATCTTTTGACAAAGTGCTAACTTTAGTTCGGGGCTGGGGGTATGAGTCATTCACTCCTCATACATTCTTAATGTGACTCAAACTCATTATTTTCATGACAGAACAGTTTGCCAATACAGTTCTATAATAAAAGAATAGGGACTCAGAACACCCAAGCCATCAGCCAAAATTACTGTAAACATATTGGCTGTAGGGTTTTTCCATACCTTTTCAGAAAGATAAGCAATCTTCCACTGTTCCAGCACACAGTTGACAGATGCTCTGTTTCACTACAGTGAGACATACATTAACATTAGCATGGCAGAAACGCCATATGGGGTGGCAAATGTTTTTCTTTTGACATCATAACTTGCTCAAGCACAGGATTATATGAACTGCATTCACAAAATACTTTGTGTTCATCCTATAATGATCTATTCAGACATCAGTGATTAAGATACTGCTCCATCATTGTCCCAATAAACTACAACTATGAAATGAAGATCACTGATGTCAATGCATTTTTCCCCAGGAATTGTGCATAAATATTTCATCTTCCACATTTCAAACATGCAAGAGAGGCCAGATTGAAAATTGTATGCAAATCCAATTGTATGCAAAACAGCTATGACTCATAACATTTTTATATGGTCCATGTATTGACCAAATAGATCTATAATCTTTTCTTATTCATTCAGACAATGTGAGCATTCATTGTCCATCCCTAATTAGAGTCATGGCTTGTGGGTCTGGAGTCACATTTAGGCCAGACCAGATAAGGACATTAGTGAAGCAAACGAGCTTTTCCCAAAATTGGTGTTGTGATCATTATCACACTTTTAATTCCAGATTTTTATTGATCCAAATCCTGCCATCTGTCTTGGTGGGATTTGAACCAAGGTTCCCAGAACATAATCTGGGTATTTGGATTTATAGCCTAGCAAAAATACCACTAAGTCATCGCCTTCCCAAATCAGATGCATGGATGTATCAGATAACTTGTTGAATGAGTTCTTGCTCTACTATATTTATTTTGTCATCCAGTCATTGTACTATCTTTCTCACAAACTTTCTAACTAAGATAATGTCATATTTAAAGCTACTTATTTATCACCAGTACATCTGATGCTGTCAGCTATTTACACACACTTAACTCCTGGGCATATCTTGCAAGTATGTCCAAACTGATTTGCATACTAATGTACATTAATCTTAATTGCTTAGCCACCCTTTCATCATTCACTACATTAATTCATAAAAGCATCTCAACTACTTGAAGCATAACAAATCCCTTGACACCACCTTACCACAGTACTTTTGCTGAGATTAGTACTTGGGTCTGCTTTCTGTCCACAGAAATGTATGACCATTCTATTGCAGAGAGAGGCAATTTGGTCCAGTGAGCTTTTGCCAGATCTCTGCAGGAGTGATCTACCTCATCACATGTACTCTCCCTACCTTGTGCCGCATTCCGTTTTCTTCTACAGGTGTTTATCCAATTCACTTTGACAATTGAATTTGCCTCCAGGGAATGCATTCAAACTATTTGCTGCTTAAGTAAAGTTTCTCCTCATCATGTCTCTTTGGTTCATTTTTCAAATTTCCTCTGGTTCTTGACCCTTCCATTAAGTGGCACAGTTTCTCTCGATCTTCTCTGTCTGGCTCTCTTATGATTTTGAAATAAATCAGCTGTTAAGCTTCTCTTTTGTAAGGAGTACAACCTAAACATACAAGATAATGGAGAAAAATCTTATTCAAAATCCTTGTTTACTCTAATGCTTTCTTTTGTCACTTCTTCTCAGTTCCATCTCTTAAATTCTGTTTCGGAAAAAGTGTTGAATTTCTTTTATATCTACTTTTTGGTCAGAAATATTTGTTTGTTGATCTCATGCCTCTAGAAGCTATTCTGGTGTTTTTGTATATGATTCCCCAAGAGCCTAAAGGATTTTGCCAAAGAATCTTATCTCAATTTCATTTCCTGCCATTTTTGCTCTGTTCATTTTCATTTTGTCTAATCACAGATGGAACAGAAATACAGATATTTGCTGTAAGCACATCACAAACAAATGATTGTGGGGTAATCTTGCTGGTTCCCTATTTTGTCCCATCTATTACATATGTTTATATTGTGGCTTATCTTGCTAAAAGTCCTTTGCTAAAAATTGTCTCTTTGCAGCTGTGTGACGCAAGCCTGTGTAAACAAGAGTTATCACTCAATTTGCACATTTTCAGCAAGAAAACTGTCATGTTGACCCAATTTTGAATGAGAGCCAATGCATTCAGCAAATATATTGAATGAAAAGTAAATGCTCCATCTTTACACATCTTCTGAAAGCTTGTTTTGATGTGGTGAGTCCAGTTAACTCAGTTGGCTGATGATTAGCATTTGGTTCAGATGAGTGCCAGTGGGTTTGACTCCCATATCAGCTGAGATAAACTTACGACCTGCTTGTTTACCTAACCCTTGAGAATGGAAGGCAATGATTAACAGCTAAGTGAAATAATCTGATTGAAACAGCAGCAGACAATCAGCCACTTTCTGTTGAGCAGAATACATGGGATGAAGAAATGAATGATGTGGTATTCTTGATTTCATTGGCACTAGTGGTCATGTTTGGAATCTGAGCTCTGGAATCCCTCTCAACCCAAACCTCTCTGTCTTTCACTGTGTTCTTTACAGCATGTCTTAAACCTTAACTCGTTGCCAAGCTTTTATTTGTCTGCCCTCAGATTTCCTTATCTGGTTTCATGTGAAAATTCATTTGATACCACTTCTATGATATACCTACGGATGGTTGACAATTTTAAAGGTGCAATATAAATGCAAGTTGTTGTTATTCTAGTATGATACATGCTATGTCACGATAGAGACAAAAAGTGTTTCAAAAGAAAGTCAAAATGCCAATTACAAGATCAAAAATACAGCAATATTTCATATTCTAAGAATTTTCACAAATGATTACAAATACTTAATAACACATTATTTTTGGAGGCAAGTTATATTTTAAATCACAGAAATGAACACCCTTATTAAGTGTTTTTAAATCAACCAGTTGAGATGTGTTACTGCATATCTTTGGGGTAGATGGGACATGAACCTGGGCCTTTGTCCAGAAACTGGGACATTCTCCCTGGGCCATAAGAGCCTTAAATTTATGACACACCACACTCTCCACAGAATTGCAGTCCTTCAATAAAACAAAACACAGTTGCTTTCATCTTCCAACAATCAGCATGGCATTAGGGAGACCCGAAAACCATGTGAAACCATAGAAAATAGTTCACAACCAACATCGGAATTGGAGCTGAAAACAGAGTGATAGAGCAGCAAAGAGTTTGCAACCAGCATGGGAATGGGTACTGAAAACAGCATCAAAGGTAATCAAAGGGAACCACGGTAATCTCTAACCGTTGCACCAATGCCATCCTTAATCAGCAGTGCTGTCTCTCCATCTTCACCTGCTACCTTGTTCTTCTTGGATACAACCTTCATTACTCAGAACTCAACCTTTGTTACCCTCTATAATGGCTATTTATCTTACAGGTCGTTCTCCTAAAACGCATATTGCATTAATATTAATTCACTATAACATGATTGATGAAGTGGGGACACTGTTACTCTCACACAAACTTTTAAAATGTGTGCAGTGTATTGGTTATAATGTGATTCCAGTCCCATTAGTTTAAATGGTGCTGCTATTACATTATTTTCTTAGAACATGGGATTTCACGAGAACAGAACTGTAGTGTTAGAGCAGAATTGGCTGTCTTTGTTTGCTATAATGTGTACTATATCTTTGTTTACTTTGTTTATGAATGGTACGCTAATTCAGATACAAAATCACCAGTTGTGTCTTATTGTTATCTTTGAAACACGTAATCTTTGGAGAAACTCATATTAGACTCTCTACAGTGAGGAAACAAGCCCTTCGGCCCAACTAGTCCACGCTGACCCTCTGAAGAGTAACCCACCCAGGCCCATTTCCCCCTGACTAATGCACCTAACACTATGGACAATTTAGCATGGCCAATTCACCTGACCTGCACATCTTTGGACTGTGGAAGGAAACCGGAGCACCCAGAGGAAATCCATGCAGACATGTGGAGAATGTGCAAACTCCACGCAGTCACCAAGGCTGGAATCAAACCTGGGACCCTGGTGCTGTGAGACTGCAGTGCTAACCACTGAGCCACCATGCTACCCCTTGCATTCCTAGGTTTTATTTTTCCTTTGTCTCTTCCACCTGTTCTCTGACCCTCCATTTCCATATTGCTACTTTCCTCATTAACCCCGTGTCTACTTTGATATGTTACAGCTTTCCACATTTGCCTCCTTGCCCTTGCTATTTAGTTTATAATCTTTTGCACCTCTCTGCTTATGCAGTTCACAAAAACACTGGTCCCTACACAGTTCAGGTCGAAACTGTCCCAATAGTACAGCTGCCACTTTCCCCAGTATTGGTGTCAATGGTCCTTGAGCCAGAATCCTTTGTTTCCACCTCAGTCTTTCAGCAACAGAGTCATTTCTCTAATTTTATGTACCCAATGCCAATGTGCAGATGCCTGAGGTACTAATCCACAGATTATATCCTTTTAAGTTTTGCTTTTTAATTTAGTGTCTGATACTGGTGCTAACCTCTGCATCTTTCAT
Source organism: Chiloscyllium plagiosum (assembly GCF_037043375.1). Taxonomy (NCBI): domain Eukaryota; kingdom Metazoa; phylum Chordata; class Chondrichthyes; order Orectolobiformes; family Hemiscylliidae; genus Chiloscyllium; species Chiloscyllium plagiosum. Next base: position 50,879,910 of record NW_028270143.1, on the reverse strand, counting down.
CTTTGACAATTCCATCCTGTTATTTCTCTCTGATTTAGTAAGTATTCCAAATTACTTTTGCTTTGATTCCTTCCTTTTCTTGTTATTGCTCAGTATTCAAACTTCCACTGCTGTGTAAATTGCTGCATGTGAACTGTCAAATGGAAAATGAATTTGATCTTACAGACATTATGCATCTACACATTGGCATGGCACACACACTAGAATGATATTGTTATATACAGCATTTGATTATCTTTGTCTGAAATTACACACCAAATCTTGACTTTATTTCAAATCAGATATTTGTTCAGGACTTTTCCAAAGCTGCCTTGTTTTGTCTGGATTTTTATTGCATGTCAATTACTCTGTGAGATGAAGTTCCTACATGAGTTGTGTTTCAATAGCAACACAGGAGGTAGGGAAAAGAATAGGCCACTCATCCCCTGAAACTACGCTGCTTTTCTAGATCATGGCTAATCATCTACATCAACGTCATTTCCTGCACATTCTCCATTCCACTTGATGCCTTTTATATCTAGAAATTGATTATTATCTCTCTTGAACATGCCCAATGATTGAGCCTTCATATGACTCTGAGATAAAGAATTCCAAAGATTTTTTGCCTTTTGTGTGAAGTTATTTATCCTCATTAAAGTCCAAAATAGGTTGTTTTTTATTATGATACTGTATCCATGGTTCAATTTCATGATCAACTTCCAAAGCTGACTCACATGTCAAATCAAATACATTGATCTTCACATTATACCTCTTCCACTTTTACTAATTTATATCCATCTTGTGCTTCAACATGCATGACCGTACATTGAATTCCATTAAAAATCATCTGCCATTCCTTGGTTTTCCAACTCAATGAGCACATATCACTTTAAATGCTTCCAATCTGGCTCATAATTTGATGTTGTGAGAAATTGTTATAAATTATAAAGCTCCCTCTATAGGTCTGTAAAGAGTGAACAGCTGGTAACCAAGAGAAGAACCCTTCATTACTCTTCTGGCCATTGTTCCCACCCTGATGTATTTCAACTTATTGTCAAATACTTATTTTACCTGTATGGCAAAATGGACAGCAATTCTACAAGTTACAACATTCATAAATATCTTATCAAAACGCTTTAGAAGACATAAACAGATTATATTCACTGGATGATAAAGTTGAAAAACTACAAGAACTCTTCAAAAAACACTTATTTTATAAATCCACTATAATTTTTTTCTCTTATAGTTTGTTGTGCTCTTTTGATGAACATTGACAGCACCTTGTGGATTTCTTTTAACTCCCATCCACACAAAGGATAGTAGCTCAATGACCAAATGAATCTCAAATTGATACTACACTACTTTTGAAATGATAGAGTAATATGTATTATTCCTCAGTTATTGGAGACCATTTCTGTTCTATTGAAGCATAAAACAGTTCAGCACAGAAGCAGACCCTGCTATGTCTGTGCTGACCAAGATGCCATTCTAAATCAATCCCATCTACCTGCATATGGTCTATATCCCTGTATTCTCTGCCTGTTCATGTTTCTGTCTCATGCCTCTTAAATGTTGCTAGGAAAAAGACTGACTATCCATACTATCCAGGCCTCTCATAATCTTATATACTCTACCGAGTTGCCCCTCAGCCTCTAATGCTCTCATGAAAGCAATCCAAGTTTGTTGAACCTCTCTTTATAGCCAATGCAGTCAACATCCTTGTAAACTTCTTTTGCATTCTCTCCAAAGCCTCCACATCCTGCCTATAGTGTGTGGACAAGAATTCCTTACAATACCCCAAATGTGGTCTATCTCAATATCCCAACTGATGGAGGTAAGCATGGTGCATGCTTTCTTTATCACCTTATCCACTTGTGTTGGCATATTAGGGAGTGATAGACTTGTACTGCAATGTCACTCTGTATATCAATCCTTTTCAGGGTCTGGCCATTTACTGTATTCTTTCTTCTTGCATATGACGTCCAAAAATACATCATTTCACACTTGCCCAGATTAAACACCATCTGCCATTTCTCTGCCCAACTTTCCAGCTTGTCTATATCCTGCTGTAACCTTTGACAACCTCCCTCACAACACCACCATTTTTTGTCCCATCTGCAAACTTACTAATTGGATCACTTACAGTTTCGTCCAAATCATTTAAATAAATTACAAACAACAGGGTCCCGGCACTGATTCTTGCAGAACGTCACTGGTCACAGACCTCCAGTCAGAAAAAATACCTTTCCAAAACTGCCCTCTGCCTTCTATGACTAAGCCAATTTTGTAACCAACTTACAACTCATTGCAAATCCCTTGTGACTTAATTGTTTGGACCAGCCAACCATGAGGGACTTTGCTAAATGCTTTAGTAAAGTCCATGTAGCCAACATCTGCTGCCCTACCCTCATCAATCATCTTTATCACATCCTCAAAAAATGTAATCAAATTTATGAAACAAGACCTCCTCTCACAAAGCCATGTTGACTATACCTAATCAGTCAATTTTTTTTCCAAATGCGAGTTGATCTTGTCCCTAAGAATCACCTTCAATAAATTTCCTACCACTTTAATGTAAGGCTAATTGGCTTAAAATTACCTGAATTATCCCTGTTGCCCTTCTTCAACAAAGAAACAACATTTGCTATTCTCCAGTCTTCTGGGACCTAGCCTGTGGCTAAAGAGGATACAAAGATCTTTGCCAAGCCCACCCCAAGCAATCTCCTCCTTTTCCTCATTCAGTATCCTGAGATAGATCCCGTCAGGGAGAAAGTGAGGACTGCAGATGCTGGAGATCAGAGCTGAAAATGTGTTGCTGGAAACGTGCAGCAGGTCAGGCAGCATCCAAGGAGCAGGAGAATCGATGTTTCAGGCATGAGCCCTTCTTCAGGAATGAGGAAAGTATGTCCAGCAGGCTGAGATAAAAGGTAGGGAGGAGGGACTTGGGGGAGGGGCGTTGGAAATGTGATAGGTGGAAGAAGGTCAAGGTGAGGGTGATAGGCCGGAGTGGGGGTGGGGGCAGAGGGGTCAGGAAGAAGATTGCAGGTTAGGAAGGCAGTGCTGAGTTCGAGGGATTTGACTGAGACAAGGTGGGGGGAGGGGAAATGAGGAAACTGGAGAAATCTGAGTTCATCCCTTGTGGTTGGAGGGTTCCCAGGCAGAAGATGAGGCGCTGTTCCTCCAACTGTCATGTTGCTATGGTCTGGCAATGGAGGAGTCCAAGGACCTGCATGTCCTTTATAGTAAATATCCGTGTTGATTCGGTCGTCTGAGATCGAAATGGAAAGGTCTAGGAAGGGGAGAGAGGAGTCTGAGATAGTCCAGGTGAATTTGAGGTCAGGGTGGAAGGTGTTGGTAAAGTGGATGAACTGTTCAACCTCCTCGTGGGAGCATAAGGCAGTGCCGATACTGTCATTCCTATCTCGGGCAACCGAATCAACACGGACATTTACCATAAACCAACCGACTCCCACAGCTACCTAGACTACACCTCCTCCCACTCTGCCCCCTGTAAAAACGCCATCCCATATTCCCAATTCCTTCGTCTCCGCCGCATCTGCTCCCAGGAGGACCAGTTCCAATACCTACAACCCAGATGGCCTCCTTCTTCAAAGACCGCAATTTCCCCCCAGACGTGATCGACGATGCCCTCCACCGCATCTCCTCCACTTCCCACTCCTCCGCCCTTGAGCCCCCCCCCTCCAATCGCCACCAGGATAGAACCCCACTGGCCCTCACCTACCACCCCACCAACCTCCATATACATCGTATCATCCGTCGTCATTTCCGCCACCTCCAAATGGACCCCACCACCAGGGATATATTTCCCTCTCCTCTCCTATCAGCATTCCGAAAAGACCACTCCCTCCGTGACTCCCTCATCAGGTCCACACCCCCCATCAACACAACCTCCACTCCTGGCACCTTCCCCTGCAACCGCAAGAAATGCAAAACTTGCGCCCACACCTCCCCCCTTACTTCCCTCCAAGGCCCCAAGGCATCCTTCCATATCCACCACAAATTCACCTGCACCTCCACATACATCATTTATTGCATCCGCTGCACCCGATGTGGCCTCCTCTATACTGGGGAGACAGGCCGCCTACTTGCGGAACGTTTCAGAGAACACCTCTGGGACACCCGGACCAACCAACCCAACCATCCCGTGGCTCAACACTTCAACTCCCCCTCCCACTCCACCAAGGAGATGCAGGTCCTTGGACTCCTACATCGCCAGACCATGGCAACACGACGGTTGGAGGAAGAGCGCCTCATCTTCCGCCTAGGAACCCTCCAACCACAAGGGATGAACTCAGATTTCTCCAGTTTCCTCATTTCCTCTCCCCCCACCTTGTCTCAGTCAAATCCCTTGAACTCAGCACCGCCTTCCTAACCTGCAATCTTCTTCCTGACCTCTCCGCCCCCACCCCCACTCCGGCCTTTCACCCTCATCTTGACCTCCCTCCACCTATCGCATTCCCAACGCCCCTCCCCCAAGTCCCTCCTCCCTACCTTTTATCTCAGCCTGCTAGACACACTTTCCTCATTCCTGAAGAAGGGCTCATGCCCGAAACGTCGATTCTCCTTCTCCTTGGATGCTGCCTGACTTGCTGCGCTTTTCCAGCAACACATTTTCAGCACAGATCCCGTCAGGGCCTGGGGAGTTATGTACCTTATTGATTTTTAACGCACCCCAACACCTCCTCCTTCTTACTATTCACTTGCCCTTGAATCTCACCATACCCCTCTCTCATTTTACCATTCTGGGAATAATAACCAAATCAGGCACATTTTCAGTCTGTTTACATGTTTCCCATGTGCTGTGAGGTGAGACAGTCTCTTGGCTTCAGACAGCACAGACCCATATAACATGTACGCTATCTGCATTGTTAAACGATCTGTTTTAAGTACTCCTTCCGCTTATCACCCGAACCTTCTCAAACTCTGCATCACAGTTTTCTGAGCTCGGGCTAATTATATATTAAATCAGGGACGGTTTATCGCTGGATCCATGTGTCACTGACTTGGTCTGACTGCTGTGCATTTATTGCGTTTGGAGAATATTAGCTCGGCCCTCAGGCGTTATGGAAAAGATATCACTTGCGTTTGGGACAACGAGACGCATTTCGAATATACCTTTCCACTGGAATGTTTGCTATAAAACAGGACTCAGCGGCAAAATGCTCTCTATATATTGGTTACTTGTTAGATTCCAAGTTTGGTAAGCTATCAGGAAGGGCTCATGCCCGAAACGTCGATTCTCCCGCTCCTTGGATGCTGCCTGACCTGCTGCGCTTTTCCAGCAACACATTTTCAGCTCTGATCCCCAGCATCTGCAGTCCTCACTTTCTCCTCTAAGCTATCAGGAAACCATGTAACTGTTGTCCCAGGAGTCAAATCCATCTTTCTGTTCTCATGACTGCGATATTTTCGAACGATATTAATAATTGTTTCCTGGTTTAAACATGATCAGCAGGGATAGATTTATTTGCTGAGAGATGGTTGAAAGATGGAATTGCTTGCTTCAGAGAGTGCCCACATAGCCCGTTTCTTGGAAGTTTAGTGACTGAAATTTAGTAGCCCTCTCATATTTCGCTGATTTCAGTCGTGGGACTTGACAGGGGTAACAGTGACAAATCACCGCTGTCGAGGACAACTTTCACTTGTCATTTAGAATTGCTTTTGTTAATCATTCCAAATTGAAGTTATTTTCCAAACTATTTAGCAATGATGATTGTAATGACCGATGTGGGTTAAAATGCCTACAAACTAATGACGGAAACACAGATATAATGAGAACACCGAGCGAAGTTTTAAACCACACACGCTTACAAACTTCTAACGGCACGAGTATTGAGTTTCTAACACACTTTTTAAGGTGCGATTTCCCTCCCCTCCCCCCCCCCCCCCCCAGAATTTCGCCTCCATTCCAATAATTAAAAAAAATTCTTAAGGGTGTTTAAAACTAGAACAGCAAATTGATTTCTAAACGGCGAATCTCTCATTCCATCTCAAGTTCCACTTATTTTTTTTTAAAAAGCCCTAAGCCTCCTGGAGATTCCTGCACATCAGGATTACAGCTCACAGAGAAAGTGGGAATGAAAAGTCAAAGCTGAAAACAGATCTAAAAGCATAATTCAAAATGAAATAGCGACAAGATGCCGATCTCGACACGAGGGAATAGTTAATAGGCGATTGCTGTTCTATAATTTACGGAATCTAATTCGGTGGCTGAACTGGCCGCTGGTCAATGTTTGCCTGCGATGTACAGGAACAAGTACTTTCGTTAATGTAATAGGGAGAAGTGCAAATGAATTCAGTGATTGACAGTAGAAGCCCCGGTGATGATCTGGTTCGATTTATGCTCCCCCCTCACCAAACACAAAAGTCGTCCCTGTTTCATTCTGGCATGTGCTTTTTAACTATATGCACATATAGTGGTCAGTTCATTGCTGGTGATGGCGTTACTGGCCACATCACCGGGAGCTGAGCTCTCCTGTGTTTTTCCTCCTTCGAGTCCGCCAGAGGTTGAGTCCAATGCGGCTGGAGCGTGGCTGGCTGCGTTGCTCTGCGCCTGTCTGTAACCCTGGGTGTTCACAGGCACCAGCACCAGCAGCATGCTGGCAGTGTGAACATTACCGTGGAATCCCCGAGCTGCGGGTTGGCCTCCCCTTTGCCTACCCACCGCCCAGGATGGAGCCCGGAGCTGGTCACCTGCAGTGCCCGCTCTGACCGGACTGAACAGAAGCAACACAGAGGCTGCGGGCCGTCAACATCACTTCTGCCAGGTTCAACATCATCAACCTGGCTGCCTCCCCCCCCCCCCCCCCCCAGGGGAGCCAAGTCTCCAACTCCCTCCGTGCCGGTCTGAGATCTTGTTTTGTTTGGCGGGGAGAGCGTGGCGGTGGGGATTTCCCCCTGTTATCCCGTTCCTTGCGTTTGTGTGGATTGGACAGGATGTGATGGGAGCTGTGGGCGAGCGGAGAGTGTGAAGTGCTGAGCTCTATTCCCCCCCCCCCCCCCACCCCTCCCTGCACATTAACACCCAGACCAGCACACAGGCTCGGTGCTTGGCGCTGCTTCCTCTGCAGGATTTTTTTTTTCAGAGCCGTGCGGTTCGGCTTTGCTTTGAACTGCTCCTGAAATCCCACTGAAGGAGGTGAAGAAGGCAACGCGCACAGATCTATCTATGTGTCGAGATATTTTGTACCCGTCAACTTGAATCAATGGCATTGAGAGGGGGCGCCAAGCGACGTTAAAAGACGTTATTCGGGAGCCCTCAGCAGGAGCAGGAAGGGGCGAGAGGAATGCACTGAACTCGGATCAGCTCAGTGGCTGGACCAGATTGCAACACCTTCGGAGGGCTGAAGGGAAAGAGACACAGAGACAGAGAGAGAGAGAGAGATCGCGGTAGCCAGCGAGTCCCAGCTCCAATGCCTGCCTTCTAATGCGGCTCTCCTCTGGTCTGTGAGAGAGTGTGTGTGTGTGTGTGTGAGAGAGAGTGTGTCTGTGTGTGTGTGTTTGTGTGTGTGTGTGGTTTCTCCTCCAGGATGCAGACAATCCTCAGGACCTACCGAGCTGGCCTCTTCTGGCGTTGTCTGCGGCGCCTCGGGACGCTCTTGGTGCTGTGGAGCTGGGGCTTGCTCTCCGGCTCGGCTCTGGGCTTCAGGAACAGCCGCCTGGACGCCGACTCCAAGCTGCCCATCATGGGGCTGATGCCCATCAACAAGGCGGCAGAGAGCATCTCCGAGGGCATCATACCAGCCGTCGAACTGGCAACAGAACACGTTCACAACAAATTCTTACCCAACACCAGCAAACTGGTCCTAAAGTGGTACGACTCCGAGGTATTTGTTTCTTTTATTTGTGAAGCTATTTCCCCTATGTGTGTGTGTGTGTGTGTTTTAATCCAATCTGTTTACAAACGAACGCGTAGAGGATTTCCAGTTACTGCTAACCCGTTGCCTGTTTTTCCCCCCATTTATGTAGATACATGTATTTCCTTAATATATCCACAGTGTGATACTTATGTGGTGGGAAGTGTTAATTTTGAATTGTGCTGTTTTTTTCACAATGCGCAGTGGATGAATGAGTTAACCCTTGACAGGGTTCAGCAGGGATTTGATGTGCCTGATGTGGCTACAGTGCGTTTTACCTTTCGGATTTTGAGCCAGTTTTGCCCGTGGACCGTGTGCAGCTAAGATTGGCCAGCCAGCTGAGCAAGAACCGGAGGGGTGGGTGGGCGTATAGGGACAGTGGTGTGTACATGTCTTTTCCCTATTGAGGAATGTGAACGAGCCGCTGAAGCCATTGCATTAATCTGGTGAACGGGAGCCCATGCGCTGCCTGCGGAAGCAATGAACAGGCAACACGCTGGAGCAGAGAGAGAGAGAGAGAGAGAGCTGTCCCCTGCTCATTGCCTGCCAGCAGCAAACAGTTAACACTGCAGACCACGGTCACCCCCTCCTCGCAAGAGATGTCAGCACAGGTGACAACTTTGCACGTTTCATGTGAAATAAAAACCACTCCGAATCACCTTGAGACCTCGTTCAGACTCGTTCTTGAAGGGAGGAGGTTCCCACGCGAGCAGATATTTTGTTTTCCCTTCCTAGATGTTACACAGAGATGTGTATTTGTTTGTCACGGTGAAATTAACGTGCCAGGGGCGGGGGCAGGCTCAGGGACTGACTGAATATTACCTGAAGGTGGCAGCAGCTTCACACCGAGCGCTGCCCACATTACCAAGGTAACTGGCAGCCCACGTTGAGTGCAGGTTTGTGTGTGGTGCTTGGAGCGGGCATTGGCACTTCACTGTCAGTGACCTAGTCAAACACAAACACCCAGCACCAGTCTAGCGGTACGTGCTGTGGCTCAGCAACTGGCACTGAGGGCAAACACTCAGCAAGGCTTTCATTTTCAACCCATGTATGATCGCACTCGTTTCTAAACAGGCTTTGCCTCTCTCCATTACATTTTCATTGCATTTTGTAAGGTGACGTAAAATACCACCTCGTGGGAGAGCAACAAGAATGGGGAGGGTATTTGCAAATGATTCCACAGTTTGGTCTGATGGGCCCCTTTTAAAAGCACAGGGTGAGAGATTCGCAGGCTACCTGAAAGCCACTTGGAGAAGGGGGAAATTCCTTCATATGTCAAAAGGACAGGTGCTTAACCTAAGAAAATATCTCTGCAGTTCGCAAGGGCAGGGAGTGTAACAACAACAGAAATCGCTGGAAAAACTCAGCAAGTCTGTCGGCCTCTGTGGAGAGAGAAAAACAGAGTAAATGTTTTGAATGCAGTGACCTTTCTTCAGAATTCAGCTCTCTATCCAAAGATGTTCCAGACCTGCTGAGCTTCTCCAACGATTTCTGTTTTTGTTTCACGTTTCCAGCATCTTTGTTTTCTTTTGTGTGTGATAATGAGTGAGGCAGTTGGGCCCATTTTAGTTCAGAGATCCGGAAGAGTCTCAGTGGTCCCTCCCCTCTATTGTAGCATCCATGTTATTTTCATTCATGTGAGTGTGGGTTAGCCGTAAGGCCAGCATGTATCGCCGACACACGGTTAATAACTGAGTGGCAATTAACCGCTTGGTGAAGGGGCCCCAAAAGGAATCATGACGAGGAAAGGAGGCGGATATCATTCCCAAACATATATTAGTGCACCAAAAAGGTTTTTACAATAATTCAATAATTTCATGCTCAACATGACTGGCGCCACTTTTATTAATAAACTAAATTCATATTTGCCATCTGCTACGATGGGATTTGAACCCAGATCTCTAGATTGCTAGTCCTTAATGTTTTGAGCATTTTGTTAAATTGCTCTGCTATTTCACTTCACCTTCACATATTTCTTAAGTAATTGTGCACTCCACAGAAGCAAATTCAGACCTTTAATATTGAGCTTGATCGGGTGCTGAGGTCCTTCAGAAGATTTTTATTGCAGGCACATGTTGGTCTACATTGCTTCCTAAATCCAGTTGCTCCAGATTTTACCTTCATGGAAGCAGATTTCACCCGTTGAAATAAATTCCGGAAATCTGCTCCAAAGAGGCTTTTTTACAATTTGAATTTTTCCTCTGGTTTTGAAGTTTAATGAAAAGTAATATCCTGAGTTAACCTCTTGTATACACACAGAGTCAGAAAGTTGTACAGAACAAAAGCAGACCGTCCAGTCTAATTTGTTCATTCCAACCAAATATCCTAAATTGAGTCCCATTTGACAGCATTTGGTCCATATCTCTCTAAACCTTCCTATTCATGTACCCATCCAGATGCGTTTTAGAGTCATAGGGCTATAGAGATATATAGCACGGAAACAGACCCTTCAGTCCAACCCGTCCATGCCGACCAAATATCTCAAACCAATCCAGACCCACCTGCCAGCACCCACCCCATATCCCTCCAAATCCTTCCTATTCATATACCCATCCAAATGCCTTTTAAATGTTGTAATTGTACCAGCCTCCACCACTTCCTCTGGCAGCTCATTCCATACACACACCATCTTCTGCATGAAAAAGATGCCTTTAGGTCCCTGTTATATCTTTCCCCTCTCACTTTAATGCCGTTAGCTTCCCCTACCCCGGGCAAAAGGCCTTAGATATTCACTCTATCTATGCCTCTGATGACTTTATAAACCTCTACAATGTCAGCCCTCAGCCTCCGACACTCCAGGAAAAATAGCCTCAACCTATTCAGCCTTTCCCTGTAGCTCGAATCCTTCAACCACGGCAGCATTCTTGTAAATCTTTTCTGCACCCTTTCAAGTTTAACAAGATCTTTCCTATAGCAGGGAGACTAGGATTTAATGCAGTATTCCAAAGTGGCCTAGCAATGTCCTCTACAGCTGCAACATGACCTCCCAACTCCTATATCCAATACACTAATCAATAAAGACAAGTGTATTAAATGCCTTCTTCACCACCCTGGCCCTGTGATTGCACCTTCAAGGAACTATGAACCTGAATTCCAAGATCCCTTTGTTCAACAACACGAATAAGAGCTAACACATTGTATGCTTTGTGAACAATTATATCAATCTGGGTGGCAACTTTCAGAGAATTGAATTGGATTTGAATTGAATTTATTGTCACATGTACCAAGGCACAGTGAAAAGCTTTGTATGGTGAGCAATACAGGCAGATCATATAGTTAAGTAGCATAGATAACTAAATAATAGGTAAACGGCAGCAAAAACAAAAACACAGGTACGGGTGAATGTTAAGAGTTTGTGAGTCCATTCAGTATTCTAACAACAGTAGGGTAGAAGCTGCTATGAAACCGGCTGGTGTGTGTATTCAGGCTTCTGTACCTTCTCCCTGATGGTAGAGGTTGTAGAAAAACATTGCCAGAGTGGGATGGATCTTTGAGAATGCTGGCGGCCTTTCCTTAGAAAGGATTCTAGAGATGGGAAGTTGGCCTTTGTGATTGTCCGGGCCGAGTTCACCATTTTTTGTAACCATCTCTGATCTTGAATGGTACAGTTGCCATACCAGGTAGTGATACATCCAGACAGAATGCTCTCGATGGCACACCTGTAAAAGTTGGCAAGGGTATTCGCCGTCATGCCAAATTTCCTCAGCTGTGTGAGGAAGAAGAGATGTTGTTGAGCCTTTGTAATCAGTGCGTCCTAGAAAGCTTGTTGTGGATGACCACTCCCAGGACCTTGATACTCTCTACTTGTCCCACCTCTGTGCTGTTAATGCTTAGGGGGCATGAGGAACATCCTGCTGAAAGTCAATAATGGGTTCCTTGGTTTTGCTGGCATTGAGAGCTAGGTCATTCTCAGTGCACCATTTTTCTAGGTCTTCCACCTCTCATCTGTAGTCTGTTTCGTTGCCAACTATGGTGGTGCCATCAGCGAACATGTAAATGGCATTAGTCTGGTATTTGGTGATGCAGTCATGGGTATACAGTGAGTACAGTAAGGGGCTAAGTACGCACTCCTGGGGGGCTCCAGTGTTGAGTGTTAGTGAGGATGAAATATTGTTCCCAATCTTCACTGATTGTGGCTGTGAATCAGGAGACTGAGGATCCAGTTGCAGAGAGTGGGGCTTAGTCCAAGATCACTAAGTTTTAGTAATCAGTCTCAAGAGGATAATAGTGTTCAAGGCTGAACTGTAATCAATGAGTAAGATTCTTACGTAGCTGTTTTTGGTGTCAAGGTGTTCTAGGGAGGAGTGAAGGGCAAGTGATATGGCATCTGATGTGGATCTGTTAGTCCGATAGGCAAATTGGAGTGGGTCAAGAGAAATGGGGAGGTTGGAGTTGATTAACGTGATGACCAGCCTTTCAAAGCACTTCATGACCACCGAAGTTAGGGCCATTGGGCGGTAGTCATTGAGACATGCTGCATGAGCCTTCTTAGGCACAAGGGTGATGTTGGTCCCCTTGAAACAGATGGGGACAGTGGCCTGCTGCAGGGAGTGATTGAAGATGTCCAAGAAGACCTCTGCCAGTTGATCTGTGCATGCTCTGAGTGCACGGCCTGGTACTCAGTCTGTGTACATGGATCTATGTACGTGGACACCAAGATTTGTCTGCTCATCCACACTACCAGGAATCTGACTATTAGCCCAGTACTTTTTATTCCTGTTGCTTCTTCCAAAGTGAATCACCTACATGTTTCTGCATTAAACTCCAGGACCTTACCATTAAGTGTATAAGTCCTGCTCTAATTAGCTTTTCCAAAATGCAGCAGCTCACATTTATCTAAATTAAACACCATCTACCACTTCTCAGCCCATTGGCCCATCTGATTAAGGTTCCATTGTATTCTGAGATAGATTTCTTCACTGTCGACTACAGCATCAATTTTGGTGCCACCTGTAAACTTACTAACTATACCTCCCATGTTCACATCCAAATCAATTATTTAAATGACAAACAGCAGTGGACCCAGCATTGATTCTTGTGATACACTGCTGGTCACAGGGCTCCAATTGGAAAAGCAATCCTCCACCATCACCCTCAGTCGTCTAACGTCAAGCCAATCTTGCATCCAGATGGTTAGCTCTCCCTGGATTCCATGTGACCAACCCTGCTAGCAGGTTTACCACGTGGAACTTTGTTGAATACCTTGCTAAAGTCCATATAGACAATGTCCACCGCTCTGCCTTCATCAATCTTCTTTGTCACCTCTTCAAAAACTCAATCAAGTTAGTGAGACACGATTTCCCAAACACAAAGCCACGTTAACAATCCCTAATTTTTCACATACATGTAGATCCTGCCCCTCAGAATCACCTCCAACAACCTACCCACCACTGACATCAGGCTCACTAGTGTATAGTTTCATGGCTTTTCCTTACCACTTTTCTTAAATAATGGCACCACATTAACCATTATACAGTCTTCTGGCACCACACCCATGACTATCGATGATATAAATATCTCAGCAAGGAACCCAGCAATCACTTCCTTAGCTTCCCACAAAGTTCTGGGATACAACTGATCAGACCCCGGGGATTTATCCAACTTTATGTGTTTTAAGATGTCCGGCACTTCCTCCTCTGTTAAATGGACACTTTTCAAGTTATCACAGTTTATTTCTCCAAGTTCTCTAACTTCTATGTCCTTCTCCATAGTAAACACTGAAGCAAAATTTATCTATAGTATCTCACCCATAGAATCATAGAGTCATAGAGATGTACAGCATGGAAACAGACCCTTCGGTCCAACCCGTTCATGCCGACCAGATATCTCAACCCAATCTAGTCCCACCTGCCAGCACCCGGCCCACATCCCTCCAAACCCTTCCTATTCATATACCCATCCAAATGCCTCCTAAATGTTGCAATTGTACCAACCTCCACCACTTCCTCTGGCAGCTCATTCCATACACGTACCACCCTGTGTGTGAAAAAGTTGCCCCTTAGGTCTCTTTTATATTTTTGCCCTCTCACCCTTAACCTATGCCCTCTAGTTCTGGACTCCCCAACCCCAGGGAAAAGACTTTGCCTGTTTATCCTATCCATTATCCTCATAATTTTGTAAACCTCTATAAGGTCACCCCTCAGCCTCCGACACTCCAGGGAAAACAGCCCCAGCCTGTTCAGCCTCTCCCTGTAGCTCAGATCCTCTAACCCTGGCAACATCCTTGTAAATCTTTTCTGAACCCTTTCAAGTTTCACAACATCTTTCTGATAGGAAGGAGACCAGAATTGCACGCAATATTCCAACAGTGACCTAACCAATGTCCTGTACAGCCGCAACATGACCTCCCAACTCCTGTACTCAATACTCTGAGCAGTAAAGGAAAGCATACCAAACGCCTTCTTCACTATCCTATCTATCTGCAACTCCACTTTCAAGGAGCTATGAACCTGCACTCCAAGGTCTCTTTGTTCAGCAACACTCCCTAGGACCTTACCATTAAGTGTGTAAGTCCTGCTAAGATTTGCTTTCCCAAAATGCAGCACCTCGCATTTATCTGAATTAAACTCCACCTGCCACTTTTCAGTCCATTGGCCCATCTGGTCCAGATCCTGTTGTAATCTGAGGTAACCCTCTTCGCTGTCCACTACCCCTCCAATTTTGGTGTCATCTGCAAACTTACTAACTGTACCTCTTATGCTTGCATCCAAATCATTTATGTAAATGACAAAAAGTAGAGGGCCCAGCACCGATCCTTGTGGCACTCCACTGGTCACAGGCCTCCAGTCTGAAAAACAACCCTCCACCAACACACTCTTTCTTCTATCTTTGAGCCAGTTCTGTATCCAAATGGCTAGTTCTCCCTCTATTCCATGAGATCTAACCTTGCTAATCAATCTCCCAAGGGGAACCTTGTTGAACGCCTTACTGAAGTCCATATAGATCACATCTACTGCTCTGCCCTCATCAATCTTCTTTGTTACTTCTTCAAAAAACTCAATCAAGTTTGTGAGACATGACTTCCCACGCACAAAGCCATGTTGACTATCCCGAATCAGTCCTTGCCTTTCCAAATACATGTACATCCTGTCCCTCAGGATTCCCTCCAACAACTTGTCCACCATCGAGGTCAGGCTCACGGGTCTATAGTTCCCTGGCTTGTCTTTACCGCCCTTCTTAAACAGTGGCACCACATTTGCCAACCTCCAGTCTTCTGGCACCTCACCTGTGACTATCGATGATATGGTTCCACACATAGACAGCCTCGTTGATTTTTAAGGGGCCCTAGTCTCTCCCGAGTTACTCTTTTTCCCCAAATGCATTTGTAGAATCTCTTTGGATTTTCCTTAATCCTCTTTTAACTTATAGTTATATATGCTGTTAAAACATCACCTCAGACATGCCTGTTTCTGAGGTTGTATAGGCCATGTTTCTCTCACCTTTCTGTAAACTGAACTTGTACCAGGGATATGCTTCACTGCAATGACTCCATGGCTTCAATATTTTACCTATTGGTTGATGACCAGAACTGGCTGCAGCATCAATGTACACTTCAACAAACGTACAATAAAGGTTCATCATTACAAACTCTGACCCATTTTCCCTTATCTTGTCTCCGTAGTTTATCTCTTATTAGCCTTCTTGCTCGCTGTTCTGCCTTGATTGAACATATTTTACAAATGGCTTAGTAAACCCTCTTTCAACTTCATGCTTTGTCATTTCAGGACAGTTCCTGAAATACATAGCATATCTATTTGTCTTTCCTGAATAGCATTTTACACATTTATTTTACAATATAATTCACCTGTCATTGCCCACGTAAATTTTGTCCAATTGATTCTATAATTTATGTAATGCCTTATACCATTCCATTACCTGGTATCAGCTCCAAATTTTACTACTTTGCATCTATAATTAGTGAGAATTATATATTTAAGTTCACTATGGTGTGGTCCCGTCAAAGAAATGGTAGTTCAAAGACTGGTGTCTGACAATCCTCTCTGTCAGCAAAATAATGCTTATTTGCATAAATGAGTGAATCACGGAGAAAATCGTGCAATTTATAAGTCAATCATTTTATTTGGTGGCAAAGAGAAAACCAATTACGGTGTGCCAGAAATAACAATCTTTTTAAGCTTTTAAAGAAAGTTAAGGAATCGGTTGATTCGTAGAAATGTTAAGTCTTGACTTTTCAACTGTGCAGTGTACAGTTACTTGAGAAAACACATGAATACTGAAAGAGTACAAGGTAATTTAGTAATATGACCCTGTGAGTACTAGTAAGACTAGCAACGCAGTGACATAAATGCATTTTATTGAGGAATGACAGTGGACTTAATGTGCAAAGAATTGGCAAAATATAACAATAGATCACAGAGCAAGGTAACAAGTCTCAACATTAAGAAGGTATCATAAAGGCCTAGGAGAATATACATAATTTAAAGAAGACCATATGCATAAGATAAGAGTATGACTATGCAGTTACAGCATAAGATTTATTTGTGCAGGTGTGGAGACAATGTTTAAAGATATAAACAAAGAAAAAGCTCTACTGACATGGTGAATTCGGAGCAGTATTACATAATTACAGTGTCTATGAACTGATGGGCCAAAGAATTAACTCAAGAAGGCTTTAGCATGTATGAAGTCACTATTTCTACTCCCCACTGTTTAAATATGATGAGGTAATACAACAGAGAAACATAGTCTACAAGTGGTTCAGCCACTAAGATATAAATTCTGAATATTAAAGTTATTGCTTATCTTTTTGGGACAGAAATGATAGAAACCGGATGTTAGCTGCAGAATTAGTGATCAACATGAGATTAATCATGGTGTCTGTAAGTTTGCCAGATTTATCCTATTATTTGGCCAAAAACACTGTGTGCATAAATGCATAATAGTAAATTGGGATTGCAAAGTAGTACTCAAATAAAGACAATTACTTATCTATCGGATATGTTGTCTGTTTTGCTTATAGAACAAGAATGATCCAGTGTGCTATCAACCATTTCTAAAATACTTTACAATTGAGTATCATCTTTAACCCCTTTAACATATAGATGCATTCATTTAGGAAGATGTACATCATGGTGATACTGTGCAAGCAGAGATTCAGAAGTGGAGCTCTTTTGAGTGGTATGTGAGGACAGGTTGCTTCATTGAGTTTATGTTCCTCCTAAACTTAATGGCTGTGCTTCAAAATGGATGGAGCTTGGCTTGCTTTCTTGCACACAGCCCTATTTTGGAACAGTGCAATACCAGTATTGAAGCGATAGCAAAACAGCTTAGCATGGATACAAAAGTGACAGTGTAACTGCACTCTAAATACAAACTAGACTATGTGGATGTGTTTTTACTATGCGTGTAAATATAGCCTATATTCATTACTTATTAATTGATTGACTGACTGCAAATCTGTCACATTTGAATAAGATTTCAGTTAGAACATAAAGACCGCAAAATATGTCTCCTGTTATTTTTAGTACAAGAGTGCAATATTGCCTCTATACTTGCAGTGGATCATGTAAGTATTGCGAAGTTGACATGGATGGTATTTTGGTGAGGGAGATAGTGCAAATGCACCTGCAAGTTTTCCTCCAAGCCACACACTACCCCTTCTTGGAGTATGTCATTTTTCCTTCATGATCACTGAGTCAAAATCCCAGAATTCCCTTCATAACAAGACCTTGGGAGCCCCTATATCCCAAGAACTTTGGTAACCTAACAAGGAACTTGCCAACACTTTCTCTAGGGAAATTAGGAATGGGTCAGAAATGTTGGCCACACCAGCAATATCCATGTCCCATGAACAAATTAAAAAAAAAATCATTGGTGGTATGTGAAGCACAGTAAGCAGATTGTAGCACCAATCAATAGTATGGGAGGAGGCTATTCAGCTCTTCATTTCCAACTGCCACTGAGACATTAACTGACTCAACCTGTCTACCCCCCCTCTCCTACTCCAACCTCTCACCCTCACAACATACAGCCCTCCACTCCCTCTGCTCCAATCCCGACCTCACCATCAAACCAGCGGATAAAAGGGGTGAGTGATAGTTTGGCACACTGGCCTCTACATCGCTGAAGCCAGGCACCAACTCGAAGACACCTCCTCCTACCGCTCCGTCGACCAGGACCCCACCCCCCATCACCAAACCATCATCTCCCAGACCATACGCAACCACATCACCTCCAGAGATCTCCCACCCATACAGCTTCCAACCTCATAGTCTGGGAACTCCAAACCGCCTGATTCTGCCTCCTTCCCAAGATCCACAAGCCTGACCATCCCAGCCAACCCATTGCCCTGCTCCTGCCCCACTGAACCTATCTCCACCTACTTTGAAACTGTCCTATCCCCTTAGTCCTGGAACTCCCCACATACGTTCGAGACACCACCCACGCCTTCCACCTCCTCCAAGACTTCCATTTCCCGTCTCCTAACGCCTCATCTTCACCATGGACGTCCAATCCCTCTACACCTCCATCCGCCATGACAAGGGTCTCCAAGCCCTCCGTTTCTTCCTCTCCCAATGTCCTCACCAATATCCTTCCACTGACACTCTCATTCGTTTGGCTGAACTGGTCCTCACCCTTAACAATTTCTCCCTTGAATCTTCCCACTTCCTCCAGACCAAAGGGGTAGCCATGGGAACCCGTATGGGCCCCAACTATGCCTGTCTCTTTGTTGGATACGTAGAACAGTCCATCTCCATCGGCATCACTCCCCACCTCTTCCTCCGTTACATTGATGACTGCATCCGCACCACCTCGTGCACCTGCGAGGATGTTGAGCAGTTTATCAACTTCACCAACACATTCCACCCCAACCTTAAATTCACCTGGACCATTTCTGACAACTCCCTCCCCTTCCCGGACCTCTCCATCTCCATCAATGATGACCGACTTCATACTGACATTTTTTTACAAACTCACCTACTCCCACAACTCTTACACCACTTCCCACCCTACCTCCTACAAAAATGCTATCCTATATTCCTAATTCCTCCGCCTCCACCGTATCTGCTCCTAGGAGGACCAGTTCCACCACAGGACACACCAGATGGCCTCCTTCTTTAAAGACCGTAATTTCCCTTCCCATGTGGTTGAAGTTGCCCTCCAATGCATTTCATCCACGTCCTGCACCTCCTCCCTCAAACCCCACCCCTCCAACCGCAACAAGGACAGAATCCCCCGGTCCTCACCTTTCACCCCACCAACCTCTGCATAAACCACATCATGTGCCAACATTTCCGCCACGTCCAAACGGACCCCACCACCAGGACTATATTTCCCTCCCTACCCCATCCGCTTTCGACTAAGACTATTCCCTCTGTGACTACCTGGTCAGGCCCCCCCAACAACCCAGCCTC
Organism: Chiloscyllium plagiosum; assembly: GCF_037043375.1. Classification (NCBI taxonomy): domain Eukaryota; kingdom Metazoa; phylum Chordata; class Chondrichthyes; order Orectolobiformes; family Hemiscylliidae; genus Chiloscyllium; species Chiloscyllium plagiosum. The sequence goes on along the minus strand of NW_028270143.1, from coordinate 50,860,679 downwards.
CCCTTCTGGCACCATCCCCTGCCACTGCAGGAATTGCAAAACCTGCGCCCACACCTTCCACCTCATCTCCATCCAAGGACCCAAAGGAGCCTTCCACATCCATCAAAGTTTCACCTGCGCATCCACCAATGTCATTTATTGTAACCGTTGCTCCTGATGCGGTCTCCTTTACATTGGGAGACTGGACGCCTTCTCGCAGAACACTTTAGGGAATATCTCTGGGACATCCAGACCAAACAACTCCACCACCCGCGGCCGAACATTTCAACTCCCCCTCCCACTCTGCCGAGGACATGCAGGTCCTGGGCCTCCTCCACTATCACTCCCTTACCACCCGAAGCCTGGAGGAAGAACGCCTTATCTTCTGCCTTGGAACACTTCAACCCCAGGGCATCAATGTGGACTTCACCAGTTTCTTCATTTTCCCTCCCCCCACCTTACCCCAGTTCCAACCTGCCAGCTCAGCACCATCCTCATGACCTGTCCTACCTGCCAATCGTCCTTCCCACCTATCTGCTCCACCCTCATCTCTGATCTATCACCTTCATCCTCACCTCCATCCACCTATTGTACTCTTAGCTACCTTATCCCCAGCCCCACCCTCCTCCCATTTATCTCTCCACCTCAGAGGCTCCCTGCCTCATTCCTGATGAAGGGCTTTTGCCTGAAATGTTAATTTTCCTGCTCCTTGGATGCTGCTTGACCGACTGTGCTTTTCCAGCACCACTTTAAACTTGACTTTGATCTCCAGCTTCTGCAGTCCTCACTTTCACCTCACTATGTATTTGTCAGCTGAAAAATGTTTTCCAGCCCAATCCCACCTTCTAGCTCTTTTACCAGTTCTTTTACTAACCACTTTAAACCAAGGCCCCCTCGCTATTAACCTTAGTGCTCATAGCAATTGCCGCTTCCTCTCTTTTCTATGTCCTATGTAATCTTTTCCACCTTAGTTAAATCTCTCCTAAGATATTGACACCATTTATCAATTTTCTGAACACTATTGCAAATGGGAAGGTCCCAAGATGATGAGTTCCAAGACAGCTGACTGCATTTCATTCTGCCTTAACAGAGATTAGCATTGAGGTGGGGTGAGACCATGGCTTTATAAGAATTGCACATTTCCCAATGGTGCAAACAGCCATTAACTGCACAAGTATTGCCTTCTGCATACTGATTGACGACTCTGACTTTCACTATAACTGAAAGGGATACCACTTTGTCCAAGTCCAGCCGACATGTGACAATACTGAGCAAATAATGGAAATGGATCCCAGTACGCTGGAAGCAGCCATGATGCTTTCAGTCTGTGGCATCTGTCTTTCAGCCACTACAATAAACCAGAAGGTGGCTTCTGGGTGACAGGAACAACCCTGTGATAATGAGGCTGATGGCTCAAGTGTACAACTCATGTATATGCAGCATCAATACAATGTTAGCTCGCAAAACATGACATAACAGAAAGTGGCATACTGGAGCAATGCTTCTCCTGATAATCCTGCAGGAGCTCTGCAGTACTTGCCAGGAGACCATACTAGAATTCATAGTGGCCTATTACATGCTGCACCTTTGTACCAGTGTGAAAGCTTAGTTCTATCACATACGTTACAGTGAGCAGCTGAGGGAGCAATGGAGGATGCAAACATGATGGCCTCTTTCTGACTGGGCTCTCTCTGAATGACTCATTGACAGAATAATTATATTATTTGAATGCTCAAATCTACAGCTATGATAGCACAAGCTGACCTTGCATGACATTAGATCAAACTTCGACTGCAGCCCCCAGTGTTTGCTGTTAATGTTTTAAGTTGAAACTTTGTCCTTTGCAATATGGATGGGCCCTCCACAGTATAATATTGAAGTTGGCCACCACTTTGTAATGGTTCTGTGCAAATGTGGCACATGATTCTTCCAGACTCCTTGACAATGACCAACAGGGTTACCAATACAGCAAGCATTCTATTAGGCCAGTGTACTAGCCAGCCTCTGTAAGCTGTCCCATTAGTGCGAATCAGAGCCCTTAACTGCTGGACTCTGTGCAACTGCATCCTGTAGTGACCTTTCATCGCTCCCACCCTTCTCCCTGCCCTGGCATCAGGCTACATACACTGTGTCTCACCATATGCAGACCTTAGCTCTCTGATAATCTTTAAGTTAAATACAATCTGAGTGTCTGAGTTGGTGACTCTAAATGTGGTGACTCTGTATCCTTATTGTCACTATCTTTTCACTTTTGGACATATTGCTGCTCCACTACTGCCTGGTTTAGCTGGCAGTTTGTGGATATCTGAAAGGAAAATATCATGAGGGTAGGTTTGAGGTGAAGGAAAATGAGGAGAAAGCAAAAGGTAAGATTTATACTATCTATAACTCCTGACATTAGCTACCATGGGTATCTGGTTCCATTATCTTTGCAGAGTTTTATCTGGAGCGTTGCATGGTCCTCTGTAGAAAGGTCACATGTTCCACCTCTCCATTTCCTCCTCCTCCAAAGCATCCAGTGAGGTGTCCGAGAAACATGGAGCACATAGAGTCACAGAGTAATAGAGGTATACAGCACAGTAACAGACTTTACCATGTAACTTGTCCATGTCGACCAGATATCCTAGCCTAACCTATTCCCATTTGCCAGCATTTGGCCCACCAGTTGGTCTGGCAGCTCATTCCATACATGCACTACCATCTGTGTGAAAAAGTTGTCCCTTAGGTTCCTTTTATATCTTTCCCCTCTCAACTTAAGCCTTTGGCCTGTAGTTTTGGACTCTCCTACCCTGGGAAAAAGAGACCCTTGGCTATTTACCCTATCCATACATGCCATGATTTTATAAACCTCTATACAGTTACCCTTTTGCTCTGGCGCTCCAGGGAAAACAGCTTCAGCCTCTCTCTATAGCTCAAACAAGCACAACATTCCATAAATCGCATAAAAAATGTCCTGTATGACAACACCATGAAACCCCCAACTCCTGTACCCAACGCACTGACTAATAAAGGCAAGTGTACCAAACGTCATGTCTACCTGTGATTCCACCTTCAAGGAACTATGAACCAGTACTCCAATGTTTCTTTTTTTTTGGCAACACTCCCCAGAATTTACCTAAGTGTATAAGTCTTGCCCTGATTTGCCTTACCAAATGCAACACTTTATATCATTTATGTACTATAGTTGACTATTCTTTCTGTTCAGCTGATTTTCCATATCTTTAAGAGGTGTTAGCTGCGTTTAAGTCATTTGAGAAACTTAGTCCCCAACTCTTGCCTCACCTTCTACTGAGGTATGAGCCACTCATCAGCACATAGAGCACTGACTGCATGCAGTAATCATGCAAATTAGCAAGGAGCACAAAATTGGCACACTACCTCTCTTGAAAGCAACAGATGCAGGTTATTCATTGTGATCTGTGACATTTGTTGAGGCTACTGCATTTTGCCATCCTGGTATATGAGTGGTGGTAGATTTTTCATGCATTTATGTTTAATGGATATCATGTCACGATGTCAGTGGTTTCAAATATCTTGTGGAATCATGTATTTTGTGTGGTAGATTAGATTAGAGGTTATTTCTTTCTTCATCATGATGTATGATACCAAGATTATGAGTCGGTGGGGGAAGAGGGCAAAGAATTTAAATAGTAAACAATTCACGGAATTCTGTTATGGAATTCTTGACAGTTGTCATTGAAAATATGATGAGAGGGTCAAATGGAAATTCATGCTGCTCAGTAACAGTCCAGTAGTCAAACACCAAAAAATACACAGGGATCATAATTATTTCCCTATTTACCATTAATGTTGGGACTCAGGTTCGAGGTGGGTGTTCCTATGTCTGTTTTATACCAGAGTTTGGATTGAGAATTAGATGACAATCAACAGCAGTAACAGCTTGCTGAGGAAGGACAAGAGTAGATAAGAGAGGGTGCAGGAAGCATTACCTCTGTAACAGGGTGTACAGGCAGAGACTCAGCTTGCTTGACCTTTTGAAAGCACTATGCTTCTTGAGGCACAGATTGTCACATCAGGTGGTGTTAGATATTCACGGCTTCCTCGAGGAGTTGGTTCCTGCAACTACAGCTTTCAATATTTTTCTTCCGGATCCTTTCAAGGCACCATCAAAGATGTATCCAGGGCTTCACAGTAAGCAGCATGTAAATGCATAAGGCTGATAGGTTATTTGCCAGGGCTGGCAATTCCATCAACTGTACAAGTGATGACACTAATCAGAGTGAGCGGGTGATAGGTTTTGCGTCAATGGCTGACTTCCTCCAGGTGCAACAGTATGGAGTTGGCAATCTGCGCTTCCTCAGATCAGTCAGGAGCATTCAAAAACCAGAAGGGATCCCATTGCATCAACAGCGAGGTGCTGTGTAACCACAATTAAGGCTTCATGCCAAATTCTGAGGCTCCACCATGTTATGTGGCAGTCAAATCATCCTTACCTTTTCAGCACTTGAGTAGACTTAAGGTGGGAGTTGGTGGAATAGAAAGGATACCTTTTTCCCGGTTTGTGACACCCACTGCCAGCAAACTGGAGTGGTTTAACAAAAGCTACAATGTCAGCCAGATGTGTCATTAAGCAGAGAATTGAGTTGGCCAAATTACCCTTCAGTTGTCTGAATGGATTTGGAGTTGTCCTTTAGTATCAACTCGTGAGAATCTATAGAATGTTCAGACTGCGCTCTCCACAAGTTCCTCAGCATGAAGACTGAAGTTGCAGAAGGAGTAAAATGCCAAGTACACAGCTAGTAACATTCTGTCATTCGTATACCTGGGGAAATGGGTTATAGTTTGACACTGAGGTGAACAATCCATTTCACAGCTTCAGCTGATGCAATGTGAATGGTTACAATATCACCAGGAATGGATCTTTTAGGACAGACGTTCAATAAATAGGTGATAATAAGATCACCCTCACAATTTGAACTCTTCCTTGCAGCTGAAGTGGAATCCAATGAATAGGAGAAATAGACAGCAGAGGATCAAGATGGCACTAACATCACAGCACCAGTCACTCACATTTCTGCCTCAGAAAGCTCTGATAGCTACAAGGTTCAATCAGTTACTACACTGGGCCAATGCAATAATTGCATAGAATGCTCATTCTGTCCAAACTCAATGACAGAAAACAGCCCTGTAACTATCCAGTTAACCATGACACATTTCCTATTGTTCCCATCAATTAATTTGCCAGCAACCGAATACTTGACATGATACAAAACCACCAAGAGCAAGCAACAATAGAAGGTGGTGTGAAGTAATAACATTTATGACATTTATGTGATTCACATAAATAACAGAATCCTACAATATCTTCTCATACACCCACATGCGTATCTTTGTAGAATTAATAAGATTTTCCCACCACCCATGCATTCGAAACCCTGTGGCCTCACAAGGAGAAGAAACAGGTTGCTTAGGCTGTTCAGATGTCCTTGGCAGAGAGTTTCTGGGTGTTGGATGTTATATATTCCAGTAAACCAGTTGGTGAAGCATAAAACTTGAGCCAATCTCTATACACGCATATATATTTATTGATAATAACACATTATGAACATACACCTCCTAAACCAACTACCATAGTTTCAGTCTGTGTCTATTTATATAGATTTAAGTGAATGCTTGCCACCTAGATATAAGTAATATATAACTAACATCGGAATCTGTGAAGGCTGTGCCAAGAGATCTTTTCACCTATCCCTATGCAGGGCAGAATCATTCAATATGAGAAGAGGCAAAGCTGTGGGGTTCCATCTTGGCAGAGAAGCGGGTGGGACTTGGTGTAGGGCTTGAAGGTTGACTGTGCAGTGGATGAGAAGTTAGAGTGCTTTATTTGGGATTCACACATCTAACTGCAGTTTTGTCATCACCCATTTTACAGATCAGCTACACTTCATTTTCATCACCATACTAGAAGGAACTTGCTGGAGATTAATGTGACACTGTGAAGCCAATGTTAAATTATCTATCATCCTATGTAAAGAATAAGGAATAATCCACCAGGAGAACAAACAGCAATTCTCTCACTGGCCCTTGCGTTTTACACTCTCTTCTGCAACAAGGAGTGACTGTAATGGCACTCATCTGATAGGTGCATTTGGTTCATGTAATTGAGAGAGGCACCAAGTTGCATAAGAACCAGATGAAGATGCAAGAATGTGAGCAGAAAGACAGCAAAGCATGCACTTCAAATGAATATGAGGAGCTATGTGCAACTGTTCAAGAAGGAAGTTCACCACTTTCTCAAGGGGAAGTAGGGATTGGTCATAAGTGCTGCCATCCCTAACATCTCCCCCCACCACCCCCCTCTTCCCAGATACTCACATCCTATGAATTAATTTTAAAAATGTTGCTTTGATAAGACAGAGTGACAGAGTGAGGGAGAGTTTGGGGCAATCCTCAAAACAGAGTGCAGGTAAATTTGTATCTGCTTATCTTTCCTGGCCTGGTTCAGCTGTTGACACACTTCCTGCACTGAATCCAGAAGTGTGACATGATGCTATAATGCACATGCTGTTGTTCCTGTTGCTGGGAAAGTGTAACTCTCTCTTCCTCCTCATCAAACATACCAGTGCTCTACTACTTTGGCTGCAACTTTGAACTTCAGTGCAGCTCATTATCATTTTGAATTAACCATTACACTGCTCTTTCAGTAATATTGCAAATCATACTTCTTCTCGAAGTTCCCTCGTTAGATTGACTCTTTAAGTGCTTTAATGAAATGCACAACAGTGAGCATGGTGCAGATTCCTGTGACTCAGATGTCAAACCCATAAGTATATTATGATGTGAAAAGTCTCGTGGCACAGTGATAGCATCCCTATGTCTAGCTTTAAGTCCCATTCGCCCCAGAAGCATGCCATTACATGTCTAAATCAGCTAATTATCTGTATATAATGAGGTGACGTTTTGAAATTGCACAAACCAACACATTGAAACTTCTTTTAAATTGGGCACCAAGAGCTGGCCTTGATGATTTTCTCCATTCCTACAAACTGGATACTTGTTTGAAATGACCAGCTCCTTTGCCTCTAGGCAAGTGCCAAACTAATTGCATTAGTAGCTAAGAGTCCAACTGAATAAATTACATTTGTTTACTCTTTGAAATTAGGTTTAATATAAAGATGATTAATGTTAAAGTTTCAAATTAATTGCACTCTCAAATTATCTTGTAAATTAGGGCATTTCAGTTGAACTTTTAAAGGATGAATGTTTAAATATTCATGGAAGATACCATCTAGGCTTATTTGATACTGGTTGATAAATTTCTGATTCATTAAGCAAAGATGATGTAGAATGGTTTACAGAGTGGGACCTGATAAAAATTATGGGATAATACCATGCTGCATTCCCCAAGTTAATTACTTTAAAATACTGCAACTGAAATTCAACTCTGCAGTATGTAAAACACATTGTTACTGCATTATTTTGTGTTATCAGTCATTTATAGATTTTGGATTAGAAGAGATTCTGCTGCTCCTTTTTAAAAACATTATGCCCAAAATTGTGTGCAAATTGTACCGAGTAGACTAACGTGACTAATACCCTTACCAATATAACAATGATATGAAGATTCACTTAGCTGGACTTATAATTCTGTATTATATAAGAAGGTCTGTTTTATAGTTGGTTCAATCTTCACCTTTATATTCCAACACTATGCTTCATTAACATGTTTACCAATTTTTTAAAAGAATTTCACATTAAAAGGAACTACGAGGTGGTGAAAATGTGTAGACTATTTTGCTACAGATAATGAGCAGAGGAATCCCATTGATGCTTGAACTATGGCCAGTGAGGAAAGGTAGCTTTAAATTCAATTCACACAATTAGCTTTTTTTTATGAAATGCTTTCTTGGGATGTGGGCTTCACTGGCAAGGCCAGCACTTGTAGTCCATTCCTAATTGCCCATGAACTGAGTGGTTTGCTTGGCCAATTCAGAAGCCAGTTAGGATCCATCCAGACTGCTGTGAAACTGGAGTCTTATATGGGCTAGACAGCTAAGGATGGCGCATTTCCTTGCCTAAGTGCCATCAGGAAACCAGATAGGGTTTTGCTACATTTAGCCAGGGTTTTATGGTCACTATTATTGGATAAGATTTTTTAATCCAGTTATCAGCTCCTATGGTTGGAGTTGAAAGTTTAACCCAAAGCATTAGGCTGGGTCAGTACATTATGAGTCCAGTGACCTTACCACTTCCTACCCTCCCCCTCTGTTCACAGTGACTGAAGAACTATGTAGTCACCAAAATGATAAGTTCACCTCATTCAATGAAGATCAATCTGAACTGCAAAACGAGTGAGCTTGGATTCGGTGGGAAGATAAAGAATGTTTAAAATCCCAAACTCAATTTCAATTCAGCCACTTCTAATTTTAAAGAGAACAGATGACCAACCCATTCTCTGGGTTGCTTGTTTAAATCTTTTTTTTTAAAAAGGCTGCTGCTTTCACTTTTGTCTGTATTTTAAAAACAAATCTGTGAGGTATGCAGGGAAGGGTAACCCAAGAAGAAATGGAGACCAAACACCAAATTATCTGATTATCTTCCCCTTCCATCACCTTCCCTGCTGCATTTCTGGAGGGGAGGATTCTGTCTGGAGTAGATTGCAGGATTTTTTAAGAGCCGAGAAATCAACCATCTTCAATGCAAAATACATTGGCAAATGATTTACTTCAATGTGCAAGAAAGCAAAGGAAGATTTTTAAAGTGGGTTTTTAGATTTTCCTTTGAACTACCTTCAGAAGCAAAATCAACCATTTTAGTCTGATTTGCTCAGTACAATATAAATGAGCTGACAGCAAAGATTAGAAAGTGCTGGTTCACAATCCACATGTGAATACTAATCAGGTTCCACATAAGAATACACATAGTAGAAAACTAGGGCACCAGTAGTTTCTTTGGTACCTTTCTTGTCCTTGATAAGTTAAACATTGGCCTCCCACAGATTTATGAATTTCATAAGAAAAGAGTCCAATTCTTGAATGATTCCACCCACCCGAAGAAAGTAAAAGTACCACAGTGCCTTGTAATTAAATAAACATTAAGATATATCCACTCACTATCAGAATATATCTAACAATTACTGCTCAAACTACATCAGCTTCTAAAAGTCACATTTATTGTAGAATTTTGCAATGCAAAATGAAACTATTCAGCCCATTATCTCTTTACTGGTCTCTGAAAGAGCGATACATTTACTTTGATTTGCCAGCTGTCCTTTATCCATAATCTTTTAAGTTTATTTCCAATTATATATGCCTTTCCCTTTGGAAAGCTTTTATCAATTCTGCTTCCAGCAATGATTCTGCTAAGGTATTATTTATGCAAAAAAAATCTCCTAACCTTTTCCATTCTTTTGGGTGATAAGCATAAATTTGCACCCTTCAGCTACTGACTCACCAGCCAGTGAAAATAGCATATCCCTATTTCAAAGTTCTTATAATTTTCAATGCCACTATCAAATCTTTTCTTAACCTTTTTTTTGATATAAAGAGATTACAATTTATTTAGTTGTGAAGAAAAGCTATATCAGACTTAAAACATTAGCTTTGCTTCACTTTCTACAGATGTTGCTAGACCTGCTGAGTTTCTCAGCAATGTTTGTATTTATTTCCAATTTCTCTAGCTTTTTTGAAAGTTATTCTACAGCCCTGGTTACAACCTTCTAAATCTCTTACACTCTGTTTGTATGACATTGATACTCTTCTCAAAGTAGAATACTCAGAACTAGAGGATATTGTAACTGCAAACTAACTAATACGTTTGTACAGCTTTAACATACAGTAGCTGCTTTTGTGTTCAAATCTTTTTATTTAAAGAAAAGAACTCTAGAATTGTACATGCATTCTCTTTCAAAAGTTGGTGTAATAATTTCAAAAGTTTTGTGTAGCTAAATATTTAAGATCTGGATTTTGACTGAGTCAGGCTAACTCAGAATCCCCATAAAAATTATGGACAGGTCCTAATTTTGGATTCCTGACCCCAATTTGATAGTTTCCAATTTTTAGGAATGTCTTTTCAGGTTAAGGATTGGTTTAGGTTTCAACCATATGCCCACCATTGCTAACCTGACCATCTCCATTGCAAAGTTAACATGGGTTTGGAGTGTGCGGGAGTGAGGGGCAGTGAGCTGAAGTGATTTTTCATGTTTTCTGATTTATTTCTAAATTTTGACCACAATGCTGGAACCCCCAGCCCACCTCAGGAACTAGCAGCTGCTCAGGTCCTTCCCTGGTTGTTTAGCCCAATTCCCAATCCAACTCTCTAACAACCCCGGAGCAAAGATTGGGAGTGTAGGTCATCATGTTTAAAGGCAGCATTCAAAAACCTGGGTTTTTCTCACCATTAAGCACCCAACCAGAATTGACAAGGAGGCTTCAAACACCAGACCCTTTAAAGTGTAAACAGCTGAAACTGCAAACACTTGAATCTTATTATCCTTGTGTAAATAAATATTGTGAAATTGACAGCATAGAACTGAGAGCCAGAGTTGCCAAGCAAGCAAAGGGTCAAGCGTTTCAATTGAATAATGGTCATTTGGGCTATCAGCCATGCCTTCATTACTGATGGAAATACCATAGTCTGGTATGAGTGGCATGAGGGGCAGCAGGGGCTGTTGGGGGTGAGGGTTGTGGCATAGCTTGACATTGAGGTGTGATGAGCCATGAAGGAGTTGGCAGACTGAAGGCCATCAAGAGGGAATCATGAGAGTGAGGTGGCAGCCTGGAAGGAGGATGGAGAGAATGTGGGGGTAGGAGCTCAGGAGGAAGAGGAGCGATGAACACTGGAGGGCCATTTTGTTATTATCGTAACTGGGAGGAAGCCTGAGGCTGGCCTGAGCAGCCAGCAGCCTATGTGGGATGTGCTGGATATTTCCCCACATCGGCTGGTCCACAACTCCCCTCACCATTCCCTTCCCTGTCCCTCCTCCCTATCTCCCTCAATGAAAATCGCTTCCTCCTGAGGTGAAAACAATGAGATACCTACCTTGAGGTGGAAATTCCAGACCTCAAGCTCCATTTAATTGAAAGTTCTTTCTTTTTCATCTGGTTGTTACTCTGATTGAGGAATGTTTTATTTTAATCTGTGCTTGTGTGCAGTCATCATGTCATGCGTCTGAAAGCAGGGAACTTCTTCCTTAAGGATTCTGCTGAAAGGTTTCATGTGATCGTCAGTAGCTTAATGCAATTTGAACTCTGGTTTGAGTGAGGAAGTGGTGCAAGTCCCCAACCAATGTCACCCCTGTACCAACTGTCCTCCTCACCCCCACACAGTTTGAAGAAGGAGGACCTACAACAAGGAGGAGAAAAACATTTCAAACAAACTGCTGGAGAAGTTCAGCTGGTCTGGTAGCATCCCCTCTGGGAAGGGGAAGTGGAGAAATTAAGGCGGTCAATGTCACAGTGGTATCTCCCGATGAAGAGATCAAGTGTTGGCAAAAGACCAAAGGGAGGGCCTCAGGTGGAAGGAGAGTATGAATGGTGGGAAGAGGAACTCCTGTCCAGAAATGTGGGCAGGGAGGCAAAGCTGATGGAAAAAGAGTTCAGCACTTGTTATGCCCGAAATCCATTGATGTGGGAGTGTAAAGGGATAAAGCTACTGAGCACAGATCATTCAGCATCAGAGAGGGGAGGGTCAGTGAGTATGGTGAATACATATCAAGAAGTGGGATTCAGTGAAACATGGAGTCAGAGGGCAAAGGAGGAAAGAAGGAGAAAATGTTTCTTATGAAAACATTGAATGAAATGAAGAATGAAATAGATTTGGTGATCGAAACAGCTTTGAAATAGTTTGAAGTTGTGCTGATAGAGAGTGAGATTCTTCAGTCTTCTCTGTTTGTGTTTCAGATGATTAGATTAGATTAGATTACTTACAGTGTGGAAACAGGCCCTTTGACCCAACATGTCCACACCGACCCTCCGAAGAGCAACCCACCCAGACCCATTCCCCTACATTTACCCCTTCACCTAACCCTACGGGCAATTTAGCATGGTCAATTCACCTAAACTGCACTTTTTTTTTGGACTGTGGGAGGAAACTGGAGCACCCGGAGGAAACCCACGCAGACACGGGGAGAATGTGCAAACTCCAACCAGTCCTCTAGCATCCACAGTATTTTGCTTTTATTTAAATACATTTTAAATCTTTGCAAGGTTAGGAAGGACCATGTGTGCTCCTGGCTCTAGTGGCGGAGTTGATTGAATTGCTCTCTGGAGAGCAGGCATGTGATGGTTGGGCAGAATAGTCTCCTTCTAGCCATTGTGACTCCGACTCTGACGTGATTTTATTGGTGGCAGCCATTTGCCTCGGCTGTATTCACAACTGGAATATCTGAACTCAGAAGGCCCAATGCTGTTTTATTTTGGGATTCTACAAATCAGGGGTCTGCTGTTGATTTGGCAGCTTATTTTCTGTTACAAACAGGATGTATTTTCAGGAGTTTCCTTTTGAAACGGAAGCTTTATTTTCTGCACAAAAAGCCTCAGCCTGCATAACCTAATAATAGTTTGTCACAGCTAATAAATGACATTGTCTTATTGGTATCTGTGTTTTGCTGCAATTATTATCCCCTTTGTGTCATGAATTACTCTACTCTGCCTCTGGATGTGTCCTGCAACTAAGCATTTTCCAGGCGGTAATACTAATGGATCTGAAGGGAATAGAGAAAGATTGCTATCCGTGTCTGCTTTTAACCCTGGAGAAGCTCTATCAGTGTAAGGTCAGCTCAGAGCTTCCTAAAGTGATTTGTAGTATTGGCTTTACCATCAGTCCATTTGTAATAACTGTGAAGGACACCTCGTGAATATCGAGTGACCTCAGGAATTGTACTTGTTGCTGGATAACAACGAAATCTTACTTTTCTGTAGGATGTTTACTATGGTAAAATGTTCTAATGCTTCAGTGTTTGCAATATTTGACTGCAAGTCGCAGAAATATTGGCACAGGTGAAAAGATCCTGGTTAAAGAAGGTAGGTGTAGACTTTAAATTAGGTGAGAGGGTCAGAGAGGTGCAGTCGTCCACGGAATTTCAGAGCTGAGGACCTTGCAGCTGAAAGCACAGGTGTTGATAGCAGAATGGTTAAAATCAGAAATGCACAGAAGATCAGAATTTAAGAGCACAGTGATCTCTTAGGGTGATAGGGTGACAGGAGGAGCAGGGTCATGGATGGATTTAAAATAAGGATAACAATTTTAAAAGCCAAGATATTCGAACAAGCACAAGAGTGAGAGGTGAACCCGACAATCTGAATTCCAACATGAGCAGCAGAATTTGTGTGAGCTGAAAGCTATGGAGAATGAAAAGTCAAGGTCCATTTATGATATCACTGAACTGTAACACATTTGCTTTTTGAATTTGCCGCTCTTTGAAGAATATATTTCTTATAGTGGATTTATCCAAGTGGGGAAATGATAGTGCAGATTGTGATGTGCTATTATGTCCATCTGCTAGTGGCTTGGGTTACTTTTGAGCTGTGTAGAAAAAACAGAGCTTGGATTTGTGTGTTTGTACCTTTATGTATTTGTGTATTGTCAACAATATGGACTTGGCTCAGGCAGCCGAATGACCTATTTCTGCTCCTAATTGCTACATTTGTATGTTGTTGAGTGCAAATGTGATATTACTAACAGTAATGGCACTTATCATGAGTTTCTTTTGCTTCAATTTTCATATTTTAATTTCTGGATTCATTTTATCATTCTTTCTTCAAACACTACACTTAATTTCCACTCGAGAAACTCACATTGGTATTTATCTTGCACTCTTGTGTGAAATGTTTACTTTTTAAAAAAGATACAAAGCATATTGACTTGGCCCACTTGTTCTCCGAGAGATTTACTGTTCCTTCATGGCACACATTGTAATGTACATAAACCTCCCATTTTTACTTCTAATTACATACTTGATCCATTCTCACAAACATTGTGTCAGTACCGTGAATTTTACATAAATCTACAACTTTCCCTGATATGCTTGTATACCTTATATTGCAATTTGGAAATAATACCTGTTCTACAGTTTTGAGCTTCATTTGAATATATGCACTTTTTAAAATTCATATGCTGCCAGATTCTTTGACAAGAGGAGTTGCAGCTGACATGATTGATGGCAAACATCCAGAATGGGACCTTTTCACATGCTTTGAGGTCATATTTGTCTAGTAACAATGATTTCACGCTCTCTATGACGTTTTGATCAAACCTATTTTCCATCAGTGTTTTTCTTAGTTTCTTTTTCAGATTATAGGTAGATTCTTGGACTTCTCAAAATTACTGGGGTCAAGTTCCTCAGAAATGTCTTTGCAAAAATGGAAAGGTCATGCCAACTGTGTTGCAATTCAATGTTTCTTGTCATCAGCTAAAATTCACACTTCTTGCAAGTCATCCCTTATTTGTCTTAATTATACAAGAAATTAAAACACACTTTATGGCTCCTCAGACCTCTAGGTAGCACAAAAAGTTCACAAAAGAGCAACAATGTGTGTTTTTAAAGATTCGGAGATGCCGGTGTTGGACTGGGGTGTACAAAGTTAAAAATCACACAACACCAGGTTATAGTCCAACAGGTTTAATTGGAAGCACACTAGCTTTCGGAGCTACGCTCCTTCATCAGGTGATTGTGGAGGGCTCGATTGTAACACAGAATTTATAGCAAAAATTTGCAGTGTGATGTAACTGAAATTATACATTGAAGAATTGATTGTCTGTTAAGCCTTTCATCTGTTAGAATACAGTGATAGTTTCACTTCTTTCATGTGTAAATCACAAAACCTTTTTTTTTAAAGTTGCATTCTCGGGTTAGCTGTTAACAATGGTGATAGCTAGACAATATGTTGACGGTGTTAGCCCCCTGTGTTCTCTGTCTATGACCTGATGTTTAGATTGATTCCAATCTAAAAAGTGAAATAACAGAGTTTTACATAATTCATGCAGTTTTTGAGCTCAGAGTTCGACATGAATGTATGTGTTTATTGAGCAAAGTGCAATGTAACTCTGAAAGTACTAAAAAAATTCACCACACAAAATATATGTGTGCATGTGGGTCTTTGTCTGTCTGTATGTGTGTCTGTCTGGGGTGGGGGTTGTGAGTGTGAGAAAGTGTGTGTGTGTGTGTGTGTGTGTAGTGAGTGCAGAGTGTCTTAAGTCTGTGAGGGGGTGCATGTGTGGGAGTCTGTGTGTCTATAAGGGTGTATGAGGGTGTCTGTGTGCGCGTCTGTGTGTATCTGTGTCCGTGTGCATGTGAGAGTGTGTGTGTGAGGGAATATCTGTGTGTGTGTGTGTGTGTAGTTTCAGGCTCACTGCCTTTATTCCTGATGAAGGGCTTTTGCCCGAAACGTCGATTTCGAAGCTCCTTGGATGCTGCCTGAACTGCTGTGCTCTTCCAGCACCACTAATCCAGTATCTGGTTTCCAGCGTCTGCAGTCATTGTTTTTACCTCTTCCATTGCAGTTGCCTACCTACCCATGAAACAGTCAGACAATTGCATGAGTTGCTGTACTGCTGCAGTTTCTTGGCAATGAGGTCCACATACCTGTCTACCACTTCTCTTTCTCGTTGAGAATTCTGACAAAGTGCCTTGCTGCCAACACAGGGTCCTCTCCTGCTCAGTCTCACAATCCTCCAAGTGCCATAGGCCTTGGTGATTCCTTCAGCTCTGGAGTTGTTGCAGTGAGATGCTCACCACATTGTACTCCCACACCTCCTAAAGCTAATGTGTTCACCGAGTATCTGTACTAGTGGGAGGTGCAGGGGGCAGCCTTGAAGTTGCTTCCTCTCAGTCCTCCATACTCATATTCTGAGAGGCCAAGGAGATGGCTTCTGGAAGAGTTGGCCAGTTCTTCGTGGAGTTGGTGGTGATGCTGGTGCTACCAGTTGCAGTGAAAGCAAGAGAGAATTACTTTCTCGCTTGGCAGGACATAGATGACTCTGTATCTTCAAAGGATTGGTCCTGGTCTTTTCCTGATCATGGAAATCAGATTAACATTTCGGGTCCAGTGACCCTGTTTCAGAAATGACCCGAAATGTTAATTCAGATTTCTCTTCATAGGCCCTACTAGGACCTGCTGAAGTTTTACAGCAATTTCTGATTTTGTCGCTGTACTTTGAGCTTGCGCTGAGGTTCGCTGGAGTAATACAGCTGGCTTGCGACAGAAATGTTGGTGTGGTTGGTGTGGGAAGTGGCAGGCGAGTGGGAGCTCTGGGTCATTTTTATGAACAGGGTGTAGGTATTCTGCAGAGCAGTTAACCAGTGTTAACCTATTCCTAAGTCTTTGTCAGCGCCACTCATGAAGCATCTTTTAGGTGCACCCTCAGTGTCAAAGTTGTCTTGTCTTCATGTTTAGTTATTTGTCTCCTAACTGTCCACATTTTCATAATTATTGGAGAAAATTTTCATATGCACAATTAAAGTCTACAAAAGTGGAAGCTGTATTAGAAAGCAAAAGTTTTGATAATTCAATGAAGAGACACTCTTACATTCTAGAGTGCAACATTACACAATGATGTGATGCAGGTTCACCCTGTGAATTCTCCATGCATTACGTTTCTTACTTTATCCTCACATTTAGAGGATGAAAATTAATTCTGGAGCTAGTGTATTTTCAAAGCATGCATCGACACAAGTTTTGTCTGAATATAATGTTAAGTTCTCTGAACAAAAGAAAATATTACAGCTCAAATAATTCTGCTAATAGCAATGAATTCAATGGGCTGGATGGAAAGTGAAATTGTATGTCACAATTACAACTTAGTGAATTGAAATGTTCTCTTTGGCGGATATTCACTTTCAGACTTACATCCTCATCATGATGTAAACCCCTATCTTAGAATGACTATCTGACTACTTCCAAAAGGAAAAGCGATATAAATCTTAAAATATTATAGTAAGGTACCACTGACGCAAACTGAGTCATTGAATAATTGAGTCCTGAAGATCAGAAAGGTTGAATCTAAGACTGTTGAGTAGAGAACTGCTACAATTAGTCTAAGTTTAGTATCCAGAGGTCTCAGTTCAAAATCTGTATATGTCAATATTAGGCAGTTCAGATTTAATCTATGATGGTGTTTTGTTTTAATTTTCTCGTGGAATTTGCAAATGGAAAGCCAACACCTGAGAATATCTATAGAATATACTTCAGCACTGTCATCAGGAGGTTGGGAGAGGGGAGAAAATTGACACAAAGTAAATGATTTAGTAAATGACCTTGGAATGAAATGAGGCAAAACTTCTTTACGCAGAAGGTTTTACAATTTGGAATAGGCTGCCTGGGAGAGTGGCGTTAGGTTGACTCTAAAGGAGGTTTCAAAAGAGAGTTGAATATATGTTTGAAAGTGATGAATTTGATGGGCTATGAAAATAGGGCTGGAGAATGGAACTGGCTGGATATCTCTTTCTGATGACTGAATGGCCTACTTCTGTACTGTAAAATTCTAGGATTCTATGATTCTGTTTCCCAAGGTGTTCGTTGCAATGCTGGGACTGAGCTGTAATTAAACTGGGCAAACTTTCTGGAAATAAGGAAGCTAGCAGATGATCTGATTCAGCTGCTTGAATACTAGTTCTGAAACATTGCTGATCGGAGAACATCAAGTACTGGATGTACAGTCTTTTCATACATTTGGTTTGACATTAGACAACTACACTCGTAAATAATTCTGTGGGGAAGAGCATTTCTTGTTTTTGATGGAAGTAGAGAATGTGATTCCCCAAACAAGCTGCTAAATCCTGTCCAGTGAAATAATGCACGATTGTTTCCCTTTGCCATATGCATGCAAAATGCTGGGAGACCCATTGAAAGTAATTGGATGCCTTGTTGTTTCACTTTGAGTGACAGTGCACCAGCACAATCTGCTAACATAACCCAGATCACTCCTTCTGAGACTTCTAACCAAAAAAGTCAATGCCATAAGCAGCAGCAAAGCCCTGACCACAGCATCCTGGACAATTGCTCATGTTGTTCACCTGGCTGTGCTCAGTGAGCAATTTCACGTTATTTTGTGGCTGCTCAGAAAACTTCTACAGAACCTGAGTTGGAGAAACACTAAAACACTGTACGGAATTTTACAAGGTCATTATTGATGGGTGTTTTGTTAGTAAGAAATCTGAAGCAGGGTTGCAGTTTAAGTTTAAGGAATACAGTGAGATCTTCAACAAAATACTGTAAGATGTAAAGCGCACTTTTTCATGGATACAAATTAAATGGGTTATTTAAATGAGGCAAAGCCAGTTAGGAACATGGATATTAAAAGTAATGATGAAAAAGTAGGTCCCAAAAAAGGGACCTAGAAAAGACAACGAGATAATTTTATTTGATCCTAGATTCTCTGTGCATGCAGCACTTATCAGTAAATTGACAGTACAGTATTAATTCCTGAAAATGTGTTGCTGGAAAAGCGCAGCAGGTCAGGCAGCATCCAGGGAACAGGAGAATCGACGTTTCGGGCATAAGCCCTTCTTCTGAAGAAGGGCTTATGCCCGAAACGTCGATTCTCCTGTTCCCTGGATGCTGCCTGACCTGATGCGCTTTTCCAGCAACACATTTTCAGCTCTGATCTCCAGCATCTGCAGTCCTCACTTTCTCCCCAGTATTAATTCCTGTCCAGCTGAACATAGCCCTTTGAACATAGCCCTTTCCTTCAGAGAACACCAGACCAGAAGGAAAAAAACAATAATTGTCAGAATGAACATGCTGATTGTACTGGACCTCTACTTTGCGGTACGGTACGCAAGACAAGTTAGAACAGTGTACATCATTGGTTTTCCTTTTGAACAGATCAATGTCTTTACTTGAAGGAACTGCCTTGGCTAAGAAAATAATGCAGAAGGCACAATAGGTTTATTCCTGTTCCTATCTTTCAGTGCTCAATGAATTCCTGCAGTTGGTCTGTACACTTCTTTTTTCTGAATTCTAATCTTTTCTTGTCAGGAAAATATATGAATCACTGCCACAAGTATGACATATTTTCATTTGAAATGACACCTTTTCCCTGCCTTCTCCACTGCTGTGCGCAAGAGCTGACATTGAGAGGGTTTGTAATTAAAGTTTCTAAAAAATATTACATTGAATTTAAAGTGATTTTTGACAACCATGCAAACCATTTTTTAAAAAATGGTTTTTATACAGTTCTTCTGTTAATTGAGGAAATATGACTCCTTTTTCCTTAAATGGTAGTTTGGGCACAGGTAATTTGAGCAGAATTGTGGATAGTGTACAGAGAGAATGCCGTACAAGATCATGAGAAAGGTTCCCAACAAAGAGGAACTTCAATAATAAGGATCAATTGAAGAAGCTGGAGCTGCTCCTTTTTAAGGAGAAGAGGTTGAGAGGAGATGCCATAGATTCTGGAAATGTTTCATTAAATTGGAAAATAGCAAATGTGACTTCTCTACAGAGGTAAGGAAGGGGAAGGAAAGCAGGATACTACTAGCTAGTTAGCCTAACATCTGACAAAGGAACAATGTTATAATCTATTATTAAGTAGGTTATAAGCAGAGCCAACACAGTTCTATGAAAGGAAAATTAGGTTTGATTAATTTATTGGAATTCTTGAGGAAGTAATAAGTACCTGCTACAGGAAGGATGTAGCAGGTTGAAAGGGTTCAGAAAAGATTTACAAGGATATTGTGAGGATTGGAGGGTTTGAGCTGAAGGGAGAGGCTGAATAGACTGAGGCTGCTTTTCTTGGACTGTCAGGAGCTGAGAGATGACCTCACAGAAATTTATAAATCATGAGGGGAATGGGTATGTTGAATAGACAAGGTCTTTTCCACAGAGACCAAAACTAGAGGGGATATGTTTAAGGTGAGAGAGGAAAGACTTAAAAGGGACCTAAGGAGCAACATTTTTATGCAGAGGATGATGTGTGTATGGAACAAGCTGCCAGAGGAAGTGGTAGAGGCTGGTACAATTACAACATTTAAAACTCTGGATGGATGTATGTATAGAAAGGGTTTAGAGGGGTATGGTCCAAGTGCTGGCAAACATTGGAATGTCTGGTTGGAATGGACGTGTTGGACCGAAGGATCTGTTTCCATGCTGTATTACTCTATGACTCCATGACTCCAAAACATGGATATTAGGGAACCTATAGATGTGTTATAGTTGGACTTCCATAAGGCATTTGACAATATGCCATATCAAAGGTCATTATACAAAATAATAGCTCTTGTTGTAGATAATTAACATGTTATAATTGATAGAGACTGAGTAGCTATCAGAATACAGAGACCGGGTTATTTTCAGGTTGGTAAGATGTAACAAGTGGAATGGCATAGGAGTTTTTACTAGTGCCTCAACTCCTTACAATCAACATAAATGACTTGTTTGAAGCACCCAGGTGCTAACTTTGCTGATCACACAAATGTAGGTAGAATAGAAAAGAGTTCTGAAAAGGCTATTGATAGGCTAAGTGGGTGGGCAAAAATTTTGCAAGTGATGTATAAAGTGGGACAATGTGAACTTGATTAGGAAGGCAAATGGAATGTTGCCAAGGTGAATGGAACATAAAAGTATGGAGGTTTTCCTGCAGTTGTTGAGACCACATTTGGCATACTGTATACATGTTAGTCTCCTGCTTTAGGAAGGGATATAATTGCATTGGAAACAGAGAAAGTTTGATTCCTGGGATGAATGGACTGCCTGATGAAGAAATCTTAGAAAGATTTAGAAGAATGAGAGGTGATCTTATTGACACATATAAAATCCTGAGAGGACTTGACAGGATGGATATTGAAATGGTGTTTTTCCTTGTTCCTAATTAATAATTTGTTTGTATTTGCTATAAGTCATGAAGGGTCTGTGCAGACTAGTTGAGAATAGAATAGAATCCCTACAGTGTGGAAACAGGAAGACAAGGAGAAGCAGTCCTCACTGGGGAAAAGATCAAGACCCAGAGGACGCTGATTTCAGGTAATTGGCCGAAAAATTGGACCTATAGGGAACCTATAGATGTGTTATAGTTGGACTTCCACAGAGCATGAGGGAAAGCTTTCCTGTGCAGTGAATGGCTCAGATCGTGAATGCAATGTCTGAGTGTCTGTTGGAGGCAAATTCAATCAGGGCTATCAGGAGAGAGTTGGGCATTTTCAGAAGAACAAAAGGAAATACTTGGGGTAAATATGAGGAAGTGAGACTTTGTGAGTTGCTTTGCAGACAGCCAGCACAGACAGGACAGAGGAAATGGCTTCCTTCTGTGATATACACATTCTATGATACTATGGAACCATGTTCTGATGACATTGTGTTCAGGAATTTTGATAAACTGAACCCTGTAATCTTACAAATAGGCACTCTGTAAATTAAAACTGTTTCTCTTGTACCTCTCATTGTGTTATGATGCAAAAAAAGAGGTCTGCTGACATTAAGTGTCTAGGTATAAAAATAGAAATTGCTGGAAAAGCTCTGCAGGTGTGGCAACATCTGTGGAAAGAAATTAGAGTTAATCCTGAAACAGGGTTCTGAGGAAGGGGCCCTTGACCTGAAATGTTAACTCTGATTTCTCTCCACAGGCCTGCTGAGATTTTCCAGCAATCTCTATTTTTTTTCAGATTTACAGCATCTGCAGTTCTTTTGATTTTGTTAATGTCTAGATATTTGATTTCATAACATTTGCCAACATATAATAATTCCGATTTAATAAATTTAACCTTGAACAACTGAACAGTTACATTTATGACTAAATGTTACTTTGCTAAAGGGCTAGTGCAATGTTGGAAATGTGTCATGGAAAGTTTTGTTAAAATCATGAAAATAAGAGAAGCAGCTTTGTACATTTCAGCAATGGTACTTTTGCCATTAGAATTCATATTCTAATTGCAAACTATTATTTCAGACACATGCATAAAACAAAATACTGCATGGCTGATTAATGGTGTTTCTTTTTTAATGTATTTGACTTTTTGCTTCTTAATTAATGACTTTGGACGAATGGCAAATCCACTGTGCCCGTAGACTCTGACATTGTTGGTGTTGGTCTTTTTCGTGACTTGTGAGGTATGATAGTTATTGAGGCAAACTGCACACTGCTAAACATTCACTCTTTAGTTTCAGTTACAAAGAACAGAGAGAGACAGTGGAAAATAAAGGGTACTATTTTTAAGGGTGTTCAGGAGCACAGAGACCTCGGTATTTGCTTCATAAATGTGTAATAAAACATACAGTATTCTAGGCTTCAACAGTAAGGGCTTAGAATATATGATAACCATATATAAGACTCTGGTTAGAACACACCTAGAGTATTGAGTGCACTTATAGATGCCATAATATAGCAAAAATATAAATCCATTGGAGAGAGTGCAAAAGAGATTTACAAGAATGGTTCCAGGGATGAGACATTTCAGTTATGAGGAAAAATGGAAGAAGTTTGGATTGTTTCCTCAGAAAGGGGAAGGCTAAGATGCGACTCAAAGTTTTCAAAACAATGAGGGTCTTGCAGAGTGGATAGAAAGAAACCGTTTCAACTCATAATTTAATCGGGAATAAGAGAGTACAGATTCAAAGTGTTCTGCAAAATAACATATAAGATGAGGAAAAATGTTTTCACTCACTGAATAAATAAGGTCTGGAATTCACTGCCAGGAGGTGTTGTGTGGACAGGTTCAATTCAGACTTTCAAGAGGCATTGAATGATGATTTAACTAGAAATAACGAGTAGGGTTGTGCGGAAAGGGTCTTTTGGGCTAAGTAGAAAAGCTCAGAGAACCTCTGCAGATGCGATGGGCCTCCTTCTGCATTGTAATAATTCTGCAATTTCCTGAACATGCCTCCTTCATTTCTCCAGCAGTTCATAGATTAGTTACAATGTGTTATGAGTGTGCCGGCTTTCTGCACTCAGTGAGCCCTGCCCTTTGCCCACAGCCTTGCAATGTTTTGCACTTAAGGTATTTATCTAATTCCCTTTTGAAACTCATGTTTCAACCTGTTTCCATGATCTTCTCAGGCAGTGCATTCCAGGTTCTAGCTGCTCGCTTCAAACAAAAGATTTTCCCCATGTCACTCTTGGCGGTTTTTGCCATTCTGTTCAAATTGGTGCCCTCTTTTTCTTAACTCTCCTCCAGCGGAGACAGTTTCTCTCAATTAACTCTGTCCAGACTTGCATGATTTTAAGCACTTCATCAAATCTTCTCTCCCTTCTGTGAGGAAAGCTGCCCTCGGGTGTCTACTCAATCCATGTAACTGAAATCTCTGGAACCATTCTTTTAAATCTTCTCACCAATGCTTTCACATCCTTCCTAAAACATGACATGCAGAATTGGACCAAAGTATTCCAGTTGAGTCCGAATCAGAGCTTTTACAAAGGTTTACCTTAACTGTTCAGGATCCCATATGCCATAACTGCAGTCTTAACCTTCCCAGCTACCTTTAATGATTTGTGCACATATAGCAAAATGAACCTACGTTCCTACACTCACTTTAGAATTCTGCTTTCATTTTCTTTTGCTATTCCTCATTACTCCTGCGAAGCTGTGTTATTTCACACTTCTCCAAGTAGCTGGTGGAAGACTGAGTCAAGTACCCTTAACTGACTTAAGTGAATCTATGTGTGAAGCAGAAGTGAGAATCATACATATCTCTGGCTCAGTTGGAAGATTTCCTTTGCTGCATGACCTATAAGACTGCCTACCATCTGTTTGCAACTGACCTCTGCATTTCTGGCCTGGCTAGGGTAAAAAATTCCATTCTGCATCATTTTGTGTTCTTTGTAGAAAGTGTTAGTATCAGATTCTTGGGTGGCAATACAATCAGATCCATTTTTTTTTTTAAAGCCACAGTGGTTGACTCGCTGCTGAACTCTCTTTGTACAGGATCATAGTGAAGAATGACAGCTTGAGGAAAGACACTGGAAAGTGGTTGTCACTGAGGAGATGAGAAGAAGGCTATGGATGGCCCTTGTGATTGCAATGAGGTCAGCCAGGTGGAGCTCAAAGAATATGAGTTCCCTGATTGGGGCTGTTAACCTGGTCCAATCAGGGAGCCCTGGCTGACAGATATAAACAGGAGTGACTGGGATTCTGTTCACTTTAGGAGCTGGCTCTGTGCTAGCTTGGTCAGTTTCTTGTACTATGCACATGTAAATAAAGGCTGACTTGGTGACAGGATACCAGTCAGTCAGGTTTGTTCAAGGAGTTATTTCAGCCTTAATTACTTATCTGAACATTGTGCCTTGGACAGACAAATGTAGATTGTATGATTCATACAAAATCTGGTTGGGCTGTAATATGACAAAGTAGTCTTATTTCCTTCAAAGTTTTGATTATTTTTTCATAGCAAAACTTTAACAGACAGAATCAGAAGGAATTTCATAAGGTCCAATGGAAAGGAAATCAATATGCAAGGGACTTAAATTCAAATTAGGAGCATTACATTGAGAATAAAGTTGCCATACTCTTACCCTATTCATTAGAGAGGTGGTTTAACCTGAGGGTCACCACACACCAGGTGAGAGGAGACATTGAGAAGGAGAACCCTTTATATTAAACTCAGTTGGTGTAGAAATTGAACCAATACCAGTGGTGTCGCGCTGATTCCAAACCACTTATCTAGCCAACAGAGCTAAACAAGCCCCTATACATTGAGAATAAGAAGCTTAATACCCAAGAACATAAAGCTTGCTTCAAAACAAAGTAGTTCCATTGAAGCTTCTGAGATTCTTTGTTAACACATTTAAAATAGACCCTCAATCATGGCTATTTATGTTGCAATATCAGCTCTTGTTTGAACCATTTTTAGTGAGGCTCAATATTGAAATTAATTTTGAGACAAATATGTATAATAATGTGATTACAATGGGATTGGATTGTGAATGATAAGTGCCTGTCACTGCAATCACTATAAGTAGCCCAGTGTACAAATCTCTTTGAGAGAGATGGGATTTATTTAGCAGGTCTGTTGCGCAGATTACTGTTTTATATCCCTTACGACATTCTGGTGGATTCCCTAAGGGTCAAACCAAATATCTGGAATATGCAGAAAGACAAGGAAATACCAAGCTGATAAACATGGCAATTTGGAATAGGAGGTCTGTGTGGATTCTTGGTGTCTCCTCTCTGCTTGTTCTCAGAGCCTCGGAAGAATTGCAGAACATTCCAATCCTATGTCTTTTGCCTGTGACTCATACTTCAGAATCCACCAACATCACAGCAGCGGTTCTCCCTGCTATTAATTTAGCTTTGGTCACTGTAAATAAACTTCCATTTTTACTTGAGGACTATAATCTCAACTTGGTGATAAAGGATACGCAGGTAATGTTTCTTTCAATTATGTTTCATATGGATGTGTCTTGTGTTTAAAATGCACTGAAATGTTGTCAAGTCCTATTTGGCAACACACGCTCAGTGACTTCCGCCACCCCTACTGACGTGTCTGCCACCACTTCCGCCCCCACCAGCGCCACTCACCTGCATTCTGCTGACACGCCCCCCACAGACCCCACTGTCACTATCCCCACCTCCCAGAACCCTGAGGGGAACACTACCCCTGCTCATGACTCCACCCCAATTCCCCGCACCATCACACCCACTCCAGGTACTGGCTCTGACCCCATTCCCAGCTTCACACCCACACCAGATCCCAGCTCCCAGCCCTGCCGAGTTTTCACCATCCCTCCAGACCTCCCCCTCACTGAGGACGAACAATCAGTCCTCAGCAAAGGACTCAGCTTCATCCCCCTCCGTCCACGCATCAATGAATTTAATACACGCTGTGACGTCGAACAATTCTTCCATCGCCTCCGCCTCCGAGCTTACTTTCACAATCAGGACTCCCGTCCACCTTCCGAGGACCCCTTCGCCCACCTCCAACTCACTGCATCCACCTGGACACCCTGCGCTGGCCTATTACCTATCCTCGACCTCTTCATTTCCAACTGCCACCGGGACATTAACCGCCTCAACTTCTCTACCCGCCTCCCCCACTCTAACCTCTCACCCTCACAACGTGCAGCCCTCCAATCCCTCTGCTCCAATCCCAACCTCACCATTAAGCCAGCGGATAAAGGGGGCGCAGTGGTAGTCTGGCGCACTGACCTCTACACCGCTGAAGCCAAACGCCAACTCGAGGACACCTCTTCCTACTGCCCCCTTGACCATGACCCCACCCCCCATCACCAAACCATCATCTCCCAGACCATTCAGAACCTCATCACCTCAGGAGATCTCCCACCCACAGCTTCCAACCTCATAGTCCGGGAACCCCGCACTGCCCGTTCTACCTCCTTCCCAAGATCCACAAGCCTGACCACCCTGGCCGACCCATTGTCTCAGCATGCTCCTGCCCCACTGAACTCATCTCTACCTACCTCGACACTGTCCTATCCCCCCTAGTCCAGGAACTCCCCACATACGTTCGAGACTCCACCCATGCCCTCCACCTCCTCCAAGACTTCCGTTTCCCCGGCCCGCATCGCCTCATCTTCACCATGGATATCCAATCCCTCTACACCTCCATCCGCCATGACCAGGGCCTCCAAGCCCTCCATTTTTTCCTCTCCAGACGCCCCCAACAGTACCCTCCCACCGACACTCTCATTCGTTTTGCCGAACTGGACCTCACCCTTAACAATTTCTCCTTTGAATCCTCCCACTTCCTTCAGACCAAAGGGGCAGCCATGGGCCCCAGCTATGCCTGTCTCTTTATTGACTACGTAGAGCAGTTGATCTTCTGTAATTACACCAGCACCACTCCCGACCTCTTCCTCCGCTACATTGCTAACTACATTGGCGCCACCTCGTGCTCCCGCGAGGAGGTTGAGCAATTCATCAACTTCACCAACACATTCCACCCTGACCTTAAATTTACCTGGACCATCTCTGACACCTCCCTCCCCTTCCTGGACCTCTCCATCTCCATTAGTGACGACTGACTTGACATTGACATTTTTTACAAACCTACCGACTCCCACAGCTACCTGGATTACACCTCTTCCCACCCCATCTCTTGCAAAAATGCCATCCCATATTCCCAATTCCTCTGCCTCTGCCGTATCTGCTCCCAGGAGGACCAGTTCCACCATTGAACACACCAGAAGGCCTCCTTCTTTAGAGACCGCAATTTCCCTTCCCATGTGGTTAAAGATGCCCTCCAACGCATCTCGTCCACATCCCGCACCTCTGCCCTCAGACCCCACCCCTCCAACTGTAACAAGGACAGAACGCCCCTGGTGCTCACCTTCTACCCTACAAACCTTCGCATAAACCAAATCATCCACTGACATTTCCGCCACCTCCAAAAAGACCCCACCACCAGGGATATATTTCCCTCCCCACCCCTTTCCGCCTTCCGCAAAGACCGTTCCCTCCGTGACTACCTGGTCAGGTCCACGCCCACCCCTACGACCCACCCTCCAATCCTGGCACTTTCCCCTGCCACCGCAGGAACTATAAAACCTGTGCCCACACCTCCTCCCTCACCTCTATCCAAGGCCCTAAAGGAGCCTTCCACATCCATTAAAGTTTTACCTGCACATCCACTAATATCATTAATTGTATCCGTTGCTCCCGATGTGGTCTCATCTACATTGGGGAGACTGGGCGCCTCCTAGCAGAGCGCTTTAGGGAACATCTCCGAGACACCCGCACCAATCAACCACACCGCCCCGTGGCCCAACATTTCAACTCCCCCTCCCACTCTGCCGAGGACATGGAGGTCCTGGGCCTCCTTCACCGCCGCTCCCCCACCACCAGACGCCTGGAGGAAGAACGCCTCATCTTCCGCCTCGGAACACTTCAACCCCAGGGCATCAATGTGGACTTCAACAGCTTCCTCATTTCCCCTTCCCCCGCCTCATCCTAGTTTCAAACTTCCAGCTCAGCACTGTCCCCATGACTTGTCCGGACTTGTCCGACCTGCCTAGCTCCTTTTCCACCTATCCACTCCACCCTCTCCTCCCTGACCTATCACCTTCATCCCCTCCCCCACTCACCCATTGTACTCTATGCTACTCTCTCCCCACCCCCACCCTCCCCTAGCTTATCTCTCCACGCTTCAGGCTCACTGCCTTTATTCCTGATGAAGGGCTTTTGCCCGAAACGTCGATTTTGCTGCTCGTTGGATGCTGCCTGAACTGTTGTGCTCTTCCAGCACCACTAATCCAGAAAGTGATAAAACCTGCAGAGTTCAACTTGAGCTGTGGTTACTGTCGCCTGTCTGCTACTTATTTGGAGAAGTCTATGTTTCCAATCTAACACTCACATGTAATTATTTTTTGAAAGGTTCAATATATGAAAGCTGCTTTCTGTTTCATTTGTGATTATAGAGCTGCTATATTATAAAAGAGTTCGACAGAACACTATAAAGTTTTTAATTCATTAATATTACATCTTTAACAAATTATTCTTCCTAGTTATCCACACATTGAGTTAAATTGGCCTTTTCTGTATAGGAAGTTCACTATAAGAGCTACATAGTTGGTGGCCCTTTGATTTTACTTTCAAAGCTAGTCAAATGGAAAAAAAACTTGCCACTTTTAATAGCACCAAATACAGAAATATACAGCATCTGAGGAATTCATGTGCCCTGTATTCTCCTCAATGGAACAACAAGAGTTATGGTGTCAAGTTTGAAAATCTATTGGTTAAACCATTCCTCTGTCCTGCCGTATTTATAACTGAACACTTATGAGGAAGATTAAATATTCTATTTGGTAAGGACCATGGACATCACAGTGCCAGCAACCCGGGTTCAATTCCCATCTCGGGCAACTGTCTGTGTGGAGTTTGCACATTCTGCCCATGTCTGCGTGGGTTTCCTCCGGGTTCTCCGGTTTCGTCCCACAGTCCAAAGATGTGCAGGTTAGGTGAATTGGCCATGCTAAATTGTCCATAGTGTTAGGTGTAGAGGAATGGGTCTGGGTGGGTTGCTCTTTGGAGGGTCGGTGTGGACTTGTTGGACCAAAGGGCCTGTTTCCACACTGTAGGGAATCTAATCTAAAACTAAATTGACTGCACGGCTCACATGAAAGTCCTCTCCAATATTTACTCTAATTGTTCTTTGTTGTGTGCTCCTTGTTTGATGCATTACTCTGTACATTCTAGATTGCTGTACATCCACAGACCCGTAATGCCTAGAGGCAATATTACTCTCCTTTTCCTCAAAACTGCCAGAAAATTGGAGATGTGACTGGATGTTGGGAAATTATCAAGCATAAGGCCTTTTCATAAGATGCTGACTTACTAAGTAGAAATAGAAGTTTATTAAGTTTCCATTTGTCTGCAGTGCTAAGTCTTTTAGAGGATTTAAAAAGATTAAATTAAGGTCTTTGAATATAAGAGCATAAGAAACAGCAGCTGGATTTGGCCATTTGACCCTTTGACCTTGTCTGCTTTTTCGTGAGATCATGGTGGAGTTGGTGCCAAAACCTCACCTTCCTGCACCATCACTGTCTCCTTTAATTCAAAAATCTATTGGTTGATGTGGTGTACACAGACTTCCAAAAGATATTCAAATAAAGTGCTGAAGTGTTGAAACTCAGGCAATAATGTGGAGGATGGAAACATGGTTATAAAGTTAGTTGAGTGACAGGAAACAGAGAGTAATGGCGAACGGTTCTTTTGCAGATTAGAGAAAGGGTTTCCAGGGGTCACTGCTTTTCTTGTTATGATCTAGAAGGAGACCATTAACTTTCAAAAAGAAAATCACACCCCAAGTATTCACTAAAACAATTATACCTGAAGATTTCACAGTATAAACAGAAATCTTACAGAGTTAGAGTCAAAGGAAATACTACTGACATGACACGTAAATGCTTATATTTTAAACCTGAAAAGCTGAGCATAACACTTTACATTCTATTTATTTCTACCCAAGAATTAACCTCTATTTTCGAGAATCCTTCACTTCTCCTGAGTCCAAACTGGAATTCACTTTGGTCCTCTTCTGTGGTTTGTCATCTTTAAAGTATGAGATCTTTGGAGGTCCTTCCTCTAGCATCCTGCTCAGTGACCCTGCAACTCTCATTAAGAAGCTAACAATTGCAAACTCAGCAGTTGAAGCATTGGCCTAGCTAAATTGTAGCTATTGACTCTATGTCTGAAACCTGTACTTTCTGACAGCCCTCTGTTCTTCGTCTACAACTGCTTTACAATTACTGACCCTACGTTTAACTTCCTGTCTCAAAGCTGCTATGAAGCTGACTCTCTTTCTGTGAGAAATCATACAAATCAACCAAAATCAAAACAAAATATAACCTACAATCTATACCAATAGCAATGTGGCATGTTTGAGCTGTGCCAGTAATCATTAGCTTTACCTTCAAGACCTCCCTTTGTTTCTGGTATCCACATGAATATGAAAATCCCTTATGTAGAGAGCTGGGTTCACCCATAGTTCAGTGTTTTTTCTTCCCACTTCCAACTTTGACATAATGAAATAAACATGGATAATGCTTTGAAATTAAATTTTTTTGATGTTAAATACCAGCTCTCTCAATCTTGGAGATTTAATTTATTACATTTTAAAAAATCTAAACTAAAATTCTGGTTCAGATTTCCTAATGGCCAAATCAATGTTTCTGCAGTGCGGATGGAGTTGCATCTGGGAACCCTCCAGAATCCCATCATAATAGGCTGAAAGGAATAGCCCAGGAATTGAAGAATCCATTGTGCAAGTCCATTACACTGGGAACCTGCTGTAATTATATGTTTAATTCAGTGAATTCAGAGGGGGTGTTCTTCTGCAGTGAAATAAATAGCTACATGAGAAAGTTAGAATATTAGAAATCTGGTCTAACTCCTGAGTAACGATGAAACTGTCTAACCCATAACTTACCTCACAAAACCCTGCATCTCCATCTACACTCCTTCAGAGATATAACACTGTCCAGACCCTGCCCGAAACTCAATGCCCCTTTTCCTGAGACCTGAGTGGACACACCCCCACGCCAGCTGAGGAAGGGACAGCTCCAGGGGTACTAGAGCAAGTGCACTGCAACCTTTTGTAGAGCGCATAGAATGCCAGTCTTTCAGTAGATATCCACTGAATGGTGAGTTCTGACAATGGCGTGTGGTAAGATGGGGAGTTAATTAATGTGGTACATTTGGTAAGATATGAGAAGAGAACATGCTACAACTCACAACAGAAAACCATCTAAAAAACCTGATGCAACTCAGACTTAGCCAATAAAATGTAAAATACAACCTATAGAGTCTAACAACACGGAACTTATGGTGAACTTTTCCAACCATTAGTCCAGCCTGAACTGGCATATTCTACCCAAGTCTTGGTACCACACCTTAGGAAGGATGTGAAGACTTTAGCGAGAGTACAGAGTACATTTCTGATTGGTCTTAGGCGTAAGGGTCTAAGGAGGTCAGATGGGTCACTTAGCTGAAATGGCTGGTTTGCAATTCAGTGTAATACGAACAGCACAGCTTAATTCCTGTACTTGTTGAGTTTACCATGAAGGGTAAACTTTCATAACCATGCCTGAAGCTTGTTGACTCTCAGATTAAACTCATCACCAGTTGTCTGTCTCTGATGAGAGAGCTGCCTAATCTCCTTCTGGGACTATGATGACTTTATCTTTACTCACTTACTTTGTTGAAGGCCATCAGTTACTCAGAGAAATTGAAGAAGCTAAGACTGTTTTTCTTGAAGAAGGGAGGGCTATGAGGAGATTTGCTGGTGGTGATCAAATCATGAGGTGTCTGCACAAAGTTGATAGAGAGAAACCTTTCCCATTGGCAGAAAAGTTGAGAACCAAGGAACATTAATTTGAGGTGATTGGCAAAAAAAAATTATCAGCAACATGAAGGAAAAGCTTTCAAAGCACAGCAAATTGCCTGAGTTTTTAATGGAAGTAGATCTGGTCATAGATTTCAAAAGGAATTTGGGTAAACATCAGAAGAGAACACATTTACATGGACATGGGGAAGGGGGAGGGAGGGGACAGCTGAATTAATTGTGCAGAGAGCCAGCATGGTTGCAAGACGCCAAATGGCCTGCTTTCATGCTGTAACTATCCTATCTTTCTGTGATTCTACTAATATAATCAGTGATGGAACATCCCCAGCTCTCTGATTTAGATTAGATTAGATTTAGATTTAGATTAGATTAGATTACAGTGTGGAAACAGGCCCTTTGGCCCAACAAGTCCACACCGACCCGCCGAAGCGCAACCCACCCAGACCCATTCCCCTACATTTACCTCTTCACCTAACACTACGGGCAATTTAGCATGGTCAATTCACCTGACCTGCACATCTTTGGACTGTGGGAGGAAACCGGAGCACCCGGAGGAAACCCACGCAGACACGGGGAGAATGCGCAAACTCACACAGCTAGCCGCCCGAGGCGGGAACCGAACCCGGGCCCCTGGTGCTGTGAGGCAGCAGTGCTAACGACTGTGCCACCGTGCCGCCCAATAGAGAATTCCAGAGGTTCACAACCCTTTGACTTAAGAAAGTTATCCTTACCTCAGTTTGGTCTGGCCACCCCCTTATTCTGAGGATTATGTTTGCGATTCCCTAGCAAGGGAGATAGCCTGCCAATATCCACTCTGTCAAGCAACTTGAAGTTTTTCTATCTTTCAATTAGTTCAATTTTCATTCATCTAAATTCGGTGGAATATGGGTTCAGCTTAACAGTCTCTCCTCATATGACAATCTCTTCATCCCTGGAATTTGGGGCAGCACGGTGGCACAGTGGTTAGCACTGCTGCCTCACAGCACCATACACCTGGGTTCAATTCCCACCTCAGGTGATTGACTGTGTGGCGTTTGTATATTCTCCCGTGTCTGTGTGGATTTCCTCCCACAGTCCAAAAAAAATGTGCAGGTTAGGTGAATTTGCATGCTAAGTTGCCTGTAGGGTTAGGGGAATGGGGCTGAGTGGGTCGGTGTGGACGTCTTGGGCCGAAGGGCCTGTTTCACACTGTAAGTAATCTTTAATTCAGTTAACCTTCATGACACTCATTCCAGGGCAAGTATGACTTTTCTTATTTAACGATACTACAAATATCCAGGTGGAGTCTTATCAATACTCTTTATAGTCATTGGAAGACTTTTAGACTTGTACTTCAATTCCTTTGTACAAAACATTGAAGTAACATTTACCTTCCCAATTACATGCTCTACCTGTTTGTTAACAGTTTGAAGTGACAATAACAAGAGGGCATTATCTTAAGGCAGGAGATTTAGAGAAGATTTGAAGAAGACTTTTTTTACTCAGAGGGTGGTGGGCATCTGGAATGCTCTGGTTGGGAGGTTAGTTGAGATGAAAAACCTTCCAAAGTTCAAAAGGTTCTTGGATGAGCACTTGAAGTGTCATAACATTTAAGGCAATGAGCCAAGTGCTGGAAAGTGGGGCTAGTGTAGATTCAGAGTAGTTTCTGTCAGTACAGATTTGATTGGTTGATTTTGTGATTCCATGATTTTGTCATTTGTGTACAAGCACACCCAAATACATCTGAATAAAAACATTTCTGAGACACTCTCACCACTCAAAATATATTCTGTTTTCTCTTTATTTTTCCTACCAAAGTGAATAGCTTTACACTTGTAACATTTCATTCTATCTTCAATGTAGTTTGCACACTTACCCAACTTCTTGAATTCTTCTGAGGCCTTTTTATGTCCACTTACTGCTTACTTCACCACCTATTCGATGTCATCTGGAAACTTGGATATATTACATTATGTCTCTCAACACAGATTATAAGTAATTTAGGTTAAACCAAAAATGGCTTGTTTATGCTAGCTCTCAGGACTGAATGTATTTGAAATATGAGGTTTTTCACCTTGTCACTGTAAGTGTCAGTGGCCAGTACAGTTCTGTTGATACCGACTGTCCTCTAACTGTTTAATGCTGGGTGAAGCCAATCTATTTGGCCAGCAGCTTTCCAGTTCTAACAGCTTTGGCAAAAATGTAGATCACTGCTGGCTCTGTTCCCAGGCCCATGGGTCTCAGTGGTAAATGTGTGGGCAAAGGAGAAATGCCAAGCATTCCTGATGGAAACCAGAGGAGAGGTGATGGGAAGGTGGAGGGAGGGGTGTTGGGGTAGGGGTTGACGTGCAAGAAGGATGGTGGTCATGTGGAAAGAGGTTAGATAGAGCACAGGTTATATCTTAGCTCTTCTAATCAGGGAAATGGGGTCTGTGATTGAGGCCTCATTCTCCCTTAACCCCTGTTGTATAAGGTAATGGTTCTGAAAGTGTGAATGTTAAAGTTGCATTAAACTCATGATGTCACAGTTTTAGAGTGGAGACAAAGGAGCCTGGTGCAAGGGCGCCATAGAGATAAATGTGTCATCTCTGCCTCTTGATAGCCTTTGTAATTATGCCTAAGTACACCATAAAACTGCTACCTTTGTCATCATGCAATAAGCAATATCATGTTATGTAAGACAAGTGCCTCTTCTCATTTAGACTCAACAATGCTTTATCTCCTATCAATGTTAATTAGATTGGCCCTTAGACCCAACATGGAAATGAGATTTGGTGGCGGTGCCTTACCCAACAATAAGTGGTTTTTACTGGAACATATCAACAGTGGGATTGTCGCATGATTATTTCAAGAAAACAGCAGTGAAAAATGTCCATTCAACCCAGGAGAAAAAAATACCTTTAAGAAGAAAAGTGTGTTTACCAATTTATGAACCTTACTGCTTTTTCAAAATGTAGTCACCCTGCAGGTGGAAGTGTAGAAGTGGACAGTCAGCAGTACTTTGGTAGGGAGCTGAGTGCAAATGTAACATTCCAGAAGAAATCCTTTACCTTTGAGCTGACTGGAGATGCAGGAAATACAGTGTGGTCTAGTGAGACAGTAAGAACTAGACTTACTGAGAAGTGACAGAGCCATTGAAGAAACCATCCATAGAAGCAATTTGGATCACTGTGAATAAAGTTAGATACTTCTAAGGGCAAGGGGGATAAAGATGAAAGCACTGAACACCAGGCTGCAGAGGGGGATAATGAAACGGACTACTTGTCTTTGTAAATGAGTGTCTCCAGATCACAAACAATGCTACAGTAGACCTAGCAAGAGGCAAAACATTAGTTTATTATGACACGGTAATATTGGAAAAGCTGCAGAGTGCTTTCAAGGCAACTAAAAAGTAATTTGAAAGTTTTTGTAGACAATAAATGACAATGGGGAAAGTTTAAAGATTTTGATAAGACTAGAACATTCCTAATTTAAAATGAAATTTTGGTGGGAAGATTCGTTAGATTGCAGGCACAGAAGTGCACTTTACAAATTGTGCAAGGGAATGTGCATTGTGGTTTAGGCCATGAATGACCATGAAGTGGGAAACCCACCAGAAGATGGGAAACCACAATTTTGATTGGAAAAAGGGCTGGCAAACCCCAACAAGCAGTGTGGCAATACTATATTGCTATTTAGCAGAATTTATAGCTCAAAATAAAGTAAAACAGTGTAGCATTTCCATAATACAGAATTTAAATCATTAGAAGAAAAAAAGCTTTGTGATCATAAGAATTCAAAGCTTGTAGCCTTGCATTACACTCAGTGTAGGAAACAGTACACAGGAGGCATACAGATAACAATAAACTTCATCCAGTGGACTTCTACATTTCACTGCTGTGTGTTAGCCTTCATGAGAGAGAAGTGGGTTGATATTTAACATATGCTAATTGGAAGGATATTCACATGGGTTTATTACATTTATCTCGGGTTATTAGGGTTCCCTGGAAATGTCAGTGAAACCAAGTTCGAAAACAAAATATAATGCTTTATCAGGAAAATATGTCAATAAATTCTGAGTACTCACAATTGTTTTCTCACCTGCTTGGAAGACAGGGTTTGTTCACAAGTTTTGTGCTTTAATGTATCATTATGCTTCTTGGATGTTTATTCAACAATTTGGAAATTTTATCCATAATTTGGAGATCTCACCTCCACTTTAGAGTTCCAATCCATCAGAGCATTATTAATGCTACTCACAGTGTCTTCTGTTGGAGCTCTGAGGAGAATGAGGATGACTAGGCTACAGAACCAGCAACAGGCTGTCACTCACAAACTTGCAGTTCCACGGTGGAGACAGCTGTTCCTTGCAGGAAGCTACATCTGGAACACAGGGAACGTGCAGAGAATAAGCTTCATTGACACATCTGAACATCAGAAAGTAGGTGACTCAGGCTGAGACGCTGTGTCAAAAGTTTGTAGCTTGCTCAGAGAAGATCTACTGCCAAACTGAACCTCATAGCCACGCTTTAGTCAAAGTCAACTCTGACTTTTTTTGTCTCAGGATTCTTCTAGGATGCCAATTTATATGGACTACACCCTTTCTACTTGGTGATGGAAAGAAAAGAAAAGCTCATGGTGTTTTCCTAGAGGTTTGCTAGAGTTATTTGAGGAACCAAATGCATAAGACAGATTACTGGTGGCATATTTTCCCGGGTCACCACTTGTGCTAAATGAGTGGATGACTGGGTTTGCAGCTCTGGCTGGATTCTTACAGACAGAAGATGCTACTGAATGCGCACACATTGGAATTAAGGAGCCACCAGATCAACTGGGAGGGTGGTGTAACCACAAGGGTAACCACTCCCTCTTTACATTTTACTGGGTGAAATTTCCTTTGGTGTTTTCATCTTGTAGAAATTCAGCTCTGCAGGCATGTTCACACCTGGAAGCAGAATTACCACCTAGCCATTTGGAGACAAATGATATGCATTTAAAATGTGGTTGGTGACTTCTCAGAAACACAATGATGCTCAACTGAGATGCAATGACTTTTATATCACTGGAAGATTGTTATCAAGCTGCCATTAGTATGATGTAGATGCACTCGAACAAATCTGGAAGCAACCTTCAGTATGCACTGCCCAGAGTCTCCAATGAGAGTCATTGTGTACTGTGCATGCACAACATTACTCACCAGCCAAGAATTGATCTGTAGGAGGAACAGGATGCAGAGTAGAGAGCATCTTTAAAGGAATCCAAGGAGGAGAAGAAAGATAAAGAAATAGTGTGTAATGTAAGCAATGCTCACTCCCAATGGTGTATACAGCTGCTCTACGTGCCCTGATCACTCTGAAGATCCCTCAGGTTTCACTAATGTAACCATTTGATAACCTTGTGCAAAAGCCACTTTTGTCACTGTCCCACCCTGCCACTGTGGCACTAATACAAAGCAAACAGCCAGTCCTACTCTTCACAACACTCCATTGCTCTGTGTCAGTTCATGGCTTCCCATTCAATACCATGTAACTAAAAAGACCACTTGGCAAACAACAACCAAGAATAGGTAGAACTGAAAAGTGATACAAAAACAAATTTATGTGCTTTAAATGTAATGCTGAAACTTAACAGTTCTACATAACAATATGCAACTTACGTATGTGCTACCCTTGGGCAACTGCAAACTCTTGCCTTCACATGGTGCAATCCTGTGGCTTCAGCAAAGGTCAAAGCAGCTAATAAGATACTTGATTTAACTGCTGAGGTGTTGTTGGCCAAGTTATTTTGTTTTTGGGCTGCGAAACACCCTGTCAAATACTGTACTGGCTGTGTCAATGCAAGGACAGGCTGAGCTATTAACCCTTAAGACACAGTCGAGAATCATAGAGTGGAAACTGCATACACAGAAGCCAATCAGCCTACACAGTGCCAGCTCTCTGCAAGAGTGCAATTCAGTTCATTAAATTCTACTGCAAACCTTTACCCCATTCCTCTGCAAAATTTAGCTCTTCAGACAGCTATCCAAATCTCTCTTAAAGATCACAGTTGAATCTGTTGCTGTTGACTGAGAGGCAGCACAGTAGTTAAAACATAGGAACACTTTGAGCTGAATCCTCTGTTCCAGGTCCTTTTTCACCATCAATCCCTCTCATGGTCCAGCTAAACATCCCTGCAATTAAAATGCTGGAGAGGGCTTTTCAGCAGAATGGTGGAGTGGCAGCAAGTCAAGGTTAGGCTATCAGTTATCTTATTTCAGTTGACATTCATAGTGTGCAAGCCAATATTGAAGGCTTGCTTGGGCCTATTTAATGCTTTTGCTGCTTCATGCAGTTGGCCACTGTTTACAAGATGGAAGATCTTTACAAAACGGCATGCACTATCATATCACTGAATCTCATTTGTTGATTGTATCTCTATATTAGTTCAGCTGCTGCTGAAACATTTATCACTGCCTTTGCTGTATTTACATTTGACTATTCCAATGCTTCCCTGGCTAGACTCCCATCAAATATCCTTCGTATCCTTCACAAGTCATCCAAAGCTCTGCTGCCTATATTCTGAGTCTATTTACCCATCAACCCTGCGCAAACTTTCTTAGATTAGCTCCTAATCTGATTTCTGAATTCCACAGTTCCCATCCTTGTTTGCAAATCCATCCATGACATTGCCTCTCACAACTGCAGTAACTTCTTCCAGTCCCAAAGCTTCTAAAATCTCTGCTGTCGTGAAATTCCAGACTCCTGTGAAATCCAGCTTGAATCATGCCACCATTGGCAACCCTGTCATTGTCATGGTCTAAATTCAGAAATTCCTTCCCTCAACCTCTGCCTTTCTGCCCTTTTCTCTTCCTTTAAGACAGTCTTTTATCCCTCTCTGATTGAGCAAGAGTTTAGACATCTGCTCTAATATCTCCTTCTGTGGCTCGGTGCCAAATCCTGTTTGATAACACATCTTTAAAGTGCCTTGGGATGCTTCAGATGTTTTTTTCCGAGATCACGTGATGCATTTATTATCACATGGCAGAGCTTTTGAGCATCAGCTGGCACACTTAGATGCAATGATTAAGTTATGGCATTGAAACAACTGTTTCTGAATATTGTCGATTTCAATACTTCCCTAGTTTTAACACAGTTTTGCATGATTTTGAAATTATCACAAATGATCTTAGCACAAATATAAATACAACTTAATAGCCACTAAGGCATTTCTTTCCAAATACCTAGCTTTTACAGAACAAGTCATATTCATGCTCAGGAAGTGAATATGTCAGCTTCAAGCACTCCCTTGGGTCAGAATTAGTCTGAACCAGATGGAGAATTAAACCACCAACTCTATATTGTGCCCTAACCTCAGATTCAAAAGAATGAGAATCCAGGTATCCCCTACTGAAAGGGTGGTATGGCAGTACTGTGATTTCCCACCCACAGCCCAAAGATGTGCAGGTTCGGTGGATTGGCCATGCTAAATTGCCCTGTAGTGTTCAGGGATGTGCAGACCAAGTGGGTTAAACATGGGACATGTAGGGTTACATGGATAGGGTGGGATGTTGTTCAGAATATCCATACAGACTTGATGGGCCAAATGGCCTCTGTCTGAACTGCAGGGATTCTATTATTGTAAGACTTTTTTTTAATGAAATGTCTTCTCATGACTGCAAATTGCCAAATGTAAGTAGATGTCAGTGATAAATTAGGAGTTAAACCTGCTAGGAATTTGACTGTGAATTGGGAGAATAGTAACATGCGATTCTGGAGTCACATCTATGGTTGTGGAAATGCATGTCTGTTCCTCTAATGAATCCCCTGTCACTGCTGCTCTTCCATGCTTCCTACTCTCCTATGGTCATCAGACATGCTATATGTCCAGCATTAATTGCATTCCTTTGAGGAATCATCACCTTTGTCAGTATCCAGAATGGAAAACCAGTTCTCAAGTGGGACCTCAGGGGATTCCAGCATACCTGCCTCTGATGTTCCATAGCAATAAATGCACAAAAAACACACAAAAAAACACTCCATCTCTTAATTTCAGGTACTTCTTCCCTGCAAATTATAGTTTATCAATACTTCAAAAGCTGCAAAGTGGCTTAACTAAAACACCAACTTGTATTACACTTTAACAATGCCTTAGGTCAATGGTAATAGGGGGTTGTGCACACCTGAACAGCAGAATAATGCTTTGTACAGCATTCTATATATTATACCATGCTGCCTTTATGAAGCACTGTATTATTCCATATACATGAGCATTGCCAACAGGAGAATTGCCAATTATTAAATTATTTTTCATTTTGTCCTTTGGAATGTTGTCTACATGTATTCTCTCAATTGCATGTAATTAAGAGGAGATTTGGGAGAAAGGGGTGAGCAGACTGCTGAAGAGTATCATGCTGACCATATTGTCAACTAACTGCCAGGGATGATTCATACCACCAAAGATTAGATTGTCACTGAATCTTAAGTGGCGCATTTACCTGACAGGTCTTGTGCCAGCAGTAGTCATAATATCAATCAGATATATCTCTGCCACACTCCCACACAACACCTGTAGGCACTGGAGCTGCAAGAAAAGGTGTAAACAGCTACCACCAGTAGAGTCAGTCAGTGATATTTCAAATGGCAAGTGAATGGGTTGCTCAGCTCATCGGTATGAGGTAGAAATGAAATTTTTAAGATGCTTGTTGGCAGGAACCTTCCCAAATGTCATGGAAGGCCAGTGCCCATTAATCACTAATTAATAAATTAGCAAGTAACCAGGAAGGCTAAAAGAATGTTTTAGTTTATTGTAAGAGGAAGTGAAAACATCAGTTGGGATGTTATCCTTCAGTTATACAGGGCATTGGTGAAAATACATCTGGAGTACTATGTACGCTACTGGTCACTGTACTGACAGAAGGATATTAATGCACTGTAAACAGTTCAGAAAAGGTTTACTCGACTAATACGTGGAATGAGCATATTGCCTTATGAGGAAAGGTTAGACAAGTAAGGCCTATATACTCTGGAGTTTGGAAGAGCTAGGAGTGACTTCATTAAAACATGTAAGATCCTGAGGAACTTGACAGAATGGATGTTGACAGGATGTTTCCTGTAGTGGAACTAAGATCAAAATTTAAAAATAATGGGGTGCCCATATAAAGCAGAGATGAGGAAACATTTTTTCACTCAGAGAGTTGTGATTCTTTGGAATTCTCTTCCTCAAAAGGCAATAGATGGCGAATATTTAAATATACTTAAGGCAAAGGTAAATAACGCTTCATTTCCAAAGGGATGAAAGATTATTGAGGATATGCAGGAATGTATCAGATCAGCCATGATCTTTTTGAGTGGAGGAGCACGCTTGAAGGGTTGATTATCCTGTTCTTTTTCCTTATTTGTGCATTCGTATAAATCTGCAATGAAAGGCCAATCTCTGTCATGATGAGCATATCGATTATCATTCAAATCCATTTGATTCACTTGTGTTCATTAGGGAAGGAAACCTTATTTGGTCTGGCCTACATGTGACTGCAGAACCACACAAGACGTTTCACTTGTAACTGCTCTCTAAATCAGATTGGGAAGCTGTGCCATTGTCCCAGTCAAAAGGCGTAAAAGTAGATGAACCAGCTAACATTTATCAAGGCACTCTAAATGACGACAGCACACCCTCCCCAGTGATTGATGCACAGTGCTCCTTACCAGAATCTGGCAATGGGTGTTATGGTAATTTGGAAGAGCAATCCCACTAAAAGATCCCTATACACTCTGACTCCCTCTAGTGGTAAAAGAGCTTGGCAGGAATAGCATCAGATGTTCTGAAAAATATGGTCGCTAACTGGCAAAGCTACAATCAGCACTTATACATTGAATCTCAGATATCCAACTTTGCGGTGTTTGTGTGACTTTCTAAAACTATCTCAACATCCATAAAACAGTTCCCTTGAATAGCTGACCTCTTATTTATGGATATTTAAAAACACATGAAGGAGGGACAGATGTGAAGCGATGGGGGAGGCCAGTCGTATGGAAATTCAGACCATTCAGGTTCATCTGCTTCATTAAACTGAATTTTACACATGGATAGGGTTCCCCAGACTCACCATCTCCCTGTTGAAAATCACTGGTTCTCCCCATGGCTATTGAGCAAACTCCTGCCCCATCAGGAAAAAAACATTGCCTCCAGGAGAGGCTATTCAAACACATTACCAGAAACTGAGATTGGTTCTGGGTGTAGGTTTGCTTGCTGAGCTAGAAGGTTTGTTTTCAGACACTTTGTCACCATACTAGGTAACACTATCAGTGAGCCTCCGGTGAAGCACTGTTGTAATGACTCACTTTCTATTTTTGTGTTTAAGCTTCCTTGGGTTGGTGATGTCACTTGCTTATCTTTTTCTCAAAGGATGATAGATAGGATCCACATCAATGTGTTTGTTGCTAGATTTCTGGTTGGAATGCCATGCTTCTAGGAATTCTCGTGCATGTCTCTGTTTGGCATGCCCTAAGATGGATGAGTTTTTCCAGTCGAAGGGTTGTCCTTCCTCATCTGTATGTAAGAATACTAGTGAGAGTGGGTCATGTCTTTTTGTGGCTAGTTGATGTGCACGTATCCTTGTGGCTAGTTTTCTGCCTGTTTGTCCAATATAGTGTTTGTTACAGTTTTTGCAAGGTATTTTGTAAATGACATTAGTTTTGCTTGTTGTCTGTATAGGATCTTTCAAATTCAATAGCTGCTGTTTTAGTGTGTCAGTGGGTTTGTGGGCTACCATGATGCCAAGAGGTCTGAGTAGTGTGACAGTCATTTCTGAGATGTCTTTGATGTAGGGAAGATTGGCTCGGGTTTCTGGATGCTTCCTTGGGTTTGTTGCTGAGAAATCGGTGGACTGTGTTCATTGAGTACCCGTTCGTTTTGAATACACTGTATAGGTGATTTTCCTCTGCTCTTCATAATTCCTCTGTGCTGCAGTGTGTGGTAGCTCATTTAAATAATGTTCTAATGCAGCTTTGTTTGTTTTTCAACTGAAACTCTATCAACAAGCACATTGACTTGGATCCTATCTACCACCTTCTGAGAAAAAGAACAGGAAATGACATTACCATAGGAAATGACTTAACCAATCCAAGGAAACTGAAACACAGAAATAGAAACTGGGTCATAACAACAGTGCTTCACCGGACGCTCACTGAAGATGTTATGTAGTCTATTGATGAAACATCTGAAAATGAACTTTCCAGCTCAGCGAGCAAACCTACATCCAGAACCTCAACCTGAACCACAAATCTTCTCAAAACCCGCTAACTGGGATTGGTGGCCCCTGCTGGAGAAATGCCAGATGAAGGTAAATTCAAGATGGTCCTGAAGCAGGCTGGCAGACCTTAGCAACCAGAGTGAGGAACTGGGAAAGAGACACTTAGGATGGAAGGCAAATTTCCAAAGGGGCAAATATCCAAAGGGGCCTCCAATGTGTGTCAGATGTTCGTGCAGGAGGCACCTCCAAATGCAGCCACAAGTCAGAGGAAAAAGTAAAGCTTGCGAATGACACATACTCGTCTGACTTGTTTTATTCACATTGGTACAGTGCTCCGGTAGGACCAGTGTATTCATTTCCATGTATTATTGTTCTTTTCACTTTTTTCTCCCTCTGCAATGCCACCAGATTTCAAACTGTGGCTTGGAAACTCAATACTGGCCTCTCCCACTGCAGGTAATATCCAATCAATGACTCCATCAGTAATTGCCTTCTAATTGGCTACTTAACAACCTCAATACATCCATAGGTGAGTGAGCTGACAACAACCTCCTGCACCACAGTAACATGTCCACAGAACAGGCAGAGGAAGGCAGGCGGCAACAATGACACCACCACAAAGGTGCACAATTTCATGCTCCTCCGTCTGCAATATTGCCTCTGCAAGTTTTTCAATTCAACTCTTACTTTGATTGACACATTAAGCATTTGCGTTCTGTCTTGGGTTACATTGTGAAGTTTAAATTTACAGTGTCAGAAATTCTTACTTGCCTTGTGGTAAAAAGAACATCTAGCTTATGAAAATTTGGATTCAAAAAGGCTACCTTTCTGTGGCTGCTGTCAACACTTCTAAGTGAATTCATTTGGGCATTGTCAGTCTCAGTCCAGATATTAATCAATGCCCGTCCTTGGCACGAAGTCCTGTTCAGCACAATTGACATTAATCAAACAATTTTATTCAGAAAACCCAATGATAATGATTGACAGCAGAGTTATGGAGCGAATAGAGTGACACGCTTCTAAGGTTAGAATTTGTCCACAGTGTCAGGCAATGCTTCATTACATGACAATTGTTGGAAATTTTAAATGGTGAAACTTTTTATTACTTTGTTCAATCTTTTCCTTGATGAGCATGTACTCAAACACCAGCCATACAATAACGTTCATGCTGTAAATACACTCCATTTATTGGAGGTGTTGAATTTAAATGCACAGATGTCTCTGCTACGTTGTTACACATGCATGAAACCAAATCAAAGTATACAAATGGTTAAACAGAAATAGCTTTGGCATCTCAGGGACTGCTCTAATTTGTACTGCCTTATGTTATTATTTAGAGAGATACAAGTTTCGATGTATCATGCTAATTTTTCTGTTTCGACTTTATAATTTTCATGATGAAAGATTTACAGAAATTTATTACAGATGTTA
Organism: Chiloscyllium plagiosum; assembly: GCF_037043375.1. NCBI lineage: Eukaryota > Metazoa > Chordata > Chondrichthyes > Orectolobiformes > Hemiscylliidae > Chiloscyllium > Chiloscyllium plagiosum. The sequence goes on along the minus strand of NW_028270143.1, from coordinate 50,816,396 downwards.
TTGCTGGATAAAGGAAATCTGTACCTCAGGGGCTCTGAGTGGCATTTTGTTAAAGAATTAATACAATGCAAATGATGCAAAACACAGGTTCCCTTTGTCTTCCTCTGTAAAAAATAATTGGATTTAATTGTGCAATGCCTTCCTAGTTCATTCTCTGTCACCCTGAAAGAAGGAGTTTTCTATAAATCTGGTCACTGTTGCAGCAAATGAAGGATTATTAGAAATATTAATGCGAGCAAATATTTCATATAAGCAGAGATTTCCTTTCGGTTGTTGCTTCATCTTTACACAGGATTTTAGGATCAAAAGGACAGTCATTCTTCAAAATCTCGTTTTTAACTCTGGCACACTTTTATCTGACTCTGGCACAAGTGACCAGACTTCCACCATCTCCTTGCCCATGACCCCTGAGAAATTGCCTACTTCATAAATCAGGCACGAACCATGAAATGTGGCACTGTAATCAGTTCTTGGTATTGAATTCTTCACGAACACATGACTGAGGGAATGGTTTATCAGGTTGTAACACTTTACTATTTAGTTAAGCAATATTTCAATAATTTTCTATGTGGAGTCAGGAATGTCAAATGTGAAACAATTTCCAGTTGTTTTTGCCTCAAGAGTATCAGCTGCAGTTTTAACTTTGAACATCTTTTACATTTGCCTGTCAATCCCTAGTGATCTTATATCATTAATCTGCTATATTGGCCTTTCAGAGGCACTCAAAGCTCTTTTGGCTGAAGATAACTTAAAAATTCTTCATGATACTGAACTTTGTGATTTTAAATAAAGCTGCAGTGGATTTTTCAATGAGATGGATAAGAAATACCACTGACAGAAATAATTTATTGGAACAATTCTGGACCATGAGATTCGTGACTTTTAAATCTATGCCACTATCACCCCCTTTTGACGTGTGATGTCCTCTCAGCTTGTCTCCCTCTGTCAGTCTTAATAGTTTTCTGCCTATGATGTTTTATTTCTCTAGACTATGTTGGGTATTATTGCATTGATGTTTTCCATTAATATTTCTGAGCACTTTTGCTTGCCTTTTATTCCCCACTCTCCTCGTCCAACGCATAACAACAGCTTGCGATGAGCTGAATAGCGGGGGAGCACTTAATTGTGCAGGCGTGGGGCAGGTGAGTGTCTTGCTGTCTTCCACTTTGACCCCAATCAAATACACAGTGAGAAGCTTGTCCCACTGTCAAATTGAAGTTCTTAAGTAGGCAATGAATTGCAGACATATGGGTGTTTGGGGGAGGAATTCCTTGTTCATAGCTACTCAGGAAGGCTGAGGGGGAAATCACTGTGTCTTTGTACACAGTATCAAGGGCAAATGAAACATATGGCTAAAGCAGTTGTATAAGTATAGTCGTGAATGACTAATCCTTGTAGACACAACATGTCAACATCTCATAACAATTATCAATTCCTTTGCTGAAATACACTTCTCCTCACCATACTGGTCCTACTCCCAAGTCTTATAAACTAATATGTGAGTTTTCTGTATATATGTAAGTAAATAAGCCTCATAGCACCAGGGATTTGGGTTCAATTCCATCCTTGGGCGTGGGAAGTGCAGGTAACAAGGCTAGGGTAAGGGGGTGAGTCTGGGTGGGATACTGTTCAGAGGGTCGGTGTGGACTCACTGGGCTGAATGGCCTGCTTCCACACCATAGGGATTCCATGATTCTATGTTTCTGTATAATCTCCAAATTATAGCTGGAGTTTCAAATAGAAGAGGAAACAAGCTCATTTTCCTGGTGTTTTGTGCAATTTCATAGGTTTAGTTTAAAAAAGTCAACCTCATGTAAAACTATATTTTGAGTTACCTTAAGTGGATTGTTCTGGCATAAGTATATGTTACATTAAAAATTGAGAAGTTCCCCAATTGAAAGTTTTTGAATGTACCATGCCTAATGTGCATGAATGATGGATAATTGAGCTGAAACATAATTTTCATACATAAAGAAGGAAAATGTGACATGAGTTCACTGCTTTCCTTAGACTCTGATATTGTTTTAAGCTGATTTACATTTTTTTTTAACTTTCATGCATATCCTCAGGAGATTCACACACAATTTCATCATAACAATATCAGCAGAATTGGTGCATTTTGTGACTAACTTCCTGGTTGCACCACTGTAAGATATTCCACATTTTTATATGCCTATCCCTTTCTCTCTGTGTATTGACTTTTGTCAATATGGCTACAGTTGGTTTCTCTTTCTCTTGCAAATATGTTTCCTTTTTCTGCCTCGTAATCTAATTGCTAACTCTAGCATATCTCTCTGTCTGTGTTTCTACACCCTGAATTTTTATCAAGTGCAATGACTGTACTATAGTTCCAAATCAGCTGGCTCCTATTCTTTATTCATCCCCACTCTGATTCATTGAAACAAGGTCAACTTAAAAAGGATCCCTTCCCTCTTGGATACATTTCTTCCAGGCCCAACTGAACTTATGTTTTAAAAGGAAACATTTTAATCAGGCTTTCTTGCATTAACAAAAGAGTGACTTTATCAACCACTAAAAATAATAATAACCAGTAACAGAACAAGCACAGAGATTAGAAATCAGAAACACCGAATTTTACATTACAGAAGGAGACTATTCAGCCCAGCTCCCGAAAAAGCTACTCAGTTAGTCCCATTCTCCAGCCCTATCTCCATAGTCCTGTAAATTCACTACCTTCAAATATGTATTGAGCTCTCCTTTGAAACCTCAGAGGGAATCCATCTCCACAACTCTCCCAGGCAGTGGTTCCAAATCCTAATCACTCTCTGAGTGAAGAAGTTTCTCCTACTCTCATTCCTAGTTCTCTTGCTGAAAGGATAAGAGTTAAAAACCAATATGAATTAGTTGCAGAATTGTTCACCGGAAGTGGACAGTTGAATGTTGCAGCTGTTTCATTGGAGCTTACCGATTATGGTGGCATTAACTTTGTAGATGTTTGAAGTTTCTTTGTCCTGATTATATTTTTTTAAAAGTTGGCTTGACAGCACTCTGATTAACAGAGGTCTTCTTTTACTTGAAACACCAGGGAAACAAGGGGATATATCTTTGTGTCTTTCACAGTATGCTAACACTTGAAGCCATAATGGTAATATATGGGGAAAGTTCAGCGCCACTATACAGTCCAATAGAGTTAAAATTGGCATTTTAACCGCTATTCTTGTGTATTCTTTGAAGTAAAAACACAAAATGTATCCATAGTTTGGGATGAAATCTGCAGTGGATGACTTTCTTTTGAGCAGAGGGTCATCAGTCTCTCATTAACTTTATAGTCACATGAGATTTCAGTTCAATCTGTTTGATGTCTCTTCAACACTTCAAGTGTTACATTCCATCAGTCTCTCTCCTTCTATTGGAAACTAAAATTTATGCTTGTAGAAAGGAATCTCAATTATCCAAAGGACACGGGTGGGGAGTATTTCATTCGGTTAATCAAATTCCGGATAACATAATTTAGCCAAGCATCAGGACCTTGTGATCTTGCCAGAAAATCCAATATTCAGATAATTGAATACCAGATAATCAAGGTTCCTCTGTATTGCTTTGCTTCAATTTTCTTGTTGCTGCTTAGAGGTTCTGTTTATGTGACACCCAAGCTCACATGACTGCATTACAATGTGTAGATCTTGAATATCCACAGCTGAGCTGTTACAAATAGTCACTATGAATGAAATCCAGTCAATCACTTTGGTAAGTAACAGTAATGACAGAGATAGGTGTGTAATATTCCCACCATCTACAAGTTTGAATGTCTGGATTTCTGAGTAAAATGTATAGTCGTTTGCTAATTGCCCATTACCCTTTGCAAACTTGCATTTACAGTATTCTTTAAAATTATATTCTAAATCATAGCTCACTCACTCAAATCAACTTTCTTGAGAAACCACCCGGAATAAACTCAAAAATTGCCAAACTCAAAATTAATTTTATTGTTGGTAATAAGCGATCATATTACCATTCCCCATGCTCAAAAATTCTTCCACTGGGAATCCAAAAGTATTATTATAAAAACAAATCACTTCTGTGCCCTCAGTCCCATTTGCAGATGTTGGAATGTTTATCGAGTTTTGCAGATTATAAGTCAGAAGCATAATTTCTCCAAATCTCCTCGAGCATTGTTCTCTTTTGATCACCAAAGCATGGGCAGTATTCAATTACTACAAATAAATGTCATGTTGCTCTGTCAAGGGTTTGAGTTAGGAGGAATTCCTGGAGAAATTTAACTTTTGCTCTTCATAAAAGCAATCAAAAAAGTTGTAACTGGCCCTTATCTCAAGGGCTTTGGAATGTAAAAGTCAGGAAGTAATTCTTTTAGTTGTGTAGAGTATTGGTCAACTCCATGTGGAATACTTCTTTCAGTTCTAAGTATTTAATCTCAAGAAGAAAATATTGGTTTTGGAGGGAGTACATCATAGATTAACAAGGATAATTCCAAGATTTAATGGATTAAATCATGAGGACAAGTTAAGTATATTCCTTTGAGTTTAGAAGGTTGACAGTTGATCTAATTGAGATGTTAAGAATGATAAAAGCCTTTGATAGAGTTGGTGGAGAATGAAGAACAATGCAGTGAAACTTTGAAATTATAAAACATGTTTTCACACAAAGGATGGTGAAAGTGCTGAATATTCTCCCAAATATGCTTTTGATGCTGAAGTAATTCTAACTAATAAGACCAGGATTGATAAATAATTGTTACATGAAAGTAACAAGTTAATGCAGGTACATGGTGCCGTGTGGGTACAGTGAAGTCACTTGAGAGGGCTAGCAGCTAGTTCCTGACCCCGTATTGGCAAAAATATTTTGCAAGATGATTTTATGAAGGTATAGATAAGAATAAGCTAGGAAAATTACTTTATACTAAACTGCAAAGTTGGTGAACAAATAAAAGTTCAAATTAACAATTGGTAAATTTGGGACTGTCACAAACTTTGCTTCAGATAAAGCAATCAGTACATGTCATAAGCTTCTGGTAAGCATCAGGGAGAAAACCCTGCTGTCAATTCAGAAACAAATTACATTTTTCTAAAGAAAGGCATTTTTTCAAATTTTCATCTCACACTCAGGACCTGAAATACTAAAGGAAAGGTAAAGCAACATTTATATTGCACAAGAGAAGAGTGCTGATTGGTTGGCAAGTACTCTCTGATTGATAGAGATATTAATATGGGGAATGCACCAATTAATAATGACTAACAGTTAACTGTCAAGTTTTGTTTATATTTTAAATGAGGCAAATTGACCCTGATTAATTAAGGCGCTGCCCTGAGAAATAAACTAGAGAAAGTCTACCACCTATTTTGTTGACTTGAACATTGTATTCCCTTTACTTTGGCATTTCTTGTGAATTGTCAAGCCAAGAAGCTTTGACAAAATGTGCCTTATTTTCAGAAATGCTAAAGTTCAGTATTACTATTTAACTAGAAACAATTTAAAAGCATTATTGGCACACTTTAGTATTTTCCTGGATCAATGAAGCCTGATAGGAAAAATAGCTCATTTAAAACTATTATGTGAAATGTGCTCTGACACCACCCTTGAATCCTCAATTATAATTATGCTGCCCAATTATGAAGCAAATATTAAATCTTGAAAGTGTAAAAATCACCTTCATTTCAATATCTGAAAGACTGAAGGCCCCTTGTTTGGACCATACCTATAATTCCATTCCTTTTTTCTGACTGCCTTCTCATGGCTCACAATTCAACCCTTTGGCAAAGTTCCAGATCTTAATCACCATCAAGATCATTCCCATCTCTGCCTTATTTCATTGCACCCTACCTATCTCTGTAAAGCTTGCCCCATCTTTTGTAATTCTAAATTTGATTAGATTAGATTACATTACAGTGTGGAAACAGGCCCTTCGGCCCAACAAGTCCACACCGACCCACCGAAGCTCAACCCACCCATACCCCTACATTTACCCCTTACCTAATACTATGGGCAATTTAGCATGGCCAATTCACCTGACCTCCCATATCTTGTGGGAGGAAACCGGAGCACCCAGAGGAAACCCACGCAGACACGAGGAGAACGTGCAAACTCCACACAGTCAGTCGCCTGAGGCGGGAATTGAACCCGGGTCTCTGGCGCTGTGAGGCAGCAGAGCTAACCACTGTGCCACCGTGCCGCCCATTTGACTACTGCAAATTGTTCTTTAAACAAATCCTCCTGCAATCTGCAACTTACAACTCATCAAGACCTTGCTGCTACATTCTATTCTGTGTCTCAGTCTGCTGCCACCACCGTCATCATTAGTTTCCACTCATCAGCCAACACCTCCATTTTGAAAGCCTTGATTCTCATCCACAAGTCTACCAAAGGCGCTTTTCCTCCTGTCTCTACAATTTCCTTCATTCGTAGTTCCTCTATCTTCTGTCCTTTTGATTGCCTTACACTCAGAATGAGAGCCTTTACTGTATCAACCCTGCACTCTCACTCTCTGGGTCACTCTCTCGAAATTCCTCCACCTTACTCCCTCCTTAAAGCCTGCTTTATACTTTTGGCTGCAGTTACCTCTTTGACATTTCACACATAACCGCTCATCGTTCAGTGATGGGTTGCCTCTGTAAAAGGCTTTCTGATAATTTATACATTGAAGATACTACAGCATACTACCTTAGGTTTCATTTATTTGAAATTGAAAATTATGTAATTATAAGCAACAAAGGAAGGGCATATTGATTTCACAAAAGATAATATTATGTTTAATTAGTGGTTGTATTGTAATTTATCACGTACCATTACAGTACTGTGATCATTTGTACGTGATGTTACGCATTCATAAGTTGAACAGAGAATTTAAGTTTCAGTTCCACTGTTGTTGTAACCTTTACAATATATGCTTATCAATTATGTACTAAGTAATTGCAAATGATTGAAGTGGTCTGTTGATTCTTTCTACAAGGAGAAACAGTTAATGTATTTCAATGTAATGTTTCAGTGACAGGATCAGGCATAGTCAGCATGGATTTAGGAAAGAGAAATTATCCTTACAACCTACTAAAATTTTGAGGATGTAACTAACGGGGCTAGTAAGCGGAGCCTGTGGATATTGTTTATTTGAACTTGCAAAAGGCTTTTGATAAGTTCCCACATAAGAGATTAGCATGTAAAATTAAAACATGTGGGATTGAAGGTAGTGAACTGACAGATTGGTGGGGCACTGCAGTAATCAGTGTTTGGACACCAATTAGTCAGAGCATCAATTAATGATTTGGATGAGGGAGCTAAATATAATGTCTCCAAGTGTGCAGGTGACACAAAGCTACAAGGGAGTGTGAGGTGTGAGGTGTAAGGTGTGATTTAGACAAGTTGTGAATGGGAAAAGGGATAGCAGATAAAGTATAATGTGGAAGTAGATTGGGAAAGGGGTGGTGCTTGCAGTAAGATCCGGGTGCCCTTGTACACCAGTCATTGAAAGTAAGCATGGAGGTACAGAAGGTAATAAAGCTGGTAAATGAATTTGCCACCGTAAGTGTATAGCAAGAGTGCAGAAACAGGATGTTTTGCTGCAACTGTACAGGGCCTAGGTAAAACAACACCTATAGTCTGGAGTGTTGTGTGCAGATTTGGTTGCCTTATCAGAAGAAGGATGTTCTGACTAAAAAAAAATGAAACAGAGGTTTACCATTCTCAGGAGGGTGGCAAGGAAAGGCAGTGAACCAACTTGTTTTAATGGTGTCGCCAAACAACTCAACGGGAAGGTGAAGGCCTAGTGGTATTATCGCTAGCCTATTATTCCAGAAACTCTGCTCATGTTCTGGGAAACCAGGTTTGAATCATGCCACGGGAGATGGTGGAATTTAAATTCAGCAAAAATCTGGAATGAAGAGTCTAACAGTGATCATGTATCGATTGCTGATTGTTGGAAAACCCCATTGGGTTCACTAATGTCATTCAGGGAAGGAAACTGTCATCCTTACCTGTTTTGGTCTGCTGGTGAATCCAGACCCACAGCAGTGTGGTTGACTCTTAACAATTCGGAATGGGCAATAAATGCTGGCTTGCACTTTGCCTAAACTAAATTGGGCACTCTCACCTTTTTACAATCAATCCTTCAGAACATAGGGTTATCCATGTTGTCAGTAGGAGCAGATGGCATGACTGTGGGTTGTGCTAAGCAAGTGGCATAAAAATCTCCCCAAAAGTTTCAAGCTTAGTTTTTGCTCTTCAGAAAGTGTTCCTATTGGGGGAAGCTGGATACCATTGTCATTGGAGTGTTTGGACAGAGGTGTCATCTGCCTTCTGTAAAACACAGAAACCCATTGATTCATGCTCATTGTTTTTGAACTCTCCAATTAAAACACAATAAAATAATATTGAGACAGAATTCGAGAGTAATTGTAACACAGGAGGAAACCATTCACCATTATGAGCTTGAACAATTTAAGAAGAAGGGGAAAGTGACTGTTTTGGGTAGATTTCTATCTCCACCTTGGCGGACTGCCTGACCTTTATCAAACTTGACAGATTTTCATTTGTCCATCATATTGTATGGTTTCAGCCAGGAGGTGAGCTTGAGCATTCTCAATGAAATGCAGGGATTCTGCCGAAATAGAAAATAAATAGATTCCAAAAGTGGTCACTCTGTCTCATTGGATTCCCACTCTGCTAGCCAAGATAAAATAACATCACAGGGATATCTATTTCTCACGAAAGTCAGAAAGAATGCCTCAGTGAAATGAGTCCATAGAAGTAATTTGTATGCATAAAAATATGGTTGAAGCACAGGAATTCCCTTGGGAAACTGACTTGGCACGTATCCATGTAGGCCAGCAAGAGCAACAACTTGCCTATATATAGCACCTTTTATGGAGTAAATTGTCCCAAGGTACTTCACAGGTGCGTTACCAAACAAAATTTGACACCAACAGCTTGATCACAGCGGTAGGTTTTATGCAGCATTTTAAAGGAGGAGAGTGTTAACTGAAGAGGAAACGAGGTGTAAGGAGCAGACTCTTGAGCTTAAGGTCTGGGAAACTGCGTGCGTGGCAGTAGGGAACAATGAAAACTCAGAATGCACAAAAATTCAGAATAGAAAGAGGTGGAGGAAATAACAGAAATAGGCAGGCAAGAGGCCATGTAGGGAATTGGAAACAGGGACGAGAATGTTAAAATTGAGATGTTGCCAGACAGGGAGCCCATGTAGGTCAATTAGCATAGAGGCTGAAACTTGGTGCGAGTTAAAGTAAGGACAGCAGTAATTTGGATGAGGTTTCAGATAAATTTCAGTTCACAGATGGTGCAAGATAGGTTGCTGAGCAGTAGAATATTGATATAGTAACATTTCAAAGTAACCAGAGTAAGAATAAAGTTTTCAGCTGCAACTGTTCTGACACAGCTTGCAGACGAGTTATGCTACAGATCGAAGGAAATGGTATTGGTGATGAAGAGCACATTATGGATAAATGAAGCTCAGGGTTAAACAGGTGCCAAGGTTGCAAACAGTCTTGTTCAGCCTGATGCAGTGGCCAAGGAAAGGAATTGAACCAGTTGCTAGGAGGCACATCTTGGGTATCGTAAATAAGGGCATTGGCTATGAAACGAGGTGTGTCAGCTAATGTGCTGTTTAATTTACAATTAGATTATTGTGTCCAAGTTCTACCACCACACTTTGGGAAGGATGTGAAGATTTTTGAGAGATTACAGAAGATATTTACCAGGAATGAGGGAATGTATAAACTAGCGTTATTCTCCTGGGTAGAAAGGCTGAAGGGAAACCTTTGAATGGGGCCAGACCCCAGACAGGCAATAAGGCTGCTAGCTTTCACTTGGGGACCTCATTATGTGGTGTGAGCACCTCCTGCTGGAGAAATTTACTGCAACAGTAGGAAAAGGTTCATAAGTGACCACCAACTGAAATGTAAGAACCTCAATTTTCCCACAGGCAAGTGATAGCCACAGGTACATGTAAAGCCACAGGTAAAATCCCAGTAGAGATGAGAAAATGATGGACATGGCCATCTTGTCATGGCATCCAATTTTACACCTTACCAGCCACCCCTAACTGTCTGTCAACATGCTCCTTGTGGGGGAGGCTAAACCCCTCAGTGCAGGAAAAAGCAGACAATGTCATGATGCAATGTTAGACACTGGACAGTTGTGGGCAAAATACTGGGTTTAAGACAGCTCTTGTAATTGGGCTGCTTGAAACCTTACAAGTTAATGATTGGGTTAAATCTATCTCTTTAGGCTTTAGAATAAAGGAAGGTCACTTATGATCAATGGAGAATACTCAGGACCATCCGGCAGTTGAACACTTGCAGAAGCATGGACTGACAGAGGGAATGGATGTGCATGATGTGTTGACTGAAGCAACGGTACCCCGACCAGCCATTTTATAGAAACTTGAAAGGGTTCAGAAAGGATTTCCAAGAATGTTGCCAGGGTTGAAGGGTTTGAGCTATAGGGATAGGCTGCACAGGCTCGGGCATCAGAGGCTGAGGGGTGACCTTATAGAGATTTATAAAATCATGAGGGGCATGGGTAGGGTAAAGAGACAAGGTTGTATCCCTGGCTTGGGGGGGAGTCCAGAACTAGACAGCATGGGTTCAGGGTGAGGAGTGGGAAAGATTTAAAAGGGACATAAGAGGCAACCGTTTCATGCAAAGGGTAGTATGTGTATGGAATGAACTGCCAGAGGAAGTAGTGCAAGCTGGTACATTTACAAAATTTAAAAGGCATCTGGATAGGTTTGAGAGGGATGTGGGCCAAGTGCTGGAAAATGGGACTAGATCAGTTTAGCATATCTGGTCAGTGTGTGCGACTCTAATTTCAAGGAACTATGAAACTGCACTCCAAGGTCTCTTTTGTTCAGCAACACTTTCCAAGACCTTACCATTAAGTGTAAAAGCCCTGCTAAGATTTATTTTCCCATAATGCAGCACCTCACATTTATCTAAATTAAATTCCATCTGCCACTCCTCAGCTCATTGACCTGGCTGGTCAAGATCCCATTGTACTCTAAGATAACCTTCTTTGCTGTCCACTACACATCCAATTTGGTGTCATCTGTAAAATTACTAACCAAACCTCCTACATTCACATCCAAAACCTTTATATAAATGAACTTGATTGAAAATTTGTTGAGGAGGTGACCATGTGTAGACGAAAGCAAAGCTTTGGACTTCAGTGAAGATTTTGATAAGGTCCCACATGGGAGACTGATAGGGAAGGTTCATGGGATCAGTTCATGGGATCCAAGGAATTTTGGTAAATTAGGTCCTGAATTGGCTGAATGGCAGGAAATAGACATTGGTGTTCAAGGCTGCTTTTGTGACTGGAAGCCTGGTGGGATTCTCCAGGGATTAGAGTTGGGGTCCTTGCTGTTTCTAGTATACAGAAACATGTTATGGACTTGAATGTGGAAGGGCTAATCAGTAGGTTAGCCTACAATTTGAAGGGGCGGTAAGTAGTGAGGACAATAGCCTTAGATTACAGGAGGATAAAGGCAATGTAATCAGACAGGCTGATCAATGGAAAATGGAATTCAGTCTGGTGAGATCATTCATTGGGCAGGACAAACAAGAAAAGGGAATACGTAATGAAAGCTAGGACCTGGGAAATACTGAGAATCAGCGGGACTTTGTGTGCATGTTCTCTGGTCCTTTAAGATAGAAGGACAGGTAGATAAAACTGGTTGAGAAGGCCTATGGGATACTTGTCTATATTAGCTGAGGAGTTTAAGAATAGGGATGGAATGCTGGAACTGCATAAAACATTGGTTAGATCACAGCTAGAGAATAGTGTGCAGTTCTGGAATCCACATTAGGAGGAATGTGATTGCACTGGAGAATAGATGAAGGAGATTTACCAGGGTGTTGCCTGGGCTGGAGAGTTTTAGTTATGAAGAGAGATTGAACAGATTGGGGTTGTTTGCCTTGGAGTAGAGGAGACTGAATGCGACATGTTTAAGAGGTATAACATAGTGAGGTGCATACACAGGAAGAAAATTTTCACTTTGGTGGAGTGATCAATGATCAGGGTCAATAGACTTCAGGTAAGGAACAGGAAATTTAGAGTGAATGTGAGGAAACATTTTTCACCCAGACAGTAGTGGAAATCTGGAACTCACTGTTTGTAAGTGTGGTAGAGGCAGAAATCGTCATGACATCAAAGAATTACTTAGATGTGCACTTGCAATGCTGAGGCATACAAAACTATGGGCCAAGAACTTGAAAATGCGGTTAGAACAGTTCTGTCTTTGTTTATAAGTGGTACATATCCAATGAGCTGAGGGACCTTTTTCTGTGCTGGAGACCTCTATGACTCTAATGCCGAGATTGCCACAAACATCTAGAAGATAGTCACTGATGGCCATGGTCTCTGGAGGCTGACTGTACGGAAGAGCATTGAAAGAGGTGAGCCGAAATGGAAAGCTCAGCTGATAGAGAAGAGGATCCAAAAAATGCAGCAACCAGGAGTCATGCACCTTCTCAGCTCATTACCTTCCTCTGCTGCCAGTGTCATGGACACTGCCAAACCAGAGTGAAGCTCTAGAGCTACATCACACCACAACAAAACAAACTATTGCCTTATAAAATGGAAGACTGCCACGTTGTGCTGATTAAGCTGACTCATGGTAAAGCTTTCTTTTCCAACACAACCTTGTCCTCTAGAACTACCTGTGTTTCTAGCTAAACTATTCTCACAACATTGGCAACTGCCCAGCAATTTGAAAAATTGCTGAAGTATGCCTATTCACAGAGCAGGACAAATGCAACCCGGCCTATTATCAGCTTTCAGTTTACTCATCATCTTCAGCAAAGTGATTGAAGGGGTTATCAACAGTGCTGTCATGATTAACCTATTCAGTGACGCTTAGTTTTGGGTACTGACAAAGCCACTCAGCCTCTGAATTCATTACAACCTGATCCAAACATGGACTCCAGATGTCATACGAGAGTGACTGCTCTTGACATTAGATCAAGTATAGCATTAAGGATCTCTGGTAAAACCAGGGTCAGTAGGAATGGGGGAAATCTTTCAGTGGTGAAGTCATACCGAGTACAAAGGAAGAAAGTTGTAGTTGTTGGAAGTTCAATTCAAGCACAACACTATATACTGTGGAATTAAAGTTGGGAAATCTTGTCCAGTCGTGTTGCTCACATTATCATATGTCATTGCCACATGTGTCTAGCTGCTATTTAAACTAAATGGGTAACTAAGAGGGAAGGGTAGGTATGATAATGAGTACTTCATCTGAAAGCTCCTATCCGCTTGCCTAGTAATCAATGTTCAACCATTTCACAGTACTTCAAAGCTCTGCTCATGGGCAAAGAGAAATGAATTATAATTGCTGGAAACAGTTATGAGCACAAATGTGTGATTTGTTTAATAGGGTAGTGATGTATCATTTATTACATATACATGAAAATTTAAATTATACTCAAGACACTAAGCTATTTCAGTTAGTATGTCCTGATCTTCTGACTGAAGTCTGAGGGGTACATAGAAAGCAGTCAAAACTCCAAATTTGAATGAACATAATGAGTTTCCTAACTGCTTCGTCCTCCCATAACCAGTTCATGTTCTTTTCTCACTAATTATCCTGACATGCTATGAGGCTGCTTCCAATACTGTAAGATTAAGATAAAGAGAGAAAGTGAATGAAATGAAGGAAAGCAAAGTGTAATAACTACATGTTATGTATATGCTCATTTTGATGATTTGTCAACCATCTTCATTTTCTTCAATCATTAACAGAATGAGCAGAGCTGGTTGAACAATGGGTGATGAGTTGGACTAACAAATTCTAACTTAATAGCTCTAGGTCTCATCAGAAATAAACTGAACTTTAACAAATGTAGATATTCTGTCCATCATTACAATATACTCCAATATTGTTGCTCAACCACTCGTTCTTACCCCAATTATTAACTTGTTACTTGTGAGTTGGACCTTGCTATATAGAAGACAGCTGTTCTGTTTAAGTAAAAGTGATTACTGAAGAGTGATTCATTAGATGTGAAATGCTTTACTGTGTTTCTGAGAGATATGATGAGCTATTACATAAGGATAATTTTTTTCTCTTTCTAACATGCTATGCTTAAAAATAATTGTATTCAGTCACTAGTAGAATGAGTAATGTATTATCATGAACCCTTCTCATCAATGCTATGAGTATGTGATGTGACAGGATGGAAGCCATCATTACTTAAAAAATTTGATCCAACAATTTTGCAAATGGAGTGAATTGGTATTATTGTGTATATCAAGTAAATCATTTACTAATACACAAACACATCTTATCTGTCCAACTCTTAATTAACTCAGCTCAGTTTGATTTCATTAACTTCTTGCCAGCTGACTTAAAATGTGTAAAATACTTGAAATATTTAGAGGCTTTTTGTTTAATATTGGAAATACTTTGGATTGTGGTTCAAGAATTAATCAAGTAACTAAGATTACTTTCCTGTCTTGAAACACAATGGGAAAATCCGGTTCCTAAATTTTTAGAAAGAGGTCTATAGTGCACTTGAATATTTCTGATGGGAATTACATGAAAAGTAATGCTTGCATATACCTAATGCCAGTGTGCAGGATGTAGGACAGGGTATTAAACAACGTGGAAAACTAATTTGAAGCACTGCTACCATTTTGATACTTCATTCTTCAACCAAAGTTCTGCTAAACATTGCAGAGCTTAATATAAAGTTAAAAAGCATCAAAGACTGCTGTATAAATATCATGATCAGGTTCTAGATGTTTTTGACAGATGAGGATTAGAGATCATACTAGTGTGAACTAATAAACACTTAACTGCTGTTTACACACTTTATGGAGACATGATTCAGCAGGGCTCCTACTTCACACTGTTTGGTTATAGCTTGGATTGGTACAGCCTGGAATGGCTAACTGGCAGAAAATACAAGGGGCATAGGCAGAGTGGCAGGGAAGGGAGAATGAATACTGACATCTTGTGAGACAACAGTAGGTTCATGCTCTATGATCTCAAGGCAACAGACCAGCCTGTCACCTCAACAATCCAATAATTTGTTGGAAAACAGATTGCTGAACAGTTGTGAAACTCTGGAGAGCCCTTTGGAGATTGATTCTCTGGAACACCACGGCAACAATCTGAGTTTTCAATACAGCACTCAGACCTTTGGAAGCTGTCTGTGTTGCAATGGAAGTTGAGACATTAACTAATAGATGCTGCAATATAACAGGTTGCTCAGGTGTGTGAATCATCCAGCATAAGGATGATCATGTTGGAAAGGATCATCTTGTTCAGTATTGCACAAAGCCCTTTGCCAAGCTGCTGGTGGACTTCTTCAGGATGTTGTGGGCTGGTTTTCTGGGAGGTTTTGTAGTACACAAAAGTATTTGGTTGTGTTCACCTAACAGCGTTATTGTGTAGTCTGGACAACTAACATCATCTAACTCTTCTGCAGAAAATCCTTTTGGCAAGTTGGTATCTAAGCTGTCCTTTCACCCAGTCTCCTTCAATATGCTTATGTCCTGTGTCCCACAACATACAGATTTCTCCTCTAATCCAATGCCTAGGTTCATTCCATTAGATATGGATATCGGTATCTGAGCTGATGGCTGTGTGTGAAATCTAGTGAAGTTGTTTTGCCTTCTTCCACTGTCCTGGCAAGGTTCTAAAGAATTGAAAAAGAAAAGATCACAAGAATAACATTGTGCTGAGAGGAAAGGAGAAAATAGGAAATGAGAAGTGTTTCTTGAATGAGGATGAAGTGCAAAGGGGAGGGGATTAGAAACTTAATCATAAATCCCTCCCATGTTCTAGTGTCTATGCTTTCAGTGACACCAATATTTAGCATGGACAATACTGTCTCCAAGCTTGTTCATGACACAGTATTGACATGGAGGATATATTCTGCAGCATCATTGAAGATGACTTCCTTCAACTGCTCCTCCAGGCTGCCATCTTGGATACTTGGCACCAACCTTTCAGGACACACTCCATGGGCAGTGGCTGTTTTCACACCACATCAAGAGATGCTGGGATTTGACATCTGCCAGCCTTTCAGTGGCATTTTGGCACATCTCTGATCCACTTATGCTCTGTACTTCAAAGCAGCACCTTGGAGCACAATGATACCTTTCATTGCAAAGCTTCTGTGAGGACACTTTTCACGAAGGCATGTCAATCCATCTCATGGATGAGACCAGGCTACAGGTCAGAGCTGCTTGATTTCCTACTGCTCACTGACCTTGGGCCTCCGGGATGGTCACATCATTCCTGGGTTTGCCTTGCCTTTTTGCACATTGCCCTCTTAGCCAGACCACAAAGACACATAGTACTGCTGTATATCTTGCTGGTTAGTGCTGATTCAAATCGCAGCTAGCCATAGTTGTTAGCCATCAGTCAAGGGGATGGTGTCACAAAGCTGATCCTTTTTTCTAAAAGCTATTCCTTTTGTCAAGGATATTGTGACCTTGATATTTTTCAGAGGGATCATAAAACAGTTCGGGCTCCAAATTGGCTGGGTTGGTACAGAAATGAAAAGGGTATTGGGAGACCTCTTTGTTTATACGTAAACAGATAAGACTTTTGGTCATAGTTTTCATGTTTTAGAAGTAAACTGTATAATGAAAAGGGAGTGGTCAGCCCTGAAAGCTGAATTCTTTGTTGTTAGTTCAGTTGCAGCAGTGGGCTGTGTGGAAGTAGGCTGCTAAACTCTCTCTCCTTCTGCCCTTCTAACTTTGACCTGGAAGCCTTTTTTTCAGTTTTATTCTATCACTAAGGTGTTTGTGTATTTTCGGAATAGCATAATTAAGTCTAGTTTGGATAGGATTAATTAGGCGGCATTCTGTATTCTGTTCTTTGTGTTTCATTGTGTAATTTTGTGAATAATTTTTTTGTCTGTTTTAAAACGTGGTAGTCAACCTAGCTAACTTACTCTGGGTAATTTTCACTGAACACTTACCAAAATAAATAGCAAAGTTACAGTCTTGGCTGCCTGCTTAAGAATGTTTGGAGTGATCTGCCCTAGTCCCATAACAATGGGCATGCTGCTGAATGGCACATTGCTATATCAATCTCACCCCATATTATCTGCCAGCAGTGTGCATAGCAAATACACTGCATGTGGAGAAAACTGGTAGCTACATCCCAAAGCCTGAGGGGAATAGCCACGGAGAAACCTATCAGTCAGGGGGCCCTGGCACACAGTGTCTTGAGCTGTGTCTGACATTGGTCCAGGTGCTTGGGCATAGCCAGGCATCTATTTAAAGTGCTCACAGTCAGGGAGCCCATTGCTGCAGTGCAGCCCACTGGTGTTGGAGTTGTGATTGGTCAACTCTAGCGGAGCTCTGTATCTAGAGAGGCCAGATGTGTTGAATGTAGCCTGCTCAGAGGCAGATGCAGCCTCCTTGGCTGGAACTCCACAAAGTTGAGTGTGGCGGCTAGGGTGGGGTTCGAGCATCTGGCCATCTCTGGAGTGTCTCGGAAGGATACTTCAGTGTTTCCCCCTCTCGCTGATTACATTCTGGTACCGCTTTGTCTCCAAGTGAGGAAAGGGCACCTGCAGTGAGGTCAAGGACCCCTTTGCCCCATTGCCTTGCCATTGCTCATAGGGACATATTGCTAGGGCAATGGAGCATGGGTCCATTCACACATCTGCTGGACCTGGCTCTCTATGGCAGACTGCAGACTGGTGATGGAGGCAGCCAGACATTCACACACCTGAGCAGGCATGGTCCTCGCGATGTTGTTGCAGTCCTGTAGCCATTGTGCTATGGAGGCCATTGTCCCCCACAAACCTGCTTCTGTGTCTGCTTGTGCATTTATGTGAAGTCCCAAACTTCCAACTCCATTGGGTCAGTTCCTCTCTGGGCCTGAGGAATGCCCTGCTCCACCACCTGCCCATCAGGACATCACCATCCCTTTTGGCAAATTACGACACCAATTTCTTTGTCTTTGCTCTGGCCTCTCTGAAGATGTGTGCCATCATACAGGGCAGCTCTGGAATGTCCACAGTTGTCTAAATATGAAACAGTGTTTTAAAGGTGGCACAGATGTCATCGATTCCAGGATGCGCCACCAGTGGCAGGAGTTTCCAGCTACTGTGTGCGAGAGAATCAGGCTAGCATTAGGAGTGGGTAGATCATTAATGAGACAGGTTTGTGAGGATAGTGGGAACAAACTTACTGAGCCTTGTGGAGAGGAAGTCTTTGTGAATCTTGACAAAAACAAGGTTTCGTCAAAATACGGTAAGATTCAGCCCAGGTTCTTTGACAGGCATTTATCTCTATTAAACGACTGCAATTGGTTTGGAGGGATGTTCAGACAGTGGGGCCTGAGGACTGATCATTCCAGTGCATTTCACAAAAAAAAATTCTTGGTAATTGGAGGAAAGATATTTGTGCTTCTTTGGAAAAAGAAATACCTGAGTATTTTTTTGTTAAATTTTCAACCATTGGGTGAACAAAGAACTTAGAACATTGGTATTTGTTTATCCAGTGGTAAATCATACTGTGAAAAGGCTTAAAAGATATGTGCACATAAGAATGATGATGAATGAACATGATACTTGGAAAATGAATGTCAAGTGTTGAGATGTTGTTGTGAAAGTAATTGGGAGGATAGATGTTTAGATATTAAATGGTTTTTGGAACTGGACTGTGTGACAATTTTCCCTGACATGCTCATATTGGTTTTGAGATGTGGTGACTGGTCATGATGCTAGGGTGGCAATGATGTGCAACTAGGAACTGACCTCTATTTAGAATCATGAAATTAACTATCACTTGTTAAATTTGATGGTTGTGAAACATTAAGAATTCTCTTTAAATCTGTTTGCCAGGACAGATGGTTGGAAATACAATTGTCAAAGATTGAGCAACTGCAATTTACAAAAGAAAGCAGAGTACCAAGGCAGTCTGAAATGTGAACAGAAAATTCTGTCGAGGTTCATCAGTGGACTGAGAGAGAAGTTGGGTTAATATTTTTGCAGATTGATACCCTTTCATCAGAATCCTCCAGAATTTTGTCACAAAATCCAATCCAACTTTGAAAAACTGTGTACTAAATATTTGCCTGTGGTCATTCAGAGTATCGGATACTTAAAATGTATTATAATCAAAACTAATATAAACATCGCTATTGAAAGAGAAGACAGATTTGGAATAAAATGCAATTTAGACATGTATATGTGTAATGTCAGCTAGATATTGACCAAAACAATTTTTTTTGGGAGTTTGCTGCAATTTTATTCCATAGAAGTTACAGGAAATTGGAAATCATAGGAGAACTAATTGTTGAACCATTATCAACCAATGTATTGCCATCACTTTTTAATGTATTACAGTTTACTGGATAACAGTATACTTAAACCACTAGGCTACTTAAAAAATATCCCATGTGTTCAAATGTAGTACTTTCAAATGAATAACATATGTGTGGGAGGGTAAAAATAAGGAAGACTGTACTGTTTCCTTATTTTTAATTCATGTTAACACACACCAAATGCTTATCTGCACTGTGTAATTCATCCTCTATGAAGCATTTCTGACACAGTTGATGAAGTAATTTATAAATGCAAGTTTACAAGATATTGATTGATGAGGAAAGTCATTTCTCCCATCATAATTCATTCATGCATAGCAATTCCACACTCACATTAACGCTGCAGCTATCTTTTCTTCAAGGGTTCCATTGACTCCAACACGCTGCCTAAACATCTATTCCAAATGTTGATTATTCTGTAATAAGAACTTCCTGTATAATTCTAAAATTGTCTTTGTATTAGTTTGAATTCCAATGGTTTTAATTCAAGCAGCATTACATGCTTCTTTTGAATGATAATGATATTATATGGAAAAAAAATTGCTTGAACAACGTCATACATGTGTATCACCTTGAGCAATAGGATTTTCCTTCAACATCTCAGGATTTCCCCATCTGAAATGTCCCAAGAGTTGCTTTCTCGGCAGTTGCATTTCTGGCTTCTTTGTAAAATCTCACCAACCACATACAGACAAAGGGTTAGTAAACTATAAATAGGTCCAATTTATTTGAAGACTACAACTACATTACAGGATAGCTCAACAAACAGGTCCACTCTAGGGATTCAGCAACCACCATTACTCACAACTGCAGCTACAACTCCAGCTGTACTCACTGACTGCTGGCCACATGCTGCTTTGTATCCTGATTCATCAAAGACATGTGCATAGCATTGCATATTCTCTTCAAGTGATATTACAATATATATCAGACAGAAATTTTAACAAGAAGAGTGTAGCTGTCATTCAAATTTAGCAAACCTACTACAACAGAAAACTTTTCTCATATATAAAGTCACAATCTGATTCATCAGGGTTCCTGAATGTGTTCCATAACTTTGTCAAGAATCTCTGGAGAAGTGGCACCAAAGGACATTTTCAACTGTTTAACCTCTACCTTCAGGGATTCTACACATCTGCCACCAGAGGTCAATTCTTTTTGATCTTTCATTTGTTTAAAATTAAACATCACACAGCACCAGGTTATCGTCCAACAGGTTTATTTGGAAGCACTAGCTTTTGGAGCGCTGCTCCTTCATCAGGTGGTTGTAGAGTATAACATCGTAGGACACAGAATTTATAGCAAACGTTTACAGTGTGATATAACTACAATTATATATCGAAAAGACTTGGATTGTTTGTTAAGTCTCTCATTTTTTAGAGTGGGCATGTTGGTTTCAGTTCAAATTCACCCCACAAACTTATATGTCTGTTTGCATGTGGGTGTGTGTGTGGAGGTGGCGGGGGGGGGGTGCGTGGTGGTATGAGTGTCTGTGAGAGAGTGTGTGTATGTATATGTAGGAGTGTGAGTATAAAGGGGTATAAGTCTGTGAGAGGGTGCATGTGGGACGGTGGAAGTGTATGTGTGAGCAAACGAGAGAGAGCTTGTGTATGAGAGAGGGTCTGCGTGAGTGTATGGGTCTGTAGGAGTGTGCGTGTGTGTGAGAGAGAGAGAGAGAGAGAGAGTAGTGCAGTAGGGTCACCTGTAGTGTGACATGAACCTAAGGTCTCGATTAAAGCCATCCTCATGGGAACCAAACTTGGCTATCAGCCTCTGCTCGGGCACTTTGCATTGTTGCCTGTCCCAAAGTCCACCTTGGAGGATGGACACCCGAAGGTCCGAGGTCAAATGTTCCAGACCGCTGAAGTGTTCTCCGACTGGGAGGGAACACTCCTATCTGTTTATTGTTGTGCAGTGCCCATTCATCCATTGCTGTGGCCTCGGCTTGGTCTCACCAATGTATCGTGCCTCAAGGCATCCTTGTCTGCAGCGTGTGAGATAGACAGCATTGGCTGAGTCACATGAGTGCCTGCCATTTGTTTGGTTTGCTCGTCCTTGTCTTGTTTATCTTCTTTCACAGTGTCCCAGCAAATCTTATGTCAGTCCTCTCTTTCTCTTCTACATTTTTGCTTCTCTTCTCAATATTTATCCTTTCAAATGAAACTTAGATCTTCAGTTAGTAGCATTGCAGATCAAGCCCAACCTCTGAGTAATTCTCCCTTGAAAGTAATAAATGTGCCTAACATTTAGCACACCCTTGGAGGCAAACTTTGCAGCTGTTATTGACATGATTAACTTTAGTTTACATTTCATGTTAGTACTTCTTTATATAGTATTTCAATCACACAATTTTATATCCTTCTATTGCTATGTATCCTGTATATGAAGATTAATGAAATATAAAAATAAATTCAGTTGCAGCCAACAGCATTGGAGTTAACATTTGTTTTGTCTAAAATTTACAATTAGCCATCCATTTAAGAAACTATAGCAAATATCTGAGCACAAAAGACTATACACAATAAAAATGAAAACTTGTTTGTTCTCTGTATGAAGTACCCCACTTGAAATTTATTGAATTCCTTATAATATCAAGTTGCATTTTCCAGTATAAAGTGGCAGAAGCAAAGCTTAATGGAGTAGAATTGCTGGAATGAGATTTTTAATTGCTTCCAATATAATGGATTTTTCAGTAGTTGTGGACTTCATAGCTTGTTTCTTGTGACAGTGGTTGAGAGGAGTGGTGAAATTAATTTCTGAGGAAGGCAATTATGGCAAATCGTATTTGATAAAAATAATCAACAATATTTGAGTTTGTAACAAGTTGGCAATTTGCTTACAAATAATGCCTTCTCCACTTTATAAGCTTTACATTCTAATACATGAATAAAGTATGCTGTTCAAAGCAGCAAAATTCTACAATGGCAGAAAATCAGTACTTCATTCCGTTTGCAATAAATCTTCTTTTGGAGAAACTGGCATTTAATATAGTTTGATGTGAATATCAAGAAAGTTTTAGACTGTAATAATCTGTTGTGTGATCAAATGCATTCATTAGCAAAAACTGCATTTTATCATTAGGAGCATAGTGTCATAGAATTGTACAGCATGGAAACGGTCCCTTCAGTCCAACTCATCCATGCCGACCAGATATCCTATATTAATCTATTCATATTTGGCTCATATCCCTATTAAGCCTTCCAATTCATGCAACATGAAATCCCAACTCCTGTACTCAAAGCAGTGACCAATAAAGGCAAGAGTACCAAATGCCTTCTTCTCTACTCCGTCTCCCTGTGATTCCACTCAAGTAACGAAACTTTTCCTTTCAAAAATATTACCCGGCTTTTTAATTGAAGCTCTCGACACATTATCAAATCTATTATTATTTAATAACTGCTTTTCCAATCAACCTATACTGATTTCTAAATGGAACTAACACAGGGTCTGAAAGGATTGACTTGAGGAGGAACATTATGACTACATTTTCAAATGATTTTCTTTATCTTTGGGTTTAGAATAGTTAGCAGTTTCACCTATTAGAGAAGATAACTTTTTTGAACATTTTAGCTACAAATGAGCTGAAGTTACAATTTTTGAACTCACATCTTCAGTTGTTTCTTGTGTCAGATTTAATGAGGTGCATACAGGTTGTAGCAATCCACAATTAAATGAGAACAATAGAAAATGTCATTTCACTATGATTACTGTGCAAAAGTTAATTCTCTGTTGGAGATGTATTGCTCCAGTGGTGTGGCATGCTGATTGTGAATGTTGCTTCTGTCACTCAATTGCCATGGTAAGAACAAAACTGAACTAAGAGTCTTTTGTGAATAGCACTGTGCTTTTTCTATTGAGTAAATTCGATAAAGTGCATTGTCAAAATTAAAAATAATAATAATGAAGATTAGGTAAAATGCAAAATAGTGATTATGTGATACCTACTTTAGCTTTATGTGGGAGGATAGATTGAGGATTGAAGTCTACATTCTTACGAATGCTTAGTGTCAGATTTCAAACTGGTAATATTGCATGCATTTCCCAGCAAACACCATTACATTCTTTGTGGTTCACTTTGGGGTCACAGTTTCTGATTTGACTAAATTATCTGCTCATAAATAACAACAAATCAAAACTCAGAAAATCCGCAAATTGAAAAAATGGAGATTAGCTGGGGTTTCAGGAGCGAAGAAGGACCAATAAGATGGCAAAGCAATAATTCAAAATCCAGCAATGGAAAAGGATTACTCAACACTGCAGTTATTTTTTGTTATTTTTAGTGTCAGCAGCCTTTCCCAGAATCATAGAATGATACATCTTAGGTACTGTTTGTCATGCCTATTTTTGATACAATTATAATTTAATCCCACTCCCCAACTCTTTCACAAAGCCTTGTAAATTTTCTTCTTTAAAAATATTTATCCAATCCTTGCTGCACTATTACACTGAAGGGAGTCAATGCACTTCAAAGTCTGATCCAGGACCATGTGATCAAGGACCATGTGATCAACAGGCATGTGATCCAGGACTATGTGATCAAGGGGTATATGTCCACGATCATGTGATCAATATGCATGTGGTCAAGGGGCATGTGATCCAGGACCATGTGATCAAGGGGCACATGATCCAGGACCATATGATCAAGGGGCATGTGCTCCAGGGCCCAGAACAATCAAAGACACACCTGTTACTTTGTGGATTAGAAATACAGAGATGAATTGACAGCCCAAGATGGACATAGAGTTATTATACACTTTGATGTGAGCCATTGAGAAATTGCATCAAATCTGAGGAAGCCAAGAGATATGCTCCACTGGTCAAAGATAATAAAATCAAGGACAACATCAGCCAGTGCAGTGCTTGTAATGAGTTCCAAGCCAAACAACTAGAGAATTACCGATGACGCATGACATTCCAGAGAGACCATGGATGAAGCTGGGAGTAGATCTCTTCATTCTCAGAGGAATTAATTATCTTGTTAACATGGAATGCTGTTCTAACTATTGGGCAGTGGACCAGCTGAAGTCAGTGACTTTTACAGAGACTGTCAAATGCCTAAAAGCACACTTCAGTTTCCTTATCTTCTTCCTCCTCCATCGTGTTTATTGAGTTGATGTTCTCCTCCAAGATAGTGTACACATTCTTTCATACCATTCTCCAAATACTGTGCATGCTTCATTACCTAACATTAAATGCCCTCCCCAGGTATTGACATTTTGTTCCTAAATTATTCTTTCCTTTCTTTCTGTTCTAAGCTTTGCTTTCCTTTCCCTTTGTTCTTGAGAACTTCACATTTAATTTCTCCTCTGGGCTATATTTCTACATGTTTTCTTTTTTTTACATTTTCTTGTAAATGAACCATTGTAAACAGACTTTAATGGACAATCTTGCCTAATCACCACTTAAAATGTAGTTTCCATCCTGGGCACATTGATGAATGAAAGAGCTTGTTTCAACCTTTTTTTTAATAAATGGATAACACACTAATAAACAAATTCTAGCTATCTATGAGAGCAGCAATCATTTCAGTATGGCCGTGAGCTGATGAAGTCAGACATCTCCCAATCTGACAATATCTTCACGGCCAAAAGCTTAAATTTTTCTTTATTTCTCATCAGTGGTTAGTATACTTTCAGAGCTGACATATTTTAAATGTGGGCTTTAGACACGTGTGACAGTGAAGTTGTAAAGTCTTATTCTGAAGAGCAGAATGAATAGCAACATTGGCATTTCCTCCAGTGAACAGGAGCACATCAGATGATGACATTACAGGAAAATGTGACATCTCATAGACAGGATACAGTCCTGAAATGGCTTTGGGGCAGTCAACTATTAATCCATATATCCATACCAATTCCAGCTTTTGCAAACTACACGGCAACCCAAAGCACAGTCTGAATTTCTGTAAGATCACAGGTCATATCCTCCAATAGAAACCTGTATCACAACATTGCAATATCTGTAAATTAAATGAAGAAAGTTTCACTTTCAGATAAAACAAGGAAACTAAGTGAGACTATTCATCTGAAGAGAGGAAATGAATCTTAGTGTGCAATTAATAGACTGTAGTGATTTTTCAAGAGTGTATGAAATAGAGCTAGTAGGATGAGTAAATCATCCAGGGGTAGAACAAAGCATTATTGAACCTGCAATTTTCAACACATGGGGCCCATTGTGCAAATGACATTTGTGGGTGAATATGATATACTCATTTTCACCAGGTATAACAATTGTCTTCCTTTATAATTTAACAAAGAATCATAACAATTTATTTGTTTCTAAACTTTTCATATGACTATAACGGGGAGGGAGGGGAGGCAAATTATAAAAAGCAATAATCTCTGCTTGAAAATACAAGTACAATTATTGTACTTTGCTTGATTTGTTTCACACGTTATTTAGTAAAGAAATGTAGCTAGACTTAAAAATGATTCGCAAATTTATTCCAATGTGCTGAGATCATGGACTTCGGCTGGGATAATGCTACAGTTGATTTCAGTATTCTGGTTATGACACCAAAAAAAATCTTATTCCTAATTTGGAGGCTATTCTGGAAAGTGCATGGGTGTTGAGGCCTGATCAGGCTACTCTGTAGCTCTCAGTGGTTTGCCAGCTATGAATTGCTCGGACCTGAGACAGGATGGAGATACCCCTGAAACTGCATTTTAAGGAGTAATCAGCAAATAGAGTAGAACATTCAAAATGACAAAAACAACTTTAAAAATCCAAACCAAGTAATTATTTGTGTGAAACTTTGTAACAATCTTTGGTGCACCATATTAGTAAATTACACACTCAAGTAAATGGTAATAGTAGGGCTGTTAGCTACAGGAAACCTTTAGAAATCATATTAGCCTCACAACATAAAAGAAATGCAGGAACAAAAACAGAAATTGTTGGAAAAGCTCAGCAGGTATGGCAGCATCTGTGGAGAAAAATAAAGTTAACGTTTCAGGTCTGGTGACATTCTGAGGAAGGGTCACTGAACCTGAAACAATTAACTCCAATTTCTCTCCACGGATGCTGCCAGACCAGCTGAGCTTTTCCAGCAATTTCTGTTTTGGCTTCTATTTTCCAGCATTTGCAGTTCTTTCATTTTTTGATAAAAGAAATACATTTATTCCGCATATAAAATCGCAGATTGTAAAAAGAATATCATAAATAAGATTTCATCTTTTCATTGCTTCTAGTTTATTTTTCAATAAAGGGAAATATTTTATAAGAAATAGTATAACGTTTTTTTTCCCTTTTCATTGAATTGGGGAGCTAAGATAAAACTAAGGATGTACTTCCAGGTTTGGAACTACTCACACAAATGGCAGGAAGGAGACTTAATTACATTGAATGATGGCAAGCCAGAACTATCTTCCATATCTGCACACATTAAGTTCTGTCAAGAAGGCCCAAGCTATAGATGTTTTCTCATTATCAGAGATGTTACTACGCATCTCTGGAGCAAGTGGGTACTTGAACCTGGGCCTCCAGGTAAGGGCATTACTTTTGCACCACAAGCGCTTCCAACGCATAAGCTTTTCCCTGGGATGGGCGAGTCCAGAATGAGAGGGCATAGGTTTAGAGTGAGGGGGAAAAGCTTTAAGAGGGACCTAAAGGGCAATGTTTTCACACAGAGGGTGGTTTGTATATAGAATGAGCTGTCAGAGGAAGTGGTGGAGGCTGGTACAATTACAACATTTAAAAGGCATCTGGATACATATATGAATAGGAAGGGTTCAGAGGAATATGGGCCAAGTGCTGATGCTAGATTAATTTAGGATATCTGGTCGGCATGGATGAGTTGGACCGAAGGCTCTGTTTCTGTGATGTACATCTTTATGACTCTATGATTCTATGATTCTAATTGAGGCTCTTAAACAGTCAGTTAATTACTTCCAAAAAAACATATTCCCATGTGAGCTGAATCATTTCAGCTCCATGTAAAACAAGAAAAAGTCAACCTACATAACTAGTTAAGCAATGCACACAGGCAGTCAGTAGGATTCCTCGCTCTGCAGTAATTCATTCATGATTGGGGGATAGCAAATAGGACAGGTAGGTGGCTAAAATATGGACAAGCTCCATGGCCTCCATTTTCCTCCCTCCCCAACCACCAAGCATTTAGGTTCTCCATGAGCATTTTTCTATCTTTGGAGTTTGGGGTGGGGGGGGTGGAGTGGTGGATGGATTTGTGCCAGCAGTAGCCCTGGGCTCTCAATACTCAGGAACTCTTGGTGTTGAGGAGTTTCTCATTCTTGGTCCAAGTAATGATTGAAGGCTTACCAGCAACCAATCACAGTTGATAATTGGAAGATTTGATGGCCTTTCACGTTTTGAATGGCCTGCAGCTTTCCCTCCTGCTTTTCATCTTAAAGAAAGATTTTTGAGAAGGCAGCGTTGAAATAAGAGATAAAATCTTGCTGAAGCATGTGGCCTTTGTTAATTGGCTGGAAAGCCAGAGAATGATCCATGTTGCCTCTTCCAGGCAAAGATGGTCAATTAGACAGTAGGAAGGCCAACCTAGGAGCTTTCCCTTGATTGAGACCTCAGGAGTGGAAGTCACACTGCAAGAGAGATGCTGGTTAATTAGAAACCAGCAGCCCTTGCATTGAATAACCCCTTGTGGTGGACATGGTTGCTGACAAAGAGCACCCAGGATTGTCACGGATCCAAGTCTAAAGTTAATTATTTATCTTGGGGGTGGAGGTTCTCAGTTTGGGGTTTATGGGAAGAAGGGGAAGGGGGCAGAATGCTTGCAAGTCAAGGGGGAATTGGACCCTCAATCTGGCGCTGACATTTGACGATCTTGAGAGGCATACTCCTACCTCGCCACAAGGGGGCAAGCTACCCGCAGGGTAATAGCTATTGAGAACATTGCACAGCTGATTTCATCCTCATGTTGGTGGGCTGAGGGCCGTAACTGGCTCCTAATTGGGCAATTTCAGCATTGATAGCTGGGCAGGCAGGGTACTTAATTCTGTCAGAGGCGAGGAGGTGATGAGATTTGGGTTGACCACCAATCTGCCTCATGACGTGTCCTTCCTATCTCCAAGTTCACCAACTCCAGGAGCAAGCAATTCAATTTGAGTTCTTTAAGAAACAAATTAAGTCACCATGTTGCAGCCGTTGTGTACATCACAGTTAACCAACATAATCACCCACATGAATCCACCTACACAGCTGCAAATGCAGCATTAGTATTTTTCTTATCCACGATAGATTACCTTGTGGGTAACTTCACTGCAGGTCTTTCATGAAATTTTGTGCCAGCATTCAGTGCTAAATAAAAATTCAACCTAAAAATTGGTTTAGAAAAAATAGCTGCCATAATTACTAGGATGTAATCTTATTTGTAATTAAATAAGTGTAATCAAAGCACTTTTAAACATCACCACTTCACAATATCATGCAAAGAATTAATTGCTTAGAGCATCTGTATCAGCATTGTATAATATTTATTGCAAAATGCTGTAATTTTATTCTTTTATCAGGATATATATTTATTCACAAACTGTGCAATTCTGGACTCCCTATTGTAGGAAGGATGTTGTGAAACTTGAAAGGGTTCAGAAAATATTCACAAGAATGTTGCCAGGGTTGGAGATTTTGAGCTGTAGGGAAAGATTGAATAGGCTGTGACTGTTTTCCCTGGAGCGTCGGAGGCTGAGGTTTGACCTTGTCAAGATTTTTAAAATCATGAGGTGCATGGGTAGGGTAAGAAAACAAAGTCTTTTCCCTGGCGTCGGGGAGTTCAGAACCAGAGGGCATTGGTTTAAAATGAGAAGGGAAAGATTTAAAAGGGACCTAAGCAGCAACCTTTTCATGCAGAGGGTGGTGTGTTTGTGGAATGAGCTGCCAGAGAAAGTGATGGAGGCTGATAGAATTATAACATTTAAAAGGCATCTGGATGGGTGTCTGAATAGGAAGGGTTTAGAGGGATATAGGCCAAGAGCTGGCAAATGGGACTAGATTTATCTAGGATATCTAGTCGGCATGGGTGAGTTGGACTGAAGGCTCTGTTTCCATGCTGTACATCTCTATGACTCTATGTTGTTGAAAATGCTTGACAATCTCCAGTTAATATGCTTTATAATTCATTTTTCTGATGCTGCTGGCCCTTTGGTTAATAACAACTCAATGACTTGGAAGGGAAAATGTTGTAACAGATCAAATACTTTATGAATAAAGTTTAATGCAATGGAATATCAGTATTGCATTGAATCTGTCTTATTATCCATCTGTAACTTTATTGCTGACACTTTTCTCCCCCATGGCATCTTACAGACAAAGGCAGAAAGATTCTTGCCTCACCACATTTTCTCTTGAAGAGATGAGGTCATTAGAACATTCATTAATAATGGGAAATCTATGTCTAGTTGTTTGGCTGGAAAAAACAAATTAAATGAATTGAAAGCTTGCTTAATATATTACCACTCAAACTGAAGTGTCAGGTTAGGTGACATTGACAGAACGCTATGTTATTTTTTCCAAAATTAGCAACATAATGGCTTATAATGTCTTGTCACTCTTTGTTAGTTTAGTTGCTGGGAGGCAATCTGCACATAGTTGTTTTCATAGCCTTCCATCTTCTTCCAAGGCACCTAAAGCATACCTGGAATTATATTAGGCTCTAACACTTGCATAGAGATATCTGACTCCTGCCTGTGTTCATGAGTGTACAGCATGAGTTTTACACTTCTTGATCTATTTCTATATTACTAATTTGAAGACAATGGGAGTTGTAATTGATATCAGTTAAGGATGTTGTCATTTGGATACAATAGCAAACTATCGCAGATATTGGAAAATAGGAAGTACTGGAATTACTCACCCTGTCAGGCAGCATAGTAGAGAGAGAGAGAGAGAGAGAGAGTTGAGCGGTAGAATTTAATGTTCCTGTCAGGGGACCATTCACCAGCTAGCAAACTGGTGTCAACTATAATGGAATTTAATCCCAATCTGATGCGATTTGGTTAACATCATTTTTCCTTATGAGGGTAACTTTCTCCTATACATCATGTTGATACTGCAGTGTGACCTTCAAAATGGATTGTCATTGGAGCCCTATGAGAAAGGGTGTGGAAAATACATTTCTGGTGATCTGAATTGAGGTCCCAACATGAAAATGAGAGGTTTTGATCTAAAGGCCAGAGAGTGGTATTACTGTAATCCCTCTGTTCCTGCTGGTGGGTACATCTGTTGGGAACAGAGTACTCAAGGGACGCGCTATCAATTTCAGGCCTAGGCGTCCATGTATTCCTAATTATAGTCCCATGTGGCCTGGTTTCTGTCTACTGGCACCATGTTTAAGCCCAGCCAAGCATTGTCATTCAGAAATTGATCTTTGCAATGAATGTAGTTGCAGGGTAACATAAAGGCACAAAGTGATGGCACAAGCAATATTTCATTGGAAATAGAATCTCACATTCATAAATGTATTGCTTCTTTACATCATTACTTGTTTGATTGACTCACATTGTAACTGCAGCTACAAGAATCAAACTACAGACTATCCATCCTTAGCACCATACCAAGTCAGAACCCTAACTAAGAAAGAGCTGCTCTTCCCGAAGTATAATACTCAATATTCAGTGTATCATAGCATGTTGTTATTGCTCAATGTGGAAGCATCACATGTTGGAAATTTTTCAAATGTTTCAGAACATTAACTTTTGTTGAACAATGGCAAAAATGAAGACAAAAGTAAACAGAAAAAAAATAGCAGCTGCTTCTGGGAACAAACAGGAACTATTTGTCTTTCGATCAACAACAATTTTGCAGTCAACATGTGATGACTTTATGAAACTCACATCCTTTGAAACGGAGTTTCAATTAAGTCCTGTTTGGCTTGAAGCTGCTTTGCTCCATCGTGCTGAAGGTGATGTTCCTCCTTCTCAATGTCCTCGTCCTCCTCCATGGAAGACTTGCTGCTCTTTCAGAGTCCATTGTATCTCCCCTCTTCATGCTCCAGGTTGTGTATTGCAACTTTTTCTGGACTGTCCAGAAAGTCCCCCTTGCCTCAATCGATCCAAGGTCTGGATTAGTGGTGCTGGAAGAGCACAGCAGTTCAGGCAGCATCCGAGGAGCAGTAAAATCGACGTTTCGGGCAAAAGCCCTTCAACAGGAATACAGGCAGAGAGCCTGAAGGGTGGAGAGATAAGTGAGAGGAGGGTGGGGGCGGGGAAAAAGTAGCATAGAGTACCTGGGAGTTGCAGTGGGAGGGGGACTCCCTGAGATTCTTGTAGAGAGAGAAGGAAAACTTCTTCAAGGCAGGCATCCCTGCAAGAGGATTTGCAATAGGGTTAAAATCAACTAGGTAAAAACAATGACTGCAGATGCTGGAAACCAGATTCTGGATTAGTGGTGCTGGAAGAGCACAACAGTTCAGGCAGCATCTGAGAGCAGTAAAATCGACGTTTTGGGCAAAAGCCCTTCATCAGGAATACACACAGAGAGCATGAAGGGTGGAGAGATAAGTGAGAGGAGATTGGGGGTGGGGAGAAAGTACCGATCCAAGACTAGGAAACTCTTCAGGGGCCTATCATCTGCTTCACAATGGTCCTGACTTAAAAATGGGCTGTATTGTACATATTTTCATCCTCAATCACAGTGTTGCCTAACAGAATCATCAGCCATGGTTGAAAGGGTAACTTTTATCTCCCAGTAATTATCCTTGCAAAGTATCTGGGCCTTCAGACCTATCAAGTATATGATAGGATACAGACATCATGACAGTTTCCAGGTTACCTGACACAGACTTCTAAGATGTGGTGCCGATGATCACAGATGGCTTGAGTGCTATGACTGTGTTCTGAAAAGACAGTGGAGGTGAGGTTGATGAATGTTTTTAAACGGCAACAGAATCAAAGCTGTAATTTTAAATATAGAATTTGGAACACAAACAGATTAACCATGATTTTGAATAGTGGAACAGGCTTGAGGGGCTGAATGGCCTAATTCTGCTACTGAGACATATATTCAAATGGATTGATAACTGAAACTAACATTAAGAACCCAGAAGTACTATGCAATAACCATCTCACCCAAACATGAACATTTAACAGCCGTGCTATTATCCAAACTTCCTCTTCCTCATCCCCTGTCAAAATTATATTGGGAGTTACTGTTTATTACAAAGTTAACTCAAACAGGCCTGTAGGTGCTGTGACTATAAACAGTTCAGTACTGAATAATTCATCCCCAGTCTCTTCAAATTCTGCCCACCATGTAGCCCATAAGGCAGGAATCTAACAGAATGCTCCCAACTTGCTTGGAGCTTCAACAATACTCAAGAATTTCAATGCCATCCGTAATAAAGTTTGTTTGACATCCCACCCCCTATCTTAAACCTTTACCACCTCCACCACTGGTGTTCCATGGCTACATTATGGAACATCTACAAGGTTGCCTGCAGCATCACATCAGGTTTTTTTTAAAAGCTTCCAGCAGCTAGAGGCACAAAGGCAGCAGAAATATATAGGAACTTCACCACTTGTAAGCTATTCTCCAAGCCACAAATCATCTTGACATGATATCTTCATCATTGCTGGGCTGTAATTCTGAAACTCACTTCCCATAACTGTGTGGGTGTACCTTGATTACTCAGACTGTAGCGGTATAAAGACAGTCCACCATCAACCCTGACAGAACTATTTAGATTTTTAAAATTGCTTGCCTTGTCAGTAATATCCATGATTGGATTTTAAAAAAAGCCCAACATATGGTCCATACAGTGCAGTGCAGAAACCATGGGATGCGTGTTTAATTTCTTTGAATTTTGTTGCATTCTTTTTAAAAACTCAGGAGTCCGAAGTATGGTGCCAATCATTTGATTGTCCCACAATAAATATATTTCTATTTACTACATCAGGATCACTCATGACTGTGTCACTGACTAATTCTCTATACAGTATAGCATTTTTACCGTAAAGCAAGTTTATAATCCCCTGCTTTCTGATAGAGTTTCTATAAAACAGATGACTATCTACTGAATCATGGAGTAGGCTTCCCAAAGATCAGCTGGGTCACAGGCAATCTGAATCAACCTGCATCAAGATGGACGTACTTTATGATCACAGCAGAACAAACCCATGCTATGCAGCGCCATGAGGTGCAGCTGAGAAGACAGATGCACAGTCTGTTACTTGATGGAAATGAAAGCCACGTCAGAATAGAGCAGATGTTCAGCAATTTAGAGTGATTTGGAATAGTGACCAGCATACAGACCCCTAACAGATGGCTAAAATAAAAAACAAACTGAACGGGGAACAATTTCCACTGTCTGTTTACATAGAAATTTGGATTTCTATGCCTTCCTTTTTACTAAACATGGGTAAGATCCCTTGACCATTCAATGTGAATCATATTTTTCTGTGTACTGTTTTCAGCATGCTGTGGATACCTGTATCTGCCACTGCATTCTACATTGTTTCAATCCTTATCATTACCTTTTTGTTCAAGGTGATATAGATTCCCAGGTTAGTCCTTCATTCATAATGGTTCAAATCCCGTGGCCTGCTGGTGAAATGTTTTCTCTTGGCTTGTGTGACTTGTTCATTTTTGTCCTTGAAAAGAGTGTATCAAATTGATTGGAGCTGATGTTAGTGTATTAATTCTGACAGGGGCCTCTGATCCATGAACAGATATATTTGTACATTGGGGACACAATGGGAAAATTACATCCAAAGCATCATCTAGTAGCAGTTTTTTGCACAGCTGTTCAGTCATAATACTAGAGCCTGGGTGAGGACCCAGCTTTCAGTGCAGTTCAATGAGAGTGACATGCATGTAGGATTTCAACTATGGGAACCATAATACAATAGTTTAAATGTGAGCATGGTTATATTCAGTAGCTTCTTAGATAAACAGATCCAAATTCCTTTAACTTAGTTAGATAGCCATTATTTGATGGAGTTACTATCCACTTCCCATCAACTTGCTGGGTCTTAATCTATGTATTCTATGCTTTACTTGTTAATGTGAATTCTGTGCAGATAACCAGTTTCTGTGATCAGTTACACACATATAAGCAAGTCTGTTTTAACCCCAAGTCATGAAAAAATTATTTCCAGTCTTTACAAATTATCTTTTACTTTCCAATCACATCATACCACTTTTAGCAGTTTCAGTTGTTCTCCTTAATTAAGAAATTCTGTCTTTGATGCTTCCAAGTTGACATTGACTCACCAAGCAACTCAACTGTTTAACTGACCAATCCACAAAGTGTCTAGTGACAAGTCTTAGGGCACAACTTTTACCAGAAGTACTTGGCAAACATTACCTTATTTAATTCCAAGTGCACTACTTTTTTCAGTTTTGCTATGAAGTTAAAGATGCAGTTGGAATTTTACTTGTCCTGCATTTTCCAATGTTGCAATTGTATGAGCGAGGTTGCATGTCTCCAAAATATGAAATGATTATTTCTGTAATCCACTGGTTAAAAAGTAAATTGCATTGTTTGTCCATAGTGTTAAGTTGAAAATTATGTTTCCACATATTGCTTTTCAGTAACAAATTTATTTGCACATCACTTTTCTCATTACTGAGTTGGTGTAGAGTTTATCAGCAGATTATATTATCTATAAAACTTATGGCAAAGAAAACAAAGTCATAAAATTCTATAGTTATTGCCAAACTTTTCAGAGCCCTGCAATATGTTTGGAGTAACTAATTCATTGTCAAATAATTAGCTTTGGTGCCATGGAAGTGTTCTTCATTACTGTGTAATTCAGTGTAAAGGATTGTCAGAAATCAGTTTAGCACTGGATTCAATTATGTGCTGATGGTATATTTTTATAACTGGTTGCAGAGGTATCTGTTGGCCTGCAATCCAATTACAGCAAAAACATTAAGATCTGGCTTATATTTGGAAACAAAAGCACATTCATACGTAACCATTTTTGATGCATTTTTTTGCAATATGGTTGAATTTAGGCATATTGTTCCAGGTTTATATTGAATTCAGATTTTAGAATGGTGGGATTTAAAGCCATTTCCAAAGAATATTAACTTGATGTTGTGGTCTATTAGCCCAATACCATTAATACTACAACACAATATGCTAAAGGGCTTGGTCTTGACTTCAAATATTCTTCATAAAATAGTAACTCTTAGACAACAGTAGACACAAGGGAGATTGAGAAGATCTGGAAAAGCTGTTAGAAGGGTGGGATGAGGAGGGAAGATGTAGAAATGCTCTCAGTCAGAATCCATAACTGCTGAAGATGGGAGCAATTCTCCAACCTGAAAATGAAATAGCAAGTCATACATTTTCCCTTCACTAAGCATATCAAAGAATAGAGCAGGTGGAGATGAGTCCATTTGGCCCATTGCGACCATGCAGGCGTCTTGTAGAGCAATCCAATCAATGCCATTCCCCCATTGTCTCCTGTAGCCCTGCAAGTTCATTTCTTTTGTGTCGTTCCAATTTCCTTAGAAACCATTTATCACCACTGCTTCCATCACCCTCGCAGGCAATGGCTTCAAGGCCATCACACTCTGTGTTAAAAACATATTTGCTTTAAGTCTCTGTCCTATTTGTTCTCGGATCATCAGCTGAAAGTAACAGTTTTTTTTGTTGAACCTATCAAATCCTGTCACATTTTCAATCAACTCTCTTCTTAATCTCCTTTTCTCCAAGAATATCTGCCCTCGCTTCTCCAACCTAACATTAGAGCCAGCATTGCTCTTCTGTGAAACCATTCTGTTAACTCACTTGTACACCCTGTCATGGTCCCTCACATCCTTCCTAAAGTGAGCTGTCTAAACAAGGTGTTAATACTCTAGTTAATACCTATCCATAGCTTTATATTGGTTCAGCAAAATGCCCTGCATTTTTACTCATAACTTCTACTTATGAAGACCTAGATCCCATTTGCTTTGCTACTCAATCTATCATTCTGCTCTAACAAGATCCATGCACATTAACTCCCAGGGCATCACTGTTCCTGCATCTTATTTCAAGCTGTGTCATTGTGTCTTTATTGCCTCTTACTCTACTTTCTGTGAAAATGCATCACCCAACACTTTGCTATATTAAATTCCAGCTGCTGCTTGGCTGTCCATTCTGCTCACCTGTCTCCCTCTTGTTGCAGTTGACTGGTACCTTCCTCAAATGTCTGCTAATTTTTATAAATGAAACCCTGCTAGAATTCAACCCTGGGAATACCATTGCCTACCATCCTGCAATCTGAAGAGCAACCATATAATCTTCATTCCTGAAATCAATTTTTTACCAAGAATTATTCCTCAAATTTTGTTAAGGAATGCCTCAGGGTAATGTCATAGCCTAACTATCTTCAGCTGCTTCATAACTGACCTTCCCTCTATCATCAGATCAGAAATGGAGATGTTCATTGATATCTTCACAATGTTCAGCATTATTCATGACTACAAAGATATTGATCAATCCATGTCTAATTGTGATAAGTCCTGGACAATACCAGGGTGCGTGCTGATGAATGGCAGAGTGCCAGGTAATGACTATCCCCCAAAAGACAAAATCTGACCTTTATTCATTGATATTTAGTAGCATTATCATCACTGAATCTCCCAGCATTGATATCCTGGAGGTTATCATTGACCAGAAACTAAACAGGACTAGCAATATAAATACAATGTTACATAAGTAGGTCAGAGGCCAGGAATCCTGCTGTAAGTAACTCATCTTCTGACTCCCTAAAGTGTACAAGGCACAAGTCAGAATATAATGGCCATTTGAAAGTAGACCATGTAATTGACATGACATCCACAAGCATTCACTCCCTGCACCATTCATGCACGGTTGCAGCAGTGTGTAACATCAACAGGATGCACAATAGACAGTCCCCAAACATACCTTTAGCAACAAATTCCAAACCTATAAGCATCAGAAAGTGGAAGAACAAGGACAGCATATATATGGGAATACTAGCCCCTGAACTTTCCCCTGCAATCCACTCACTTGAAAATCTATCACTTGATCAAAATCTTGGACCTCCTTCCCTAACAGCATTGTGGTATACCAATGCTGAAAGGACTGCAACAGTTCAAGAAGACAGCTTACCGTCATGTTCTCAAAAGCAAATACGGGCAACCAATATTGGTCCAGCCAGCAATGCACAGACACATTTAATGTACAAAAAAAATGCAAAGCCTTTTCTTAACTATCCATATAGAAAACATCCATTGCCTTCCTTTTATAACCCTTTTCCATAACTTCATCAAGAAAAAACTATTAGATTGGTCAAATATGATCTACTCTCCTCAATTGATTCAAACCAAGTGCCTGTTTCTTCATTGAGATTGGTCACTGGCTGCAGCAAAAACTGAGCAAGGTGAGAACAATAATTGCCAGTGCCTCTGAAATTGATGATGGCCATTACCTCTTGTGTGACATCCTTGGGTTGCAAGAGAGATAGGATTTCTGAATAACGTACAATGTGTACAAGCTGTGAGATGTAGGTATGAAGTTGGTGACAATATGAAGTGTGAGAGAGTGAGGTTATGGTATGATATGTGGGCTTATGAGTCCAGATTATGAGATATTGTTGGAAACTACATGTGAGGTCATTGAATTTTTATGGACTTTCATTAAGGCCCTTAGGACTTGACTCATACCTTTGTTCTCATATGACTATGTGGTCCCACTGGATTTGCAACTTTTGATTGGTGAACCTTCTGAAATCTGTGGAGGGAGAACCTTTCTACTCTTCTATACCTTCATTGCAAAAGGGAACAGTGCAGCATTACGGAACATTTGAAACATGATCTCCTTGCTGTTGTGCGATAGCTCACTGTATCTCTACTCATGGAGTTTCTGGTTCTGATGATCCTCTGGACTGCCATAGAGAGGTTGCCTCCACGGCTCTGACAGGTTCCAAAGATGGCAGGTTCTGCAATGATGGGAAGACAATTATGAGCTATCACAATGCAATTCTCCCTCATTAGCCATGATCCACCCAGACCTCTTACTCCCCACCTCAGCCTCCAAGCTCATCTCAACAATGTTGGAAAAAGTCAGGTTGAGGACTTTTCATCAAAGTTGGAGAAAGTAAGTAATATACCATGTTTGAAGCAATTGCAAAGGCTGGAAAAAGGGAGGCAGTGGGAGGAAGGGAAAATTAATCAGTAAATCTGTGATAGAGAATTTCTTAAGAAGGAAGTGGATTGGCACAGTACTCATTGGAGTTTAAAAGAATGAGAAGAGATACTATTTGAACATAGAAGATTCTTAGGGGAGTTGGAAGGATAAATGGGGAAAGGTTATTTTCTCTTGAGTGGCATAACCTCAGGGTAAGGGGTCACCACATTAAGACAGAAATGAAGAGGAGTTCCTTTTCTTTGAGGGTAGAGGATAGTGTATTTATGGAATTCTTTACCACAAAAGGCTGTTGAGGCTGGGGTTGTTAAGTTTATTTCAGGCTGAGACAGATTTTTAATCCAAAAGGGGTTACAAGGTAAGGATAGGAGAGTGGAGTTGAGGATTATCAGATCTGCTGTGATTTCATTGAATGGCAGAGCAGACTTGATGGGCTGAATAGCCTGCATCTGCTCGTACTACTTATGGTCCACAAAGAAGAGGCTCTGGGTAGGAAAAATTGTCTCTCTGGCTCTCCCAATATATCTAGAGGCATTGTCCTTCCTCTACAAGGGCAAACAGCTTCCCCTCATAACATTGTTTCAGATCCACACCTTTGAGGGCAGCTCCATGTAACAATACACAGCTACTTTCTCAAGGGCACCTAGAGATGGGCAATAAATGCTGGTCCAGCCAGTGAAGCCCACGTCTCATGAATTAATAAAAGAGAAAGGTCTCACACTTCCTGTGCTGCAGCATCCACCCCTCCTTCTGATTGTTTAATATTCTTCAACAGAGGAGTGAGCATGAGGCACACAATTATAGAGCCACTTATAGGGGAAATTGGTGAGTTGGTCTCACTGCCATTGGTTACAGCGTCTGGGATCCCCATTTGGTCCAGCCAGTGAAGCAGTCTTTGCCAAGGAGGCTCCCTAATTGGCCATCTCTATGTTTGCCATTCTCATCAGGATTGTGGGTAGGCTACCAATGCTGCTTGCACAGAGTGGGAGGTGGCTGCCTGACTGACCTGCTGAGTCTTTTCAGAATTTTTAATTGCCTTGTTCATTTCCAATCACCAATTGCAGAGAAGATTGAAAGACATGCACCCAGGTTAACTTTTGATTGCTGTTTCTAGGCAGCCTGCCCCATCTTTAAGCAAGGTAGGGCTTCCATGCAATGCACTTTTTGTTTTACATCCAGCAAATTGTATTTTATTTTCATGTTATATAATGAAGCACTCATTATTCCCTGAGTACTCATATACTGCTTTGGCCTAAAATTATACACAAATCATACCACTGCCTATCTTTTCACATGTTACTCAAGCGTAACTCCCTGGTGCAATTAATTTATCCCATGTCTACAGTTCATTTATACTCACCTCACAATGTAGTCTGTTTGTCAGCAAATGTGATATATGTAAGTCTTATTTCCGAGTGCAGAATGTGGAAACTAAATAAAACATATTTGGTCTCAATACACTTGTAACTTCTCTTCCTACGTGTCAAACAGATTTATCAATAGCTGTTGTTGAATTGAGAATTAAATAGATAATTATTTTTTAAAAACATTACATATGTACACTCATGCTGTTGATCATCTCTGAGGCTACCACTACCATCTTCAATTTAAAAAATTGTTGAAGTATGTCCAGCCTTTGAAAAATGGGACAAACCATCTTGAATGTTTAATGTCAGTCTGCTGTCAATCATAAGTGAAGCGATGGAACCACCATCAATAAGCACCACTTTCTCACTAAAACCAGTTCACCAGTGCCCAATTCATAT
Source organism: Chiloscyllium plagiosum (assembly GCF_037043375.1). Classification (NCBI taxonomy): domain Eukaryota; kingdom Metazoa; phylum Chordata; class Chondrichthyes; order Orectolobiformes; family Hemiscylliidae; genus Chiloscyllium; species Chiloscyllium plagiosum. The sequence continues at coordinate 50,776,279 of NW_028270143.1, read as the reverse complement.
TCCTTGAAAGTCTGTTGTTTAACTTAAATGTATAAAATAGCCTAAACCAGCTCTTCAGGGCTGGTTTCCATTCTCATTGCGGACCACTATCCGAATGCACCTGCAGTTAAAATTGGTTGTAATTACGTGCATATAAAAAAATGAAATTGAACTGGAAGTCTTTTAAAAATTCTGCGCATCCTACTTATTTATTGTACCAAATAGACAAAAGAAGCACAGATGGACTGATATCGAACTAATCACTAATGTATTTGGAAATTGTACAACAGGTTTGGTTTCGAAAGTAGCGTTTGCCCTTTTCTGTTAGATTTCCACCTCCAATTTAAAGAGAAAGTTCCTTTCTCATCTATTATATTGCTTGCTTGGTCCTAGCTTCTAATGTTTTGTACAGTCACAATGATAGTTTGCGTCACTTATAAATTCTGTATATTATTCATAAAAATACCATGGAGGTGGTGCTAGAGTAATGATGTCAAAAGATTAAGAATCCAGAGTTCCAGTCTTATGTTCTGTGGTTATGACTTTGAATCCCACCATATTGGATTAATTCAAATTTCAGTTTGAGTTCAGTATTATTCTAGAATTGAAAAGCCACTTATGGGGCCAATTGAAAATCTTCCTTGATAATTGATCAACATGTGACTTCATGGCAATACAGTTGACTCTTAACAGTGCTGTGAAATGGTCTGAGCTAGCCGCTCAAGGGTAGTTAGGGATGAACAATAAATGCTGGCCCAACTAATGATAACCATAACTAATGTTTAAACAAATAATCTGTAGTTTTACAACATGAGAAATTATCCAACGGATAAAATCACCAACATCAAATTGGATCTTTTACGGGTTTAGCATGATATTTAGCAGGTTCTTCAAAAAATAGTCACAGCAATTACAGTTCAAGTGTTATAATGATTTTAGTTACACAAATACAACTGATTGATGGATGTGCTACTGATGCATCAGGAAGAGGTGTTATATATTCACTTGATCTGGGCTTCTGGGTTCAATTTCCCAGAAGATTGATGACCCTTTTGCAGCAAGGAAGTGAATGCTGACGTGCATTATTAGCCTGTGGTTTATTAGCTGGGCAATTAATATATGTGGTTCAGTAAAGAATAGGTTCTGAATATGCTCAATGTCATTGGGTGTGACATTAACACACAAAACAGTAATCAGTAGAGCCACAGCAACTTTGCCAATAGCTCATAACAATTCTAGTGTAACGCAAATTTTGACATATTGAATTGCCTAAAGCAACTTTATTTAAAGTCAAATCTCAATATAAATGTTATTAGTCTCTGTATGCTGCAGTTGGTTTTATCTCTGTATATAACCCTCTTCTAATTTAGAACATTTTCTTTTTCTAAATGCAGGTTAAAATTCAGTTGAGGCCAAACATTAATCAGAATATTTCAAATTTCCTCAGCATATCAAATTTTGAAAAGAGCAAGTAAATTAATTCAAGTAAACAAGAAAAGGAATGAATGATCTTTAAAAATTAATTCAGATAGGCATGTATTCTGGCAAAGACAGTATTTGTTCCCTGTTTCAGACAGGGATGAGGATGTATTTTCTCTTAGATGGAAGTCTTTTACACAGAAGATTATTAAGGCTGGGTCTTTTAAGTATACTGAAGGCAAAGATGCTAGGTTTTTAATCAAAGAATCAAGGGTTAGGCTGAAAATGTAAGAAAGAGAAATTGAGGATTTAATAGCCTTTTCAATTCTACACATACCCTTTCTATCACTTTTTCAGACATATTGATGACTGTTGGCTCTTTTCCTGCTTTCAAAACAAATTAGAAAATTTCATCAACTTTCTTTCCAATTACCAACCCTCCTTCACTTTTACTGGGCCCTCCTTTCCCTTCCTTAACTTGCCCATCTCAATTCAAAGAACAAAGAACATGAACAAAGAGCAGTATATGCCACAGGAAGAGGCCCTTCGATCCATCAAGCCTGTGCCGACACATGACACCTTTCTAAGCTAAAGACCTTTCGCCTTCACACTGTTTGTATGCCTCTATTCCCTGCCTATTCATGTATCTGTCAAGATGCCTCTTAACCATTGCTATTGTATCAATGTCCACCAACTCCTCTGGCAGCGCATTCCAGGCACTTACCACCCTATGTCTAAAACACTTGTCTCTCACATTTCTTTTCAACTTTCCCCCTTTTACCTTAAACCTACATCCCATAGTAATTAACATTTCTACCTTGGATAAAAGACTCTAACTATCCATTCCATCCATGCCTCCAATGATTTTCTAAGTTTCTGTCAGGTGGCTCCTTAGCCTTCAATGTTCAAATGATTCCTGTGGGTAAGTTGCAATAACCTACTGTCTTCCTACAGACTGACAGGCTGATTATATTTGCTGTCACTCCAGTTCCTGTAAAGAGTCTACTTCATTCTCTTAGTCTCTTAGTCTCCTTCATTTCAATACTGACTTTGCTCCTTAGTTCAAATAGTTTGGATGGAGCAGTGTTTTTCAGCTGTGTCCTGGAAGGATTCCTGACTCAATATGTAGATAGGCCGACTAGAGGGGAGGCCATATTGGATTTGGTGCTTGGCGGCGAACCAGATCAGGTGTCAGATCTCTTGCTGGCAGAGCATTTCAGTGATAGTGATCACAACTCCCTGATCTTTACTATAGTCATAGAGAGGGATAGGGAGAGGGAATTACAATGCTATTAGTCAGAAACTGTGGAGAATAATTTAGGAACAGATATTTCCAGGGAAATGCATGACAGAAATGCAGAGGTTGTTTAGGGAGCACTTGCTGTGAGTGTTGGATAGGTTTGTCCTACTGAGGCAAGAAAGGGTTAGTAGAGTGAGGGAACTTTGGATAACAAGAGATGTGGAACAACTAGTCAAGAGGAAGAAGGAAACTCACTTAAGGTCGAGGAAACAAGCATCAGACAGCCTCTAGAGATTACAACGTAGTCAGGAAGGAACTGAAGAATGGACTTCGGAGAGCTAGAATGGGGCATGATAAAGCCTTGGTGGGTAGGATTAAGGAAAACCCAAGGCATTCTATACTTGTGAGGAACAAGAGGATGGCCAGGGTGATGGTAGAGCTGATCAGGGATAGTGGAGGGAACTTGTGCCTGAAATCCAAGGAGTTAGGGGTGGTCCTTAGTGAATATTTTGCTTCAGTATTCGCTAGTGAGAAGACCTTGTCATTTGTGAAGACAGCATGAAACAGGCTGATATGCTCGAACCAGGTTGATGAAAAACATGAGGATAGAAAAGTCTTTAGGACAGATGGGATATACCCAAGGTTACTACGGGAAGTGAAGGAAGAGATTGCTGCACCTTTGGCAATGATCTTTGTGTCCTCACTGTCCACTGGAGTAGTACCAGATGATTGGAGGGTGGCAAATGTTATTCCCTTGTTCCAGAAAGGGAGTAGGGATAACCCTGGGAATTATAGACCAGTCAGTCTTACATCAACAGTGGACAGATTATTGGAGAGAATTTTGAGAGACAGGATTTATGATTAATTGGAAAAGCATAGTTTGATTAGAGATAGTCAGCATGGCTTTGTCAGGGTCAGGTCATGCCTCACAAATCTTACTGAATTCTTTTAGGATCTGACAAAACACATTGATGAAGGTAGAACCACAGCGGATGTGGTGTACTTGAATTTTAGCAAGGCGTTCGATAAGGTTCCCCATGGTAGGCTCATTCAGAAAGTAAAGAGACATGGGATACAGGGATGTTTGGCTGTCTGGATACAGAATTGGTTGGCCCATAGAAGACAGAGGGTGGTATTTGATGAAAAGTATTCAGCCTGGAATTCAGTGACCAGTGGTGTTCCGCAGCGATCTGTTCTAGGACCTCTGCTCTTTGTGATTTTTATAACTGACTTGGATGAGGAAGTGGAAGCGTGGGTTAGTAAGTTTGCCGATTGACACAAAGGTTGGTGGAGTTGTGGATAGTGTGGAGGGCTGTTGTAGGTTGCAGTGGGACATTGACAGGATGCAGAACTGGGTTGAGAAGTGGCAGATGGAGTTCAACCTGGAAAAGTGTGAAGTGATTCATGTTGGAAGGTTGAATTTGTATGCAGATCATAGGGTTAAAGGCACAGTTCAGGCCTTTTGGCCCACTATGTTCTGCTAACCTTTCATCCTACTCTAAGATCGAACTAACCTACATACCCTTTATTTTACTATCATCCATGTGCCTGTCCAAGGGTCACTTAAATGTCCCTAATATATCTGACTCTATTACCACTGCTGGCAGTGCATTTCACACACCCACCACTCAGTGTAAAGAATCTACCTCTGACATCTCCCTCAACCTTCCTCCTCTTCTTCTGATGGTGATAGCATCAAGCCTGCATTCAACTCAGACTCCAAGTTTCTGCGACAGTGGGTGGAGGGGAAGACCTTATGGTTTCCAACAGGCCTTCGAGCTGTTCTGAGGGGTCAGATATGTTTTGCTCCTGTCCTGTATGTGAGGGAACAGCTTTCAGGTTTGTCCAGGACTGTATCACCGACCTGAACTTTGTAAGTCACAGGAGCTGACCTCACATCAATTTCGCCTCGTACCCACATGGGGCCAGTATTATGGTTCTGGCACCAAACTTCGTCCCTCCTCTCTCACTTAGAGGAGGCAAGTGGCCAGCTTGGGCATTCCTGCTGCCATTTAACCCTCCCCACCAGGTCTGAGAATGTCAGGTGTGACCTGGTGCAGAGTCCTTTCCCCATCAGCAACTCTGCTGGAGCTGTTCTTGTTGTTGAGTGGGGGGTGGTCCCATAACCAAACAGGACGTGGGGCAGTTTGGTATCGGGTGATGCTGTAGGCTGCTTCTTTTATCCTACCTTCAATGTTTGGACCACTCTTTCCACCAGACCATTGAATGATGGATGGTATGGAGCTGTCCTTAAGTGCCAAATGCTGTTTGACTTTCGGAAATACTTAAATTTCCTGCTGGTAAATGATGTCCCATTATCTGTGATCAATACTGCGGGAGTTGGTGTATCACAATTGATGCTTGCAGCTTCTCAATTATCGTCCCTGATTTTGCCACATTTTCTAATGACAAAGCCGGTTGTAGTGCCTGTTTGAAGTCCAGCTGGGCTTTAGCTAGTCGACATTTCTGCATGGTCACGTCATTAATCCCACATACCAAATGGTCTCTCAGCATCTCATTCAAGCTTAATCCAAAATCACATGCCTCTGCCAATCATCTTAACCTCATCAAAAATTCCTTTATGGGTTCCCCCAGGTTGTCTAACAGCTGAATAAAACCAATAGCATCTCAGACTAAGAGGAGGTTTGGAGTCATAATATTCCTTAACCAACTCTTGTCAAGTCTTGGAATGTTTTAGTGTCTGGGGCCTCTGGGAAGGTTAAACTCCTTATAACCAAAATAGCTGTGGGTCTGCAAGCAGTCAGAAGGGTTATTCATTGCTTTTTCTCTGCCCTAACGTGATTTGCCTGGAAAACGTATCACATTCTTTCTACAAACTGGGCCAAGTCTTTGAAGACAGAATCGAACAAGTCAAACTTCCCAAATAAAGGCATGATGCCAGAAATACCTACCCCAACTCAAAGGTGGCTGTTGTGAGTTAACGCTCTTCAGGCACACCCTGTTTTTTCCCATTGCCACTGAAATAACAGCACAGAGGCCAATATCCCATTACCAAGTCATCCTTTATTTATTTGAGCACAGTAGGGGCTGTGGTCAGTCCCCTGGACTGAGGAGATTCTAAATCTCCAAATTTTAAAATTTTATTAAACAGTACAAAATACAGTTAACAATAAACAGAAAGCTGCAGTTCACAAAAAAGCCACTATGTACTGGGGGAAGGGCAGCAAAGCCAAACCCCAAACCCCATCGTTCAACCAATTTTCATGGAGATAAGGACAAACCTCAAATCCGACTTCCATTCATCACAACGATAACAGTAACAAACACAGGCAAGACAGTGCAATCAAATCAGAAACAGTGCCTAGAACACAGATCCAATATAGCTATTAAAAAAAAGGCACCTGACACCCGTCCACACCAGTCATCTGCCTTCCGGTCTCTGGCCACCCTGAATACTGATCTCCTGGTTTAATTTATTTATGTATTTACTTATTTATTTTTCTCTCACAGTGAACAGGATGCCTGACCCTCCTTTTTTTTTAACGGTTCCCCACACTACCGCCTGACAGCGATAGTGCTTATTTTTCCCCAGCACCCATGTCGTGTGTGTGCAGGTGTCGGATGCAGTGAGAAACAACAAGTGTGTAAATCTTTATTTACATTCCACCACCAGGAAGAAAGGATACACCTGAGTGGCCAGTGACAAGCAGTTCCCTTCTATCTCCTGTTTTTTTTTGTTTTTTCTTTTTTTTAACCTCCACACTACCACCTAATTGCGGTAGTGCTTATATTTTCCCCAGCATCCATGTTGTGTCTGGGCAGGTGTTAGACACAGTGAAAGACACAAGGTGTACAAAACTTTATTCAATTTCCACCACCAGGAAGAACAGAAACACCAAGGTGGCCAGTGACAAGCAGTGCCCTTCTATCTCCTAGTCAGCCAAGGCTGTCTGATTGGCCCAAGTTAACAACCCCAAACAAGGATCTCATAGTCAACAAGATCCAGCTGGTTCCAATCACTACACAACCTATATCAACACTCCTCTTGTGCATTCATCACTTGATAAACAGGTCTCTTCCCCTTCCTTTCAGAACCAGTATAGACTTCTTTCTATCCTCACCTTCCACCTCACCAGTTGCCACATACATTAGATCATACTCTGTCATTCCTGCCACCTCTAATATGACGCTGTCACCAAACATATTTTATTCTTCCTCTCCATTCAGCATTTCTTAGGTACTATTCCCTCGATCAGACTCTGGTCAATTATTCAATCTTCCTGAACACCCTCTCCCCTTCCTGATAAATCTTTGTGTGCAAGTACAAGATGTGCAATGCCTACCCTTTTACATGGTCTTTTCCCACTGTCCAGGGCCCTAAACACTACATCCAAGTGGACCATTGATATATTTGTGCTGTCAATAAGTCATGCTGGGTGGAATTCTATTCCTAGTCAAAGTGTGGAAGCAAGTAAAAAAGAGGGAAAGACTGGGAATAGGGGGGAGTGTTGTGTTATCCTGTAAGACTTCATTCTTCTTAGCTCATTAAATGTTCACAAGTGGGGATAAACGCCTAATTGTAGAGGCAGACGGGCAGCAAGATCTGCCCCCACAGAGACCATATAGGCTCTAACCTCTGGGCCCTATATATAAAAGGCACTCAGACTGCACTTCACTCTAGACAGCCCAGGAAAATCCCTTAACCACTGCTCATCATCTGCATCCACCTCTAGAGATGTTAGGGACCAGACAATCAGAGCCACCACACTTTAGCAATATCTTCTGAAGGTTGTCCATGACAGAAGGGGCATTTGCTTCCCAATGGATGGTAACAAATACCGTCCCTGACTGATGAAGGTAGGCTACTCAGAGGTAGCTACAGAGGTCAGTACCCATTGGCAGCTCATGAGAACCTGGCACCTCAAGAGGGTGAATCTATGTACCAGGGTACGTGCCTTTATCTACTCAGTGCTTCATGCTCCAATGAATGTGAGGTAGAATGGTAAGTATGCCACTCCAGAGGACTGTAACATGGGAGAATGGGTACCAGGCATCTCCGTTTGATGCCTCAGTGGTATTGCCCTTCACACATCTGCCAGGGTTCAGACTTAAGACATCAAAGAAACTGCAAGCCCCATGTTGTAGCTCATGCACTAGCAGATCATTGACCTGTCATCTCAATGAGGAGAACATGTACATATCAGATAGCTTTTCACCACAGGTTTGCATGGGACACTGACAAAACCACAAAAAGATGGCTTTTGAGTTGAGCCCCTTTTGAGTTTAGCCCCAGCTGCCTGCTCCATTCAGGTTGTGTCACCCAGTGTAGCTTCCTCACTTAACAGGATTGTTGGCCAGGCAGATTTCATCCCTAGTACCGGGGTGGAACCTTACAGGGATCTGAGCAACGTGGGCTTTGCTGAGATGTGTGACAGAATTGGGCAAGAAATCAGCGAGGCTGGTCTCAAGGTTGGGAGCATCCTATTGAACCTCTTAAGCATGTGTGAGTGGCAAGGTGAGTTTCTTGCCAGACATTGGCATATTGCCATTTAAGGGGGATTATTATAATTTGTCAACTGCCACGACTCATCCCATTAATATTCAAATTCCTGTCTAACCAAACAGACCAAATTAGCTAAATGTCAAGAGTTAGAACATAGAACATAGAAAAGTACAGCACAGAACAGGCCCTTTGGCCCATGATGTTGTGCTGAGGTTTAATCCTAATGTAAAATATAGTAACTTAACCAAACTGCCCTCAACTCACTGCTATCCATGTGCATGTCCAGCAGTCGCTTAAATGTCCCCAATGACTCTACTTCCACTACCACAGCTGGCAACGCATTCCATGCATTCACAACTCTCTGTGTAAAGAACCTACCTCTGACTCTCGTTTATACCTTCCTCCTAATATCTTCAAACTATGACTCCTCGTACCAGTCAATCCTGCCCAGGGGAAAAGTCTCTGGCTATTGACTCTTTCTATTCCACTCATTATCTTGTATACCTCGATCAGGTCTCCTCTCTTCCTCCTTCTCTCCAGACAGAAAAGTCCGAGTTTATTCAGCCTTTCTTCATAAAGCAAGCCCTCCAGTCCAGGCAGCATCCTGGTAAACCTGCTTTGCACCTCCTCTAAAGCCTCTGTATCTTTCATATAGTAGGGTGACTAGAACTGGACACAGTATTCCAAGTGTGGTCTCACCAGGGATTTGTAGAGCTGTAGAAAAACCTCGCAGCACTTAAGCTCAATCCCTCTGTTAATGAAAGCCAAAACACCATATGCTTTCTTAACAACCCTATCCACTTGGGTGGCAACTTTGAGAGATCTATGTACTTGCACACCCAGATCCCTCTATTCCTCCACACTGCCAAGAATCCTGTCTTTAATCCTATATTTCGCATTTGAGTTCGACCTTCCAAAATGCATCACTTCGCATTTATCCAGGTTGAACTCCATCTGCCATTTCTCAGCCCAGCTCTGCATCCTGTCTATGTCACGCTGCAGTCTGCAGTAGCCCTCAATACTATCGACGACACTTCCAACCTTTGTGTCATCTGCAAATTTACTAACCCACCCTTCAACCTCCTCGCCCAAGTCATTTATAAAAACTACAAAGAGCAGAGGCCCAAGAACAGAGCCCTGCGGGACCCCACTCAACACTGACCTCCAGGCAGAATACTTTCCATCTACAACCACTCTCTGCCTTCTGTCAGCCAGCCAATTCTGGTTCCAGCTAGCCAAATCTCCCTGTATATCATACTTCCTGAATTTATGAATGAGCCTACCATGGGGAACCCAATCAAATGCCTTGCTGAAGTCCATATACACCATATCCACTGCTCGACCATCATCGACCTGTCTTGTCACCTCCTCAAAGAACTCAATAAGATTTGTGAGGCACGACCTGCCCCTCACAAAGCCATGCTGACTGCCTTTAATCACACTATGCTTTGCCAAATAGTCATAAATCCTATCCCTCAGAATTCTTTCCAAAACTTTGCTGACCACAGACGTAAGACTGACGTAAGTTCTCAGTGTGGAAGTCACAGGGAGATATCAATTTGATGTTGGCTGTGAGGACCATCCATGTTAAACATTGGGCACAAGCATCTCAAGGTGCATTCCAGTGATACCAGCCATCTGTACCCCATGTCTACAGGCATTGTTATCTGACATGTGCCAACCTTTAAAAACCTTCATGATGCATCTCTGCTGCACCTTGGGCTGTGCTGGCATCTATCATTGTAACATTGCTGCAATGACACTGTGCACCCAGGGACACGCACCCAATACAAGGCGTGAGCCAGGCTACATTTCCAAAAGGTTCACTTGCCGTCTTAACAACATTTTCACAATGACCTCGCTGTCTTCGACCTCCTATATTCTAAAGAAACTGAACAGCAACTTAAATAAGTGTTGCATCTTCAATTTGGCTCCTCACAACCTCCAATGCTGAGTTAAACAATTTCAGATGAAAATAGCTGCTCCCTTTTTGTTCTGTTTTTATGAAAGATTCCTTCTCTCCAGATGCTGTCTGACCGGTTGTGTGTTTCCAGCAGTTTTTGTTTTTAATGTAAGTTTTGCTTATTCGGCTACTTCCTAAAATCATTTTTTATTTCCACCAGTTTATTATATGTTTGTTAAGGTGAAGGATACTGGTTATTTTTCATTCTTTCATCATTATACAATGCTGCCCCAGATCACATAAAATGCAGAACAAAGTTTTCTCTACTTTCTGCAAGCAATGAATCAACTTAAAAGGTTATAAGAGCAACTCTTATTGAACTAATGTGACACTTTTATTTTGCACATTAGCTGAGCTTTGACCTATGTGAAAGGGATTGCTAATTTAGTGTGAAATATGGACAGTTTTATGTTGTAGACTTACAGCTAGTAAGAATTGAGTTGACATATGTTTCATGTGTCTCCTTTATAGCCAGCAGAAAATGATTCTCATCCTCTCAGGCTGTATTAGATTTTATCCATGTCTGACTGTGAAATTATTCTAACTCAACTCAGCACAGCAGACAATCCAAATTGCTTTTAATCCCTGTTAAGATTCTAGGTCTAAAAGTATTTGACCATTTGTAGAATTTAATTTACTTAAAAGTACCTGATATACATTTCATTTGAACCAGCAAAAATGTTCGCTGGAACAAAATTGCCAAAACATAATTTCTTAAGTCAAAATGAATTCGTTGTGTCATCATCATTAAGTTAAATGGACCAGGAAAACTGGCAATGAGGTGGCTCATTCAAATGAGGAAATGTATATCTATGTAAGGGAATCTTTTCATAGCATTGCTTAAAGGTACACCAACAGTCATGCTGAGACATCTTTGAAGAATGAAATTGAATAGTTTGCTCACTGGTTTACAATGTTTCTAATAGCAGGAAGGACAGCTGAGTTGTGAGCATCATGCCTGTTCTTTTACTTCACACAAATCATCTGGAAGAGGGCACTGTTGGTATGATCAGCAAGTTTGCAAATGACATGAAGATTGGCGGAGTAGCAGAAAGCATAGAGGACTGTCAAAGAATAAAGGAGAATATAGATAGACTGGAGAGTTGGGCAGAGAACTGGCAGATGGAGTTCAATCCATCCTCAAATGTGAGGTGATGCAATTTGGGAAGTCTAATTCTAGAGCGAATTATACAGTAAATGGAAGAGCCTTGGGAAACGTTGATGAGCAGAGAGATCATTTCAAAGTTCATGAATTGATACCACCCATTGATATGAATAGATATGCTCAGATAGCTATGTCACTGTAAGCAATTTTCACCCATCCACTGGGACAAATAGGAATGGGAGAATGACCAGATTACCTATTTATTTTGTGATGTCGATTGAGGGATATGTATATAGTCGAAGGGTGTGGTGCTGTAAAAGCACAGCTGGTTAGGCAGTATCCTAGGAGCAGGAGAATCAGTGTTTCAAGCATAATCTCTTTATCAGGAAGAGCCCTTCCTGATGAAAGGTTATGTTTGAAACATTGATTCTCCTGCTCCTCAGATGCTGCCTGACCTGCTGTGCTTTTCTAGCACCACACTCCTCTACTCTGATCTCCAGTATCTGCAGTCCTCACTCTCTCCGTGGATATATATGTTGGCCAGACTCTAGAAATAACTACCCTGATCATCTGAAAAGAGGGGACAGAAAGCCTTTTACAACTATCTGAGCAGGAATATAGTGCCTCAGTTTAATGTTGAAAAACCTAATTCATTAAGTTTGGTACCAACAACAGTGCAGCACTCCAAATGTCAGTTTTGATTTGCATTTAAGCCCTGGAGTGGGATTTGAGATCAGAAACATAAAACTCAGATAACAAGCCTGACCAACTAAGCCCTAGCTTAGTGCTGTCCAATAGATCTTGATCATTCACCTAATTTTCTGAATAGCAAAACACTTTAACTTCAAAATCAAACATAACAGAAATATATTTTTGTTTCATTGCTTTAAAGAGTAAATTCTAGTATTTTATGAGATATAGATTTGCGTGGAGGTATATTCTACATGATTCAGAAATGCAATATGCCTTTGGATAGAACCTCTTAATCAAGATTACTTCTCAAGAGGATCTTGTTGATTGTTAGGCAGACTTTGAAAGGAGGGCCATCTCCTTAATCTTCAGCACAATGAGGTACTTCAACAGCAAGAAAACCTGACTGGAGGTTTGCTTTTGCACTTCCTGTTTGGCAAATCCTCCATCTGTCAAGTTTCATCTCACAATAGCAGGATGAGATCTTTAAATGGACATTAGTTATCTACTTAAGAAAACAGAATTAGTGGAGTTAAGGAAGGAGATGACAAGACAGTCAAGAAGTCCTCTTCTCCAGACTTTATTTAGAAGAGATGGAAAAGCAGCTAGGTCTCCAAATGCTATGCATTAAACAATTAAATGGTCTTCCATCACTAAACTCAAATCAGAGGAGGGCATTAAATTCCACCCAGTAACTTGTAGACTTTGAGAAGAAAGTTTCAAGCTTCCCTGTCTGACTTGTTAGTTGTAGTGAGCAGAACCAGGTGGATCTTGTTGACTATGAGATCCTTGATTGGGGTTATTAATCTGAGCCCAGCAGGAAACCCTGGCTGACCAATATAAATGGTGACATAGAATTCCCCTCAGTCCAGGGGACTGACTCTTAGCTGGCTGGCCATGGCCAGTGTACAGTGCACAAGTGAATAAAGGGTGACTTGGTCATAGAGTTATAGAGTCATAGAATGTACAGCACGGAAACAGACCCTTTCCCATCCAGATACCTTTTAAATGTTGCAATTGTACTAGCCTCCACCACTTCCTCTGGCAGCCTATTCCATGCACATACCACTTTCTGAGTGAAAATGTTGCCCCTTAGGTCTCTTTTATATCTTTCCCCTCTCACCCTAAACCTATGCCCTCTAGTTCTGGACTCCCACACCCCAGGGAAAAGACTTTGTCTATTTATCCTATCCATGCCCCTCACAATTTTATAAACTTCTTTAAGGTCACCCCTCAGCCTTCAACGCTCCAGGGAAAACAGCCCTAGCCTATTCAACCTCTCCCTATAACTCAAATTCTCCAACCCTGGCAATATTTTTGGAAGCCTTTTATGAACCCTTTCAAGTTTCACAACATCTTTCCGATAGGAAGGAGACCAGAATTACATGCAATATTCCAACGTTGGCCTAACCAATGTCCTGTAGAGCCACAGCATGACTCCCAACTCCTGTACTCAATACTCTGACCAATAAAGGAAAACATACCAAATGCCTTCTTCACTATCCTATCTACCTTCGACTCTACTTTCAAGGAGCTATGAACCTGCATTCCAAGATCTCTTTGTTCAGCAACTCTCCCGAGGACTTTACCATTAAGTGGACAAGTGCTGCTAAGATTTTCTTTCCCAAAATGTAGCAGCTCACATTTATCTAAATTAAACTCCACCTGCCACCTCTCAGCCCATTGGCCCATCTGATCAAGATTCTATTGAAATCTGAGGTAACCTTCTTCGCTGTCCATTACACCTCCAATTTTGGTGTCATCTGCAAACTTACTAACTATAACTCTTATGCTCACATCCAAATCATTCATATAAATGATGAAAGTAGAGGGCCCAACACTGATTCTTGTGGCACTCCACTGGTCACAGGCCTCCAGTCTGAAAAAACAACCCTCTACCACCACCCTCTGTCTTCTACCTTTGAGCCAGTTCTGTAACAAACGGCTAGTTTTCCCTGTATTCCATGAGATCTAACCTTGCCAACCAGTCTCCCATGGGGAACCTTGTCGAACGTCTCACTGAAGCCCATATAGATTACATCCACCACTCTGCCCTCATCAATCCTCTTTGTTATTTCTTCATAAAATTCACTCAAGTTTGTGAAACATGATTTCCCAAGCACAAAACCATGTTGACTATCCCTAATCAGTCCTTGCCTTTCCAAATACATGTACATACTGTCCCTCAGGATTCCCTCCAACAACTTGGCCACCACCAACGTCAGGCTCACTGGTCTTTAGTTCCCTGCCTTGTCCTTACCACCAATCTTAAACAGTGGCACCACGTTAGCCAACCTCTAGTCTTCCATGGTGGACAACCAGCCTTTGTGCATTTATTTCATTAGTATTCTCAAAAGACTAACAGTGCATTGCATCATTTATGTATCTGGTCACTAAGCAAATCTATTGAGTCCTGTTATTCATTTGAAACAGCAAAAATATTTAAATGTGTGCCAATATCCCAGAAAGGGCAGGTATAATGTGTCCAATCTTGGTATGCCACAGTCAAAATGCACTGATTTTCTGGCTTTGTGAAAGTATTTTTTCTTGGGACATGATTGTTTTTAATTTATAGATCGATCACTTGATAGACTTGGAAGGTGATGAATCAAAGTGAGGTGATTTACTGCAGCTTATTCAAGCTTTGGTGATTTCAAAATTCCATTTTTTTTTCAGTTAGTAATTAAAGGTGAAGTCTCTCCATTTTAGTTATCCTGAGCCACTCTTGCAGCTGATTCTGCTGTAACGTTCCAAGGAGCTTGGGTGCATCATTAAAACAGAATTTGAATTAATTCTCAGCTGCAATTTCCTGCACTTCATATCCTCCCTTTGTCAAGACTTCTTAGGCAGCACCTTCCACACCCAGAATCACTACCGTCTCAAAGGACAACAGTAATGGGTACGTAGGAACCATCTCACTTCCAACGTTTCCTCCAAGTCACTCACTATTTTGGAAAAATATTGCCGCTCCTTCAGTGCCACTGGACCGACATTCTAGAACCCACTCCCTAATGGCATTGTGAGTCTACTCACACAAAGTAAATAGCAGCAGTTCACCACTACTTCTCAAGGGAAAATAAATGCTGGCTCATCCAGTAATGTCCACATCCAATAAATGAATAAAATACCTCGGGTAATACGAACTGCCATATTGGCTTAGGCTGCCCAGGAGCTTATGGGGTGCATCTGAAACAGGCATTAGGCCCTTTGAACATGCAGGTGTGACTATCCCTGATGCCTGATTTAGCACCAGGACAGGAGACTTGGCAGGTCAGCTGCTGGACCCGGACTAGCTCATGATTCCCCAGTCTGTCTGTAAGCTAAGCCCCGCAAAAATAAAATGTTTTGAAGAATTTTCCTCCGGAATCCAGAATGGCAAGTATACCACTCCTAGTTGCACTGAACCACTAGTTTTCCCAAAGTGTTCCCTCCTCATTATCCTTCCCCATTCCAAACATCCCACTGTTACTAGCAAGTCATTGCTGGCAAGGCCGGTGACCTCAATGTGGTCTCAACAGCGAACCACCCATTAGGGAGGCTACAAATGCTAACAGATTGAATCAAATTATACAGTGAAGTCCAAGGCCATGTTTTGCAGGCCCTGGGCCTATCCAGTTCAGGTGTATGTCAGAAGCTTGATGCGCCTTCCTGATTAATGTGTAAGACATGGAACAAGAGAAACTGGGACAGATGAAAAATCATTTCATACTTGCACTGATACTTCTGCTAAAATTACCTTGATAAAATTCATCTCCACAAGAGATTGGCATTAATGTTTTTTTCATTCATAAACTTAACAGCCTAAGATTTTCTAACCATTTCAACCTTAACTGAGTTAAAGGAGACTCCAAAGGATAGCTTTTAGAAAGAGGGGAGATGGCAGAACATTGAGTTTAAATTAAATTTAATATTTGTTCAAGGAGTGTTGAAAGAGGTATGCAATGTTTTCTTTATCTCCTTTATTGATTACTTTTGTGAATGAGCCACTAGGTGAAAAGATTAGTCTTTGATTAAATACATGCCTCTGGGAGAAAGTCAGCATAAGATATAAATTTGCCGACAACAGTGGATTTCACTCACACGGATCTGAAATGTAGCTTTCAAATTCTTATGTCATATGGTCCCTTGAGCCTGTTCTGCCATTTAATTAGGTAGTGGCTGATCTGCAGCACAACTCTGTCTGAAATCAAGGATGTGGGCATCAGTTGCGAATGTGGAGTTGAGTTTAAAGTTCAGCCAAGATTTTATTGAAAGATGGAGCAAGCGAGAGGGGCTGAATGGCCTCCTCCTGATCCTTTCTCTTATGTTATTAAGTTCTTACTCAGATTTCTACCATATTTTGTTGAGAAACACCTCTAGATGTCCCTCCAGCTGCTGTTTCTATTTTGAATGTGAGTATATATATGTATATATTTGCCTATTCTTAAATTGTTTAATTCTAATTTTGAATATGGGCTGGATTTTCATCGTACAAGTAGATAGCTGGAGTAAGGAAATTTCCTGGCCTGAGTGCATTTCTGCCAGGAGGTCAGGTTTTTATTCTGGGGAGCAGGTACCAATTGGAGCTGGACTCACCAACAGCAGGCAGAGGCAGGCTGGTTAAAGGGCCCACCTCAGTGCCCATCTGCAATGAAAGCAATAACAAAGAAAACAGCACTCAGGCCTTCATCCGTCACATCTCCTCACCAAGCTTTGCATTTTGGCTGAGGGCCCAGGCAGCCACTGGTCTGGTGAGACAGCTGCACTCATGGGAAGAAAAAAAACCTGCATGCTTGCCAACTCTTTCTCTTAGAATTATTTCTCAATTGCTTAATTTATAAAAGATGAAGAGGTGCAGATTTTGTGAGTGATGCTGTTTGATTGACAGTTTTATGGGGCAGTACTAAAAGTAGTTTATGAAAGAAAGTTGTGAAAAGCTTTGTTACAATATGATACACTGGATCTATACAGAACGTGTACTAGATGCATGAGTATGGAAGTGCCATAGGTTACTATGAAGGGTATAAAGGACCATGGGGTGACAGTGCAGAGGCTTAGGTTGGCATTGAGGGGTGTGGGTAAGGTATTTTGAAATTACCTTTTCAGAGGTGACTTCATCCAGACTCCAATGAGAAGCTGCAAATTACTTCTTGAAAAGTTGTCCTGAGTCAACAGAAAGTATAGGGGGGTAAGAATGGAGGGAAGTGGGGGGTGCGGTTGCTGGTTTTGGGCAAAGTTCTCTGTTGCTTCAGTAATCCAGCCCTATGTAACTGCTTCACTGGTTTTTCCCACTGGAGAAAATTGTTTTGCTGCATTTACGTTATTAAATTAAATTTTTAGGCTTTAGCATTGGCTTATGGTAACTTGTAGGAGAAAGTGAGGACTGCAGATGCTGGAGATCAGAGCTGAAAATGTGTTGCTGGAAAAGCGCAGCAGGTCAGGCAGCATCCAGGGAACAGGAGAATCAACGTTTCGGGTATAAGCCCTTGTATGGTAACTTGTACATGAAAAAAAGCTCTTTGTAACAATTAGGTTCCTAGTCTGTCACCATGAAGAAAATATTTGTTTGTGATTGTTATAGCCAATTCTTATACACTTGATCACATTCAACTCTATTTACCATTGTTTTTCACACTCATTTCACCTGTCATTTTCTGGTCTTATCATGAGTCAACTCATTTTTCTTGATATTTGGGGGCTATTTTTTGAATATGGAGCTACTTTCTCATTCTCTCTAACTTCTATATCAGGTGATGCAGTCATGTAGTATTCATACCTTTTGCATTTCTGTTGATATATGGAGCCTTTGATCTGACTCAGAAGCAGCATTAGAATAATTTGTCAATATCCTCAAAAATTGTAAACTCAACTTAAAACCATAACACACAAGGAAAATGCTAATATCCTTGGCACCACAGTATTTAGTTTTGTACAAGCTAATACACATGAAATAACAAAAAGAAAAATCAAAAATACTGATACACACATTTCTGTACATGGAATGTTATCACCCTGAAAGTAATTTCTTCAGATGGGTGAGCTACTGTGTTACCATCACACATGTACAAGTCTGAAGCATTTTAACCATCCCACATCTCAATCCCAGATCTAAATGTAACTATCCATCACCTCAATAATTTGAAGTTTTCTTCCCATTGAGAGAAGCATTTCTTTGGTGACAAGTCTGAAACTGTTCCCTCTACTTTACAACCCCCACCTCCCCAAAACCCTTGCAACTTCCCTCTTTCCCACACACCTCTCACACCTTTTTTTCACCTCACTCCCCCTGCATTCTTCTCCTTCTATCTCATATCTCTTGCAACTTCCATTTCCTTCCACTGCCCTTTTGCAGTCTCCTTCTCCTAATTCATCCCAAAACCCTCCTGCTTCCTCTTCTCATCCCTGCCGTCTTCTGGCTGTTACCCCACTTTGGACTCAGCAGATGAAACTCTCAGATTCAGCGAAAGTAAATATTGTTAAGTTGCTTTTGTCCACTTTAAAGCTGCATTAAGGAAAGTTAAGATGCCTAGCTTCTCCTTTCTAAAAGAAAACATGCTAAATTTTCTGCTTGGCTCTAAAGGTATGTCAGGGAAGCTTGGTCCCACTAAATGGTCTAAAGTTTATAAGGAATTTTAGATGCTACTATCAGTCTGGATGACCACATCTTCAGGAAGTGCCACAGGTCTGATCAGCTTGAGTATCAGATTTTGGAGCTTGAGTGTCAAATGAAGACACATCGGGTGCAGAAATGGTTCCAGGTTGGTGTGTTGTCCAGGGCCAGTGTCAAAGATCGCCCAGAACAGCTGCAGCGCATCTTGAAGAGAAAGTGAACAGTGGTACCAATGGCATAGATATAAAGAGAGATAGGGTCCTGTAATGAGAATTTAGAGAGCTAGGAAGCAGATTGATAAGCAGAATATCAAAGTTTGTAATCTCTGAATTACTCCCAGTGCCATGTGCTCATGCGTATAGAAATAAAAGGATAGAGTGGATGAAGCTTTCCTGAAGAGGTGAAGCAGGATGGAATTCTTAAGATTGCTGGATCATTGGGTCAGTTCCAGAGAAGGAACAGAGCTGTTCAAGCCTGATTGGTTGCATCCAAACTGTAACAGGAAACAAAGTGGTAGTGGTGGGGGAGGCAATACGAATTGTTAGTGCTGGTGGTGGAGTTTAAAGTAATGTGGCTGGGGATGGAATACAATATGGAAATAGAATAGTTGGTGACAGACATAAAAATGTAGAAGAAGAGGGCAGAGCTAGATTGTACTGTGAAATAAGTTAAGCAAGAAAGGTGATTGAGGAACAATGGCATACATTTAAGATAATAGTTCATATGTCACAATAAAGATATATTCCACAATAAAGATATATCCCAGTGAGAAAGAAGTATGTGTTAAATGGGACAAACTGACTGTAGTTAACCAGGGAAGTTAAGGGCAGCATTAAATTGAAAGAAAAAAAACATATAATGTAGCAAAGATTAGTAGAAAGTCAAAGGATTGGAAAAGTTTCATAAATCAGCAAAAGATGACCAAAAATTCATAAAGATGGAGGAGATAAACTTTGAGGATTTATTTGCATGTGATATGAAGACAGTCAGTAAGAGCTTCATTAAATATATAGAGGAACATTATCTCCTTAGAGCATGAGGCTGGGAAGATAATAATGGGGAATAATAATAACAAGAAAGTGGCAGAAGGGTGGAATGTGCTTTGAATTAGTTTTTACAGTAAAAGACATGAATTCTGAAAATACTAAATATTCAAGGAACTAAAGGAGGAGTAAAATAAATATAATAACTATCAGTGGAGAAAATGTATGATGGAAACTAATGGGGCTAAAAACTGATATGTTCCCTGGACCTAATGGTTACATCCTAGGATATTAAAAGAAGTAGATACAGAGGTAGTGGGTGCACTGCTAGTAATTTTTTAAGAATCATTAGATTCTGGAAAAAGTCCCAGAGGATTGAAAAACTGCCAACATAATGCTATGTTGGAAAAAAAAATCAGATAATGATAGGCCGGTTAACTTAACACCTGTTATTGTAAAACGTTAGACCTTATTATAAAAGCTGTAACAGTACTGTATTCAGCAATGCATAATGTCCTTAAGAAGAGTCGGCCTGGCTTTATGAAGGTAAAATCATGCCTGTTAAACTTATTAGAAATACTTGAAGAATTAACAAGCAGAATAGGATGTTATATATTTGCATTTTCAAAAGACATCTTATAACATACCACAAGTTATACTATTTAATATGACAAAAGCTAACCAATAGAAGACTTAGAGAAATGAGCAACCTTGGCAACCATCTATAGGAATCCATGCTGGGATTAAAACTATTTACATTATATGTGAAGAAGAATAGAGGCAACCTTATTGAAACATACAAGTTTCTTAGGGGACTTGACAAAGTAAATCTGGAAAGATTGTTTCACCATTTGAGAGAGTCTGGGACCAGAGGGTATAACCTCAGAATAAGGAGTTGCACATTTCAGACTGAGACATGGGGGAATTTCTTCTCTTAGAAGGAGGGCTCTAGAGTTGGATCATTAAATATATTCAGGGTTGAGATAGTCAGTAAAGAAATGGGGAAAAGGCTGGAAAGTGGAATTGAGGATTGTGTGATCTCTTATGATCTCAATGAGTGGCAAAGTAGACACAATGGGCTGAATGGCCCACTTGTTCACCTTTGTCTGATCATGTTTGGTAAAAATCCAAGTCAATCTGGCTACATAGTCAGATTAAAACACAAGGGAGTCCAACAAAGTTGATTAGTATTAATTTTAATTTAAACAGTCTTTTCAGTCGAGGATGATGATGAACACATCGAGATATGATGTTTGTGCTATAATAGTGATGTGGTTGGGAGAGAGGTGCAGGACTGACAGCTCAATACTCTAAGGTATAGAATCTTCAGGCAAGGCAGGGAGCCATGTAAATGAGAAGGTGTGTCACAATATTGACCAAGGAATCAAATATTGTAAAAAGTCAGGGTGGTAACTCAAAAGGCTCTTCAAGTGAGGACATACAGAAAGAACTTAAACACAAAAATCAGTCAATCACATTGCTGAGAGTGTACTATAGACTGCCACACAGCCAAGGAGACACAGAAGGGCAGACATGTCGACAAATTTCAGAGAAATGTGAAAAGAATAGATTTCAACTTCCCTAATATTAACTGGGATAATAAAGTGTGAAAGGCTTTGAGGGGGTGAAATTCTTAAAATGTATCCAGAAGAAAGCCAGCATGTACAAGAGATGGATCAGTGTGGTATCTAATTCTCAAGAACAAATCCAGGCAAGTGGTAGCACTATTAATCGGAAATTATTTCAGTCAGAGTGACCATAACTCAGTAAGATTTATGGTAGTCAGGGAAAAGGCCAAAGATAGAGCAGAACTAAAGATTTTGAACTGGGCTGGGGAGGCCAATTTTAATATGATAAGATGAGATCTGGCCATAGTGGATGGGGAGCAGCTGCTTACTGGTAAATCTACATTGGAGCAGTGGGAGACTTTCAAAAAGGGAATCGCAAAAGGGAGGACTAACATTTTCCTGCAAGGGTAAAGAGTGAGAACAAAAATTGATGAGAACCCTCAATATCAAGAAATGTAGGTGATTGAAGAAGGAAAGAAAGGGAGGTGTATGATAAAAACTAAGTGCTCAATGGGAGAAGTCCTGGATAAGTATAGAAGGTGTGTAGGGGTCACTTAAAACAAGAATTGAGGAAGTGAAGAGGAGAAATGAAGACACTGGCAGGTAAAATAAGGGAAACCCCAAGGCATTTTAAAAGGATATTAGAAGCAAGAGGGTAACCAGAAAAAGAGTAGAGCTTATTAGGAACCTTAGTAGCAACTGTGTGTGAAGCTGGAAGATTTATGTGAGGTTTTAAAAGAGTTCTTTGCATCTGTATTCACGATGGTGAAGAAAAATGTGGACATTGAAATGATGGAAGAGGCCATATAGATGAACAAATTTCATTTGAAATTGAGGAAGTACCAGAGGTTTGAGTGGGCTTAAAATTGGAAAGTTTCTCAGGCTCAGATGAGATCTATCCTTCCCCAATGCTGCGGGAGGCAAGGAAGAAAATTGCAGAGGCCTTGACATGGGTTTTCCAATCCACTATGGACACAGCAGATGTGCTAGAGACTGAAGGGCAGCTAATGTTGTATGATTATTCGAGAAGGGTGGTATGGATAAACCAGGGAACTAAAGGTCACTGAGTTTAATATCAGTGATAGGAAACTATTGAAAAATTCTGAAGTACTGCATTAATCTCCACTTGGGGAGACAAAGATTAATCTAGAATAGTCAGCAGGGCCTAGTTAGGGTGGATCATATCCGACAGGTTTAATTACGTTTTTGAGGAAGTGAGTAGATGTATGGAAAAGGGTTAATGCAGTGGATGTTGTTTATATGGATTTTGGGGAAGTTTTTGACAAGTCTTGCACGGGACACTGGTCAAGAAGCTAACAGCCAATGGGATTAAGGGCAATTTAGAAAATTGGATTCAGAATTGGCTCAGCAGGCAGAAGAAGTTGGTCAAAGGGTGTTTTCTGACTAGAGGTTTCTGTCCAGTGGCATATCAAAAGGTTTGGTGCTGGGTAGCTCACTGTTTATAGCTATACATTAATGATTCCAACGTGAATATAGCAGGTCTCATCAGTAAGTTCACTGGTGACATGGGGTGGCTTAAGTGATGTCAGCAAACCACATGGATTAACGGGAAACAGGCAAAGTCGTTAAAAAGCATTGTAGTGGCATTTTCCAGGGTAATGGATTTTCCAGGCAATGCATTGTCTGTAATTTGTTAATACATGGAAGAGGATGCATAGCAGGAGGACAATGTGTCCTGAGATGACATGTGAAGTCACCCATTGAATACCTGAGGTCTTCCATGGGCAGTGCCTTGTTCTTGCAGAAACAGTTCATTGAGGTTGTTGTCGTGGATAGTGCTCAAAGTGAAGAAATGCCTGCTTGCTCCTTTGCTCTGTATTTTTTTAATGCGGCCGCTTTCAGTAGAATCCTCATGGCAACATTCAGATCCCGGTATTTCTCTCCCTACTTCCTTAAGCAATGGAATAGCTGTTACAATTTTTCAATCCAAAAGCACAATTCCTGAATCTTGTGAAAGCTTTGTAAAAACACATCGACAATGTTCTATTTTATTTATTTTAATGATCTGCGGTGAAAACTGTCAGACCAGATAGATGTGTTTCCTCCATTATCTTTTTAAAATACGCTAAACGCTGAAAGTTTTAAACTTATTTTTAGTATCATTTTGGTTTCTGGTATCATTATGTCCTCATCCCGTGAATCTATAAAAGCAGAGACTCAAGACTGTAAGTGCCTGAGAATCTGAGTTGCTCTTGAATATCTGAACTAAGCAAATCAAATTTCTTGCTATTAGCCAAGTATCAATATTCTGAAGATGAACACTCTATTGTCTTCTCCAGCTGGTTCCCACCCACTTTGCAAGGCAGGATCTTCACACAGAAACATAATAGTTTCCCCTTCAGTATAGCATGCTAAATAGGTAACTGTCAAAATCACTTCTTAAACATGTTAGTGGGTTGTGGTGCACAGTTTGATATGTCATCAAATCCATTGTATCTTATTAGAGTCTGATTGCTATAGAATGTTCCTTGATTGATCTGAATGCAATGTCACCCTCTTGCTATTTTTACCTGGAGCTCCACTACAGTACAATTTCTCTGAAATTCTGTTGCAGATGTTATCCATCTAAATTGGGAGACAGCGTATAATAATTTTGGAAATCTAGAATCTATTTATAAAGTTCTATATCTTCATTCAATGCTGAGACTCTCTAACTTTGATTATACAGTATGAATAGGCACTTGGTAATGCAGAATTTGGATTTGCTGAAAAGAAAGGATGTTTTTTTTTAGATTACTTACAGTGTGGAAACAGGCCCTTCGGCCCAACAAGTCCACACCGACCCGCCGAAGCGTAACCCACCCATTCCCGTACATTTACCCCTTTACCTAACACTACGGGCAATTTAGCATGGCCAATTCACCTGACGTGCACATCTTTGGACTGTGGGAGGAAACCGGAGCACCCGGAGGAAACCCACGCAGACACGGGGAGAATGTGCAAACTCCACACAGTCAGTCACCTGAGTGGGGAATTGAACCCGGGTCTCTGGCGCTGTGAGGCAGCAGTGCTAACCACTGTGCCACCGTGCCACCCACATGTTGCCGTGTTGCCAAAGCTTTCTCATAGTTTTGCAATCTTAACCTTAACCCAGCAGGATAAATGCAAGAGTGACATTTATAACAGATAAGGAAGATAGGGTGCTGATTTGTCAGCAGCTAGACTCTGATTGGCCATGGCATTGCCATGGAGAAAGCACAGGCTCCACAATTGCCCAGGTAATTAAAAAGAATCAGTAATGGGGTTTCATAGCTGAGGGGTGGGGAGACTGTGGGAAGTGAGATATAGAAGGCCTTACCATTTTTTGTTGTAACTGGATTGAAGTCTTTGAGCACAGAGTTGGGCCTTTTAAATGGCTTACCTTGGCATCCAGCCATCATTGTGACTGGCCCTGAACTCTCTGTGACATAGTGCATGGATCACCTGCATCAAAACGAATACAAATCCCGTTTTGAGTCACAGACCCCTGAGGTGGGAGTACTGAGATGGGAAATGTTCTCATTTGCATACCTGTCTTAAAGATGAAAATTCAGACAAATAATTGTAAAGGGATGTAGATAGGTAAGTAGGCAAGAATTCGGCCAATGGAATATGATGTGGAAAAATGGGAGTTTGTCTATTTTGGCAGGGAGAGTAAAGCAAAAATTTATTTCAATAGAGAGAGACTGTAGAATTCTGTGATACAAAGGGACCTGGCTGTCTTCGTTTTAATGGATGTTACTCACCAGACCACTATTTATTGCCCATCCTTCATTGCTCTGGAGATGATGAACTCCCTTCTTAAATCACTACAATCTTAAAGCGTAGGGACATATAGAACACTGCTGGGAATCACAGAAAGTCAAAATGCTGGCACGGTTACTAGTTAGGAAGGCAAATAGAATATTGGCCTTTACTGGAATGGATTGGAGTATAAAAGTAGAAATGTTCTTGCTATGTCTTAACAATACATTGGTCAGACTTTATCTAGATACCTGGAGTACTGTGTGTGGTTTCTGCCTCCTTGTTTAAGGATGGATTTATTTTGTTGGAAGCAGTTCAGGGATGGTTTATTAGACTGAGCCCTGGGATAAAGGTGTTGTCCAATGAGGAAGGGTTGAGAAGGTTGAGCTTTCTCAAGATTAGAGTTGTTATTACAAGAGGTGATCTTATGAGACCTGAAGTGGCTGTAGATGTTGAGAAGATGTTTTCTTCTTTTGGTATATCTAGAACTGGGGACACAGGTCAAAATAAAGGTTTTCCTATTAAGGTGGAGATGAGCAGGATTTTCTTTTCTCAAAGAGTCATTTTTCTGTGGAATTCTATTCCAAAGTGATTCATGGAGATGAGTCACTGTGCATATTCAGGCTGAGTTGGACAGAATTTTGATGGACAAGGGAGATACAGGTTATTGGGCTAGGGACAGTGAGGTATGGAGGTAGGGGCAGGCAGGAAGATGGAGTTAAGGCCACAGTCATTATCATACTCAATAATAGACACATTAAGTTCAATGGTCCCAAAAGTTTATTTTTATTGTCATTATCTGATGATCTTATTGTCAAGCAAGTATGTTTTAGGAATGTTTTAAAGGAGAAAAAAGGAGTTAGAGACAGAGAATGTACTGTGGACAAGTACATATTAGGGCGAAATATTGATATCAGCAGTTCTCCCTGCTGTATGAAATAATACAGTGAGATCTTTTACATCTGCCTGAGTAAGCAGTTGGAAACTTAGTGTAACAGCCCATCTGGAAAAGTTGCTCTAACCTTGATAAGACACATGTCTTAGTGTGAGCCTGGTCCTATGACCTGCTGACACAGTTGAGAATTCAACCAATAAACTAGAGGTTCAATACTTGAATACATTGGGCAGCAATAAAAAGCCAGAGAAAGCACTGTGATGCCCCTTATTGCGAAGGCCCCATTTCATTAAGACCCAATCAGGCAGTTAACTGGACAGAAGTGAACCTGCCCCAGGATGAGCAATTCCCAGTTGCTGGCCAATCAGAGGTCAGCAGCACATTGTTGCACAACAGCAGCACCGGGGAGATAGTGGCTCCTACTGGTACTACATCAATTTAAAGCTTTGGATCAAGGAAGAATCCAGGTGTAGCCAATGACTGGAAGGGATTCACAGTTTGAGGACTCGATTGGAAGGAGGTCAACTGCCCCACCCTTGACGGTGCCATGCAGAATCACCAGGGGTTTATGAAATCCAGCAGAGTTTGATGAGATCCTTAAGTGGACATTTATCTGGCCGTAGACAAAATGTCACTCTTGGTTTCTCCTGCTGCCGATTTAATAAAGGCAATGACAGGAATGCAGTGCTGTCCCATTTTTCACCCCCACCATCAACTCAATTAGATGACACCTCCCATCACACAATTTAAAATGGGAAAATTGGGTATACTGGGACTATATTCATTGGAATTTAGAAGAATAGGCAGGGGATCTTATAGGAACATAGAAGATTATGAGGGAAAGAGATAAGATGGACATAGAGAGGATGTTTCCACTGGCAGGTGAAACTAGGCCAAGAGGGTACAGCCTCAAAATTAAGGAGAGTGGGTTTAGGACCAAATTGAGAAGGAATTCTTCACCCAGAGGGTTGGCACATGTGGAATTCACTGCCCAGTGAAGCAGTTGAGGCTTCCTCCTTGAATGTTTTTAAAGCTAAGATGGATATTTTTCTGATCAGTAATGGAATTAAGGATTATGATGAGAGGGCAAGTAAGTGGAGCTGAGGACACGAAAAAATCAGCCATGATCTTATTGAATAGTGGAGCCAGCTCGAAAGGCTAGTGGCCTATTCCTGCTCCTGGTTCTTATGCTCTTATGAAAAGCATTAAGCTCCACCCATAATCTAGACTGACACTTCCGTGCAATGCTGAGTGAATGCTGCATTTCAAAGTTGGTGTCTCATTGATACAACATTAATTTCAGCCCTGAACCATTATATACTAGTTTTAAAAGATTCCCACTTTCCACATTTAGACTTACCTGCAAATAGCTGCTCCTAGTCTATGTTTGCCAGATCCTGTTGAATTATATTAAAATTGGCCTTCACCCAATTTAGACATTTCTGCACTATCCTTATTGCTTTCCATAAGGACTTTGAAACCTAGAGTGTTATGGCACTATACCCAAAGTGCTCGCCCACTGTCACGTCATCCACTTGACCGGCTTTAGCATTTTCCCATTTCTATCTACCTACAGGCACTAAAAGCTCTTCTGGATGCAGTTTATAAATTCCACCCCATATAATCCTTTCGCACTCAGGTGATCCCGGTTAATGTTAGCAAAATTGAAATTCTATACTATTATAACCCATTTCCTCTCACACCTCTCTATGATTTGTCTGCTCCTTTATCTGCCGTTGAATGTTGGGAGGCATGTTGTATAATCCCAGCAAAGTAACTACTCCTTTTTTATTTCCAAGCTCTACACAGATGGTCTCATTTCAAGAACCTTCGAAGACATCCTCCTTCATTAATGCAGTGATGATCTCCTTGTTCTATGTTCTATCATGGATGATGATGGGATAGTGTAGGGGGATGGGCTTAGATTAGTTCATAGTTGGCACAACATCGATGGCTGAAGGGCCTGTTCTGCCCTTTATTGTTCTATGTTCTATGTTTATCAATAATGTAATGCTCTCACTTCTCTTAAGTCCCCCACTATCATTCCTGGAATACTGAGCTGCCAGTCCTGCCCTTTCTTCAACCATGTCTCAGTGACTACAACAATCACATGTCCCCATTGCCGATCAATGCTCTAGGTTCATCTGCCTTACTGGTTAGGTTCCTTGCATTAAAATATATCCAATTTAGCTTTCCAGTCCTCCCCTGTCTTCTCTGCCTATTGGACTGTTCTAGTATTCTTTCCATATTGATTGGACCTTGCTCCTGACTTTACATCTACCATGTGCCCTATATCCTGCCAAACTATTGTAAAACCTTACGAACAGCAAACCACCCAGCAAGAAGCTTGGACCCGTCCCAGTTCAGGTGAAACCTGTTCAGCAGGTACAGGTCCCAACCCCAGAAACTGTCCCA
This sequence comes from Chiloscyllium plagiosum, assembly GCF_037043375.1. Taxonomy (NCBI): domain Eukaryota; kingdom Metazoa; phylum Chordata; class Chondrichthyes; order Orectolobiformes; family Hemiscylliidae; genus Chiloscyllium; species Chiloscyllium plagiosum. The sequence goes on along the minus strand of NW_028270143.1, from coordinate 50,748,225 downwards.
ATGATCCAAAAATCTAAAGCCATCCATCTACCACCATCCCTTTAGTCACATGTTCATATGACCCACTTTCCTATTCCTATGCTCAGTAGTGCATGGCACTAGAAGCAATCCAGAATCACATTTCATGAAAAGATTTTGCAAATATCCTTATTTCAAATTTTGAAAAGTGGTTACGTTCTTTTAAGCAAAATGCCCTGGAATGGGGAAATGGCATAATGCTTTGCAGAGCTCTTCCTGGTAAAGACGGCAAATGATATGCTGGCCTTCATTGCAAGAGGTTTCGAGTATAGGAGCAGGGATGTGTTGTTGCAGTTATATAGGCCTTGGTGAGGCTACGTCTAGAAAATTGTGTGTGATTTTGGTCTCCTTTTCTGAGGAAGGATGCTCTTGCTCTTGAGGGAGTGCTGCGAGGGTTTACCAGGCTGATTTTGGGGATGGCAGGACTGACGTATGAGGAGAGATTGGCCAGGTTAGGATTGTTTTCACTGGAGTTTAGGCGAGTGAGGGGGGATCTCATAGAGACTTATGCAATTCTAACAGGACTAGACAGGGTGGATGCACGGATGATGTTCTCGATGGTGGGTGCATCCAGAACCAGGGGTCACAGTCTGAGGAGATGAGGAGAAATTTCTTTACCCAAAGAGTGGTGAGCCTCTGGAATTTATTACCACAGGAAGTTTGGAGTCATAGAGCCATAGAGATGTACAGCATGGAAACAGACCCTTCGGTCCAACCCGTCCTGGCTGACCAGATAGCCCAAGCCAATCTAGTCCCACCTGCCAGCACCCGGCGCATATCCCTCCAAACCCTTCCTATTCATATACCTATCCAAATGCCTCTTAAATGTTGCAAATGTGCCTACTCCACCACATCCTCTGGCAGCTCATTGCATGCACGTACTACCCTCTGCATGAAAAAGTTGCCCCTTAGGTCTGTTTTATATCTTTCCCCTCTCACCCTAGACCTATGCCGTCTAGTTCTGGACTCGCCATCCCTAGGGAAAAGACTTTGTCTATTTATGCTATCCTTGCCCCTCATAATTTTGTAAACCTCTATAAGGTCACCCCTCAGTCTCCAATGCTCCAAGGAAAACAGCCCCAGCCTGTTCATCCTCTCCCTATAGCTCAAATCCTCCAACCCTGGCAACATCCTTGTAAATCTTTTCTGAACCCTTTCAAGTTTCACAACATCTTCCTGATAGGAAGGAGACCAGAATTGCACACAATATTCCAACAGTGGCCTAACCAATGTCCTGTACAGCCGCAACATGACCTCTCAACTCCTGTACTCAATACTCTGACCAATTAAGGAAAGCATACCAAACGTAGTTGGTGCCAAAACATCTAGGCAGCTGGATATAGCACTTGGGGTGAATGGGATTAAAGGTTATGGGGAGAAAGAAGGATGAGGCTATTGAGTTGGATGATCAGCCATGATCATGATGAATGGTGGAGCAAACTTGAAGGCTGATTGGCCTCCTCCTACTCCTGCGTTCTGTTGTTAATGGGCCCATGTGATCCGGTTGCCAAAGGAGCAGGGCCCACAAGCCAGGCCCCACTGAAAATCAGGTGTGAGTTCAAAACCTCCAATGTTTTGGCCTCAGCCAACTTCTATGGTGGAGAATTCTATGGGGTTACAACTCTATAGGACAGTACAGTGATCAGTATGGGGCTTGAATCCACAACTCTGAGATTAAAAGTTACGGAGTCTACTGACTGAGCTAGCCAGGTGTGAGTTTAATTTATATATACTGAAGTAAAAACTGCTGATCTTGCTGCAGGTAAGTACACATACTTGAAGGTGGGTGAGACAGAAGGTGACTGCATTTTAGGAAAAAGATGGTGGACCTCTGAATCCAGAGGTTCTGCTGTCACATCTGGCTCAAATCATTTTCACCATTTCCTGTCCTATCACAATTCTTTGGAAATGTTTCAGCAAGACATTGCTTTTGTAGTACAGCTGTCAGTTGTGCACTAGGTTAGCAGGACTATTGCTGCCTGCTGGTTGTACTAGCTCCAACATTTAAAGCTGTTATAAATTTGTTATTCTTGCTCATCTGGGGGCCTCTTTGTTATGAGTGTTACGACAAACAAATGTTTAATTGCCTAATTTGGAGATGTGCATAACGACCGCTAAATGTGTGCAAAGCTTTGTGAGTACAGAAGTCATCATATTGAGGAGAATTCAGTTACTTTTAATTAGCCAAAAGCAATATAAAGCCACACAGCTATGACGGTAACTAAATTACCATGTTACATCGTGGAGGAGCAACAGGATTTAAGGGAAACTACAACATTTCAGGAGCGTGCCTCGAACATGGCACACCCATTTGATGTGGAGAGAGAGTTTCTAAGTGTATGTCTGTGTCTAGTTCTGCCCAAGTAAATATTAGAACAGCACAAATATCTTTGGACATGGGATGAGGTCATGTTCCGCAGCTTGCATGCTTTGTGCTTTTGCGACATGCTGCATCAGTTGGTTGGCAAGATGGTTCCAGGAATGAGAAACTTCAGTTATGAAGATGGATTGAAGAATCTGAGACTATCCTCCTTTGAGAGAAGGCTGAGAGGAGATTTGATGCAGGTTTTTAAATTCCTGAGTGGATTAGATGCGGTAGATAAGGAGATATTGTTCCCACTCCTAAATGGAATAAGACGATATACATTTAGAATAATGTGCAAAAGAAACAAAGTTAAAACACAGCAAATAGTTAGGGTATGCAGTGCACTGTCCGGAAATGTAGATGGGACTGGTTCAATTGAGGCATTCAAGAGGTCCAAATGTTGATTTGGACAGAAATGGGTGCAGGAATATTGGGAAAAAGGCTGAAGATTCGCAGTTGGGAACAGAACCAATGCAGACATAATGGGGCAAATGATCTTCTTCTGCGCTGTAACAATTCTATGATTCTGGTAAAATAATTCTACCAAAAATGTTTTAGGACGAATGAAATCTGCGATTGCAATTTTCCTACCACTTATCATAGTGGTAATGAGGTTTCATATGTTGTTGGTCTGTCATGACATTGTAAAATCATCTACATCTTGATTGTGAAAGGATGTAGCTTCCTGCTTTCATCAAAATGTTGTTGTTCTAATGATAATGGACTTCTTGTGTTTTCTTGGGGTAAAGAATTTCAGTAGAAACCTGTTTCCCAAGTGGATGTGTGCTGATATCTATACCATGTGAATAATTAAGGGTTTAGATTTCTTACTGTCTCTGCACTTACCTTTGCCCCCAAAAGCTGCAACAGCCAAACACTTGATATTTGGTGAAAGAAAATGAACCACTTGAATTTGTTCAGTGTCACAACTGTGATTTTCATCAAATTATTGCATGATTAATCAACAACAATGGATTCGCAGTATCTTCAGGAAGCATTTTGGAATTAGCATAATTGCATTTTCCATATCTTTTTTCTAAGTTACAATGTAGGACATGAATGAAGAACACAATTTCTCATTGAATAAAACACTAAAGGTTAGAAATTACTGGTGACAGTGATAGTACTATGATCATTGAAAATGCTCATCAGTTTTTCATCAGATATCTTGATTGCATTATTAATCTTTTTTAAAGGAATAAATTAAAATAGATGGGAAAGGGATTTGAAATGAAGCTATTAAGTATTGCATGATACCAACATTGACAGTAATTCTCAGGCTTAAGTAAGGAAGAATTGAAACATGGAACCAATACAGGTCTGCATTTCAGACTAGTACACTACAGGTAATACAAAATTATTGGTTTTACAATACAGTAGGATGCCAGCTAGTGTATTGTGGCTGTGCTGAAAGTGTTTTTTTTTTCACTGCAGCTATCTGTCTTAATTGCATTTCTCTCATTTTATTTATGCTTATTTACAAACAGTAACATTAAATTTACAACATTGACAAAGGTTATTTTGCCCAACTGGTCAACTCCAGATTTTATATACTGTACAGAACTCCTTCCAACCTGCCTTTATATTCTCCTATTCCCTTTCTTCTACTTCTGTATACATTAAATCTCCCCTTAAAGGTGTTAATGCTATCTGCTTCAGACACTTCATAAAACAAGGGTTTTTACATCGTCACTACATGCTACTTAAAGAAATGCCTCCTAAATTCGTTATTTAGTCCACAAATCAATATGTTATATTACCTGACTTCTATGGTTAGAGTGAAAAAGGGTGGCACTGAAAGAGCACAGCAGGTCAGGCAACATACGAGGACTAGGAGAGTTGATGTTTTGGGCATAAGCCCTTCATCAGGAGTGTGGAGAGAGAGAAGAGGACTGAGAGAAAAATAGGAGGGTGGGGGTAGAGCTGAGGGAAGTAGATAGGAAAGCGATAGGTGGATGTAGGTCGGGGAATATTGTGATAGATCATGGGGAGGGTGGAGTGGACAGGTGGGAAGGAAGATGGAGAGGTGGGACAGGTTAAGAGCGCAGTGCCAAGTTGGAGGGTTGGATCTGGGATGAGGTGGCGGGAGGGGAGATTTGGAAATTAGTGAAGTTGATGTAGATGACTAGTTGATGTGGATGTGATTGAAGGGTCCCAAGGCAGAAGATGAGGTGTTCTTCCTCCAGTTGGCAGGTGTCTTGGATTTGGCAGTGGAGGAGGCCCAGGACTTCCATGTCCTTGGGGAAGTGGGAGGGGGAGTTGAAGTGGTCAGCCACAGACTAGTGGGGCAGTTGGGTGTGTGTATTCCAGAGATGTTCCTTGAAGCACTCCACAAGTTGGCATCCTGTCTGCCCGATGTTGTCTCCTCTACATCAAGTGCAACAGGCACAGTAGATGAGGTGGGTGAATGTGCAGGAAAATTGCTGCCAGATGTGCAAAGATCTTTTGGGACCTTGCATGGAGGTGAGGGGGGAGGAGTGGGTGCAGGTTTTACACCTTGTGTGGCAGCAAGGAAGAGATGCTTGGAGTGGAGGGTGGGGTGGTGGGCGCATGGACCTAACAAGAGAGTCACGGAGGAATTGGTTTCTGCGGAATGCAGATAGGAGTGGGGAGGCAAATATATCTTTGGTGGTGGGATCTGTCTGTAGGCGGCAGAAATGGCAGAGGATAGTGCACTGTATCTGAAGGTTAGTGGGGTGGAAGGTGAAGACCAGTGGCGTTATATCCTTGTTGTGGTTTTGGAGGCATGAGGGTTCAAGGGCAGAGGTGTGAGAACCGGGCAGTGTGGGGTTGTGGAACTGTGAGGTTGGATGCTGTGGATGGGAGATCCCTTGAGGTGATGAGGTTGTAGATGGTCTGGGAGATGATGGTTTGGGAGGTGGGGTCATGGTCGAGGGGGTGGTCGGAGGAGGTGCCCGTGAGTTGGCGTCTGGCTTCGGCAAGGTAAAGGTCGGTGTGCTAAACTACCACTGCACTGCCCCTTGTCACCTATTTGGTGGTGAGGCTGGGTTTGGAACGGAGGTTGAATAAAGGGTTATGGTTGAATAAAGGGTTAATTATATCTTTTTGCTAATAGTAGCTGAACATGTGTATGAGGCATTATATCAGGACAATGTCAGATCCCATGGTACCAGGACCCGTTTGTGTAGAATTCCAGAAATGTTCTTTTGCATCATCTTTTTCAAATAGTGTTTATACTCTAAAAATGTTGTTCACTAACACAAATGTGGACTATTTTCTATCAACCACTCAGCCCTGAACCTGCTCTGTTACCTAGAAGGATGAAGGATTTGTGGAAAACTTTCCTCCAAATCATCTGCCATCCTGACTTCGAATTATATTCTTATTTTTTCACTGTCAGTGGGTGAAAAATCCAGGAACTCCCTTCTCAACAGCATGTTGGGTCTGTTACATGAGATGGACAATGGCAGTTCAAGAAAAAAGCTCACCGCTACACTGTCAGGGGAAGTCAGCGATGAATAAATGCTGACTAGCCATAACTTTCACATCCCATGAATGAATAAAAATATGTTCTTTTCTAAGGTCACTGATCCTACGGAACCCTTTCAGAATTTTTAGGACCTTTTAACAGGATTTTGCTCCTGCTTTAAGTTTCTTGTTTGTTGCATTCAATCATTTATGATAACATTCATGTAAGTCTTACAACTACCTCCGATTCTTCAATATATTTTGGAGTCACAGTACAACAATATGGTTTTTAGACTTGACATTACCTTCTTGCTTTAATTCTATACTCCATTCCCCAAGAAATGATTTTCCTTTGCACCTTGTGACTACATTTGGCAATTTATGTATCTACATTCTCACACCTTATTCCTCCTCTATCCTAAATAATTTCTTATCTACAATACTATATATATATACATATATAAATTCCTCTCCAAAATAAGTCATCTTATACTTCACTACATGAAATCTAATCTGTCATTCAATCCCCTCGCTCTATCAAAGCATTTAGGGGCAGGATTTTAGCAGCCCTTTGGAGGTGGGGATATGGCATCTGATCTACATGCTGCTTTCAGGCAATATTATTGACAGCAGGACCGGAATCAGGAAGGTGGAGTATCAGCAGTCAATTTCGTTTTGTAAAGTCTCTACTAAGCATCATTTTACCTTGCAGTTGGCATTTTGTCAACAGTGTATTGACTTCTAACAGGAGGCTGCCAGCCCCTTGCAGCAGCCTGTGGCGGGAGGTATTTTTAAAGCAAGGTGGAGGCCTTTAGCAGGAACGGCATCATCCACCGCCCCAACAATATCCCTGGGGTGGGTTTCTCTTCCAGTACTTGGCCCTGAATTATTCAATAAACATCTTTTCGTCTGCCTGGTGTGTGCTACAATGGCTTCACCAGCCTCAGCATTGACCATCATTATTGATGGCACAACTAACACTGATCCTCTGATTGGGTTGTCAGCTGTCATGGCAGGCAGCCATCTTTAATAGGAGTCAAAAAGTGTGGCGCTGGAAAAGCACAGCAGGCCAGGCAGCATCCGAACAATAGGAGAGTCGATATTTCAGGCATAAGCAGCCACTTAATTGTCAGTTGCTTGCAAATTCCAGAAGCAAGGTCCACGCGTGCCAGCATTTCCTGCTAATGTCGGACCATCTGAAATCCAGGCCAGACTTATATATGTATGTCTGGGTTTTGATGCAGTTCTCAAAGTTCCTAGTTGTGTCTCTTAATTTGTTTGGTACCAACTCAAAATTGTGACAGTATTCGTCCAGTATTGCAGATCATTCATTCTCCTTTCTTTGGCAGTGCTTCATGGTCGAGGATGACTTGCTTCCACTCCCAGGTAATGTGGGGTGGGGTCGGCAGTGGCTGAATCTTCCAATTCTCGACCCACAAAGTCTGCTTCCACTGGGGCAGCTGGTGTTTGAGGAAGTGAGTGGGTGGGATGCTCTGGGTTCTGTTCACTCTTTCCACTTGGTCTCCATGCGCTCCATTTGGTAATGCTTGACATGATTGGCACCATCATGAATACCTCTCCTGTTCCTGAGTTCTATGGCAAGCAATTTCCACATGATGATGGGGGCTGTTGCATTTATTTAGGGAGGCTTTCAGAGTGCCCTTCTAATATTTCCTCTGCCCTCCAAGAAATTGCTTGCCATCACAGAGTTCGGAGTAGAGCTCTTGTTTATGGAGGCCTGTAGTGGAATGTGGACAATGTGGACTGGCCATGGTGGCTGGTTGTACGTGAGCTGGGCTGCCCCTGGGAGAGGATGCTCAAGTTGGGAGGCCTATCCTGCCGGACTTGCAGGATTTTGTGAGTCAGCTCTCGTGATAACTCTCCAGGGATTTTAGGAGTCTGCTGGCACCATTGATGGTCCATGTTTCAGATCAGTGATGTCTTGCAGAAGAGGGCTGGAGAGAAATGTTGTTTTCTGGATGTTTAATCTGAGGGCCATACCCTCCTGCCACTTAGCGAATGAGTTGATGACAGTGTATAGTTTGGCCATTGAGTATGTGCACACTCCCAGATGTAATCTGCATACTGCAGCCCAATGATAGAAATTTGGGTGGATTAGGTTCTCAGCTGAAGCATTGAAGGTGAAATGGTTTTTCGCTCATCCTGTACATTAGCTCCAATCTGACCGGGAGTGTCGTGAAGCGAGGATGGAGTGTTGCATTGAGGAAAATGGAGAAGAGAGTTGCAGCCCTGGTTGACTCCAGTTTGCATTCATACTGAGTTTGTGGTGGACCTGGTGGTGACAATCATGGCTGGAATGTCATTATGAAGCAGGCGGGAATCGCGATGAATACAAGATATGATTATGACTGGGATTTTTCAATAAATAAATACCCCAGTAACATTTACTATTTACTGACTTCTTTGTCAGACTTGGATTGAGACATCTAAATTGTTTTAATTGTGCCTTTGGTAAAGTTGGTTATTTATCCCTGCCACATTATAACAATTTCAATGCAAATTAGCTTATGAAGTTGTGCATGAAGAATAAGCTTATGGGTTGAAGATTAAATGCCATTTTAAGATTTCAATGTGCTCAGATATAATTGGAAATGTAAGAGTCTTCTGTGTATAGTTTACCAATATATAACCTGAAAGGAAACAAGTGCAAGCATGTAAAAGAAAATAGGCAGCACCATTAATGAGATGTTTTCATAGCCATCTTTCAGTTTCTGTAGTGTGTAAAGCATTGTCAGAATCGAACAAATCACATGCATCCATTATTTTCATTAATATTCCAATTAACAAGCATAGTGACGATGGGAAATCCTGGCAATCAATCCACAGCAGATTAAATATAATTCATATTCCTTTGTTTGTTTGAGTCCCAAGACATTAGTACCCTTTCTGCAATGTCATTTATCCTTGGCAAAATGCCAATGAGCAAATGAAAGCAAATCTATTGTAAAAACAGACACGGGGGAGCATGTCTGATTCTGCAATCCAATCTCTGGGCTCACACAAGGCAGTAACTCACATAAAATTCCTGCTTGTGCTGAATGACACAAATTCAATTTCATCAACCTCCTTCGTTGCCAGCTCACGATAAACTGAGATAAAGAATCTCAGTGTACTGCATTTGACCCAGGTCTATCTCTCCCAGATCCATTACTGTCTGCCATTTCCTACATCATCTGGTTACCACTACTTCTCCCTGCCTCCGCATTGTTGAAACTCTAAGCCATGTCTTTTTCATCTTGGAATTTCTTCAGCAGAAAGGTATTTCCCATCTATGACTTCACTATGGGTGATTGTGCCGCTATCATGACTTGATAGAAACTCACCTTATGGACAATGACACCTTCCTCCTTACCCGGTTCTCCATTCCATCAATTTAATCAGTGTTGGACATCAAGACATGAACACATTCACCTTGTAGTTGTTGCTTTGACAATCCTTCCAATGACCTTATACTTTCAGGATCATTTGGTCCCTCATCCCTGTTTTTCATTTGTCTCTTTCATTCTGTAGTTACCGGTTCATCCTTGACTTGAAAAAAAGCTCTGAGACTTCCTTCTACTCAGGAGGAGTGATATAGAAATTCACATTGTTGTTTGTATATCATTTGAGCACCCACTAATTTAGACTTTTAAGTGACTTAGTGTGAAATTTTCCGTGGGTTGAGCAGATGCCAACATGGATGTGTGGGAGTTGTAATGGTGCAGTCTTTGTTATGTCTGCAGTGGCCACAGTCTACAATTGTCTGACCATAGCCAGACAACCCAATCAGTTCTGAAAAAGGATTGTGTGCTATTGTTGTGAAGTAACTTATGGCTTTCTAATGAGACAACTGTCTTTTTTTTTGTAAGGGAAAGCACAAGATGGATATAGAGTAAAACACAGTTGATATTTTTCCAGAGAGAAGTGAGGTGACTCCATGTTCCTTTTTGGATTGAACCTAATTTAAATATTCAGCACAAGCTCCAAAATCAGAAGTCACATTTATGGGATGGGAACTGATGTGTTGCTGCAACTTTCAGAAGTCTTCAAATGGAGAGGGAAACAAGGAAATGTAAGTTGAGGGAAAAGGACTATTTCTTGTGAGTGATCATATTTATGAGAAGTGCTGGTGGACCATGAGTTCTGAGGTTCATTAACACAACTCTGAATGTACTGATTCATACATTTGGAGGGAGGCATTGTTTGGAGCAGAGATACAGAGCCTCCAAGAAGAGCTGTTCAAGACTTGCATAAGGAAATAAATAGGAAACTCTAGGAACGTATCATGCTTTCCATGAATTTATAGCAACAAGAAGGTTTCCCCATCCAATGGCCTGCCCTCACATTGTCTAGATTAAAGTGGCACTGGAAAAACACAGCAGGTCAAGCAGCATCCGAGGAGCAGAAAAATCAACGCTTCGGGCAAAAGCCCTTCATCAGAATTCGTGCATCTGCTCCTCAGATGCTGCCTGACCTGCTGAGCTTTTCCAGCTTCACTCTAATCTAGACTCTGATTTCCAGCATCTGCAGTCCTCACTTTTGCCCTCACATTGTGCCTAAGTGTGTGAACAGTGAACCAACAATTTGCTGAAGACAACACAACTCACTGCCAATTTACATCAATGTTCGGGTTCAAGACTAACTCACTGCCAATTTACATCAATGTTCGGGTTCAAGGCTAACATGGAATTTAATTGATTGTTGTATTCACTCACTTCATTGTAGCTTCCAAACCTTCACGTTCTCACTACCCAGGAGGAGTTCTGTATAGAGGGGTGAAAGGGGGGGGGGGTTATGAAGCATTCTAGGTTTGGGGAAAAAAATTACAACAAGTGTCATTTGGAGATTTGTGAGCGTTCTGCTTCTCTGCGTATCCAACTGTACTCCACATTGCCTTCAGCAAATGTGAATGAAACCCTCCTGCAAGCATATGAACTCTATTCCTTAACACTTTTCTAACTTCTCCCTTGCTCTTTGCTTCTTCAATTGAAGTGGTAATAGTGACTGCAGTCCTGCCAACATCTTCATCATCACCATCACCTTCACCATCAACATCACCATCACCTTCACCTTCACCATCACCATCATTTTCAAAATCACCATCACCATCACTATCACCTTCACCATAATTTTCACCATCACCATCACCTTCACCTTCACCATCACCATCACCATCACCTTCACTTTCACATAATTTTCACCATCACCATCACCTTCACCATCATTTTCACCATCACCATCACCATCACCTTCAAAATCATTTTCACTATCACCATCACCATCACCATAACCTTCACCACAACCATCACCTTCACCATCACCATCACCATAACCTTCACCATCACCATCACCATCACCATCACCATCACCATCACCTTCACCATCACCATCACCATCACCATCACCTTCGCCTTCACATCATTTTCACCATCCCCATCACCTTCACCTTCACCAACACCATCAGCTTCACCATCATCTTCAACATCGCAATCACATAATTTTCACCATCACCATCACCTTCATCATCATTTTCACCATCACCATCATCATCACCTTCACCATCATTTTCACCTCCACCATCACCTTCACCAAAACCATCACCATCACCTTCAACTTCACCATCACCTTCACCAACATTTTCACCATCACCATCATTTTCACCATCACCATCCCCTTCACCATCACCATCAACATCACCTTCACCATCACCATCACCTTCACTGTCACCTTCACCATCACCATCACCTTCACCAACATTTTCACCATCCCCTTCACCATCACCGTCACCATCACCATCCCCTTCACCATCACCATCAACATCACCTTCACCATCACCATCACCTTCACTGTCATCTTCACCATCACCATCACCTTCACCAACATTTTCACCATCACCTTCACCATCACCATCACCATCCCCTTCACCATCACCATCACCATCACCTTCACTGTCACCTTCACCATCACCTTCACCAACATTTTCACCATCACCATCACCTTCACTATCACCATCACCTTCACCATCACCTTCAACTTCACCATCACTTTCACCCTCAACATCACCATCACTTTCACCTTCACCATCTCCTTCACCACCGTTCATTATCTTTCTGGGCCATCGAGCCTGCTCCACCATTCATTTAAATCGTGCCCGATATATCGTCTCAATTCCTCCTACCTGCATTAACCCTTAATTCCCCTACCAGGCAAAAACCCATCCAACCGTGTCTGGAATATATTTAACAAAGCTGCCTATACTGCTTCCTTGGGCAGAGAATCCCATAGATTCACTACTCTCTGGGAAAAGCAGTTCCTCCTCATCTCTGTCCTAAGTCTACTCTCCCTAATCTAGAGAGCATGTCCCCTAGTCTTCGTCTCACCTGCCAGGGGAAACAACTTGCCTGCTTCTATCTTACCTATCCCTTTCGTTATTTTATGTTTCTACAAGATCCCCTCTCATTCTTCTAAATTTCAGCAAGTACAGTCCCAGGCGGCTCAACCTCTCCTCATAGGGTAATTCCCTTATCTCCGAAATCAACCTGGTGAACATCCTCAGCACGGCCTCAAAAGCCAGTATATCCTTCCTTAAGTAAGGAGATCAGAACTGCGCACAATACTCCAGGTGCGGCCTCACCAACATCTTGTATAATCGCAGCAGAACCTTCTTGCTCTTAAATTCAATCCCTTTCGCAATGAAAGCCAATATTCCGTTTGTCTTCCTGATCACCTGTTGCACCTGCAAGTCAACTTTTAGTGATTCATGTACGAGTACTCCTAATTCCCTCTGCTCAACGGCATGCTGCAATCTTTCACCATTTAAATAATACTCTGACTGACTATTTTTACTTCCAAAGTGGCTAAGCTCACATTTACCAATGTTGTACTCCATCTGCCAGATCTTTATCCACTCACTTAACCCATCTAAATCTCTCTGCAGACCCTCCACAACCTCTGCACAGTTGGCCTTTCCACCCAATTTAATGTCATCAGCAAACCTGGATGCATTACACTCGGTCTCCTCTTCCAAATCATTGATATATATCATGAACAGTTGCAAATTGGTGGAATTTGAACACAGCAGATGGTGGAATTTGAATTCAAACAAAGAAGATTTGGTATTGAGAATCTACTGATGACCATGAAACTATTGTCGATTGTCAGAAAAGCCCATCTGACTCACTAATGTCTTTTGAGGAAGGAAATCTGCCATCCACACGAGTCAGGGCTATACGTGACTCTAGCAAGCACAGCCAGCGTTCATTCAAATCAATCATAAGGAGTCTCAACAAAGAAATGAAACCAGATGTACCACCTGGCATCAGCCCTGTCAATGCTGCAGCGTCCTTCTCAGTAACATTTGGGGCTGCTGCCGAAATTGGGGAGCTGTCTCACAGACTAGTTAAACAACAGCCTGACATAGTCATACTCATGGAATCATGCCTTCACATGATGTCCCATGTAACCATCAGCAGGACAGACACCTCAGGGGTGATGGCACAGGAGTATACAGTCAGGAGGGAGTTGCCCTGGGAGTCCTTAACATTGATTTTATGACTTCAGGTTAACCATGGGCAAGGAAACCTCCTCCTGATTACCACATACAGTCCTTGCTTGGCTAATGAATCAGTACTCCTCCATGTTGAACAACACTTGGAGGAAGCACTGAGGGTGTCAAGAGCACAAAAATGCACTCTGGTGGGGGAATTCAATGTCCACCAGCAAGTGAGGCTCAACAGCTCTAATGGTTGAGCTGGTTGAGTCCGAAAGGACAGCGGTCCAAGGCTAGGTCAGTGACAGATGGTGAAAAAACCATAGCGTCACAGAGTCATAGAGATGTACAGCATGAAAACAGACCCTTCAATCCAACTCGTCCATGCCGATCAGATATCCTAAACCAATCTAGTCCCACTTACCAGCACCCAGCCCATATCCCTCTAAACCCTTCCTATTCATATACTCATCCAGATGCCTTTTAAATGTTGCAATTGTACCAGCCTCCACAACTTCCTCTGGCAGCTCATTCCATTCAAGTACCACCCACTGCGTGAAAACATTGTCCCTCAGGTTTCTCTTATATCTTTCCCCCAACCCTAAACTTATGCCCCCTAGTTCTGGACTCCCCGACCCCAAGGAAGAGACTTTGTTTATTTATCCTATCTATGCCCCTCATAATTTTATAAACCTCTATATGGTCACCCCTCAGCCTCCGACTCTCCAGGGAAAACAGCCACAGCCTATTCAACCTCTCCTTATAGCTTAAATCTTCCAACCCTGGCAACTCTTTCAAGTTTCACAATATCCTTCCAATAGGAAGGAGACCAGAATTGCACACAATATTCCAAAAGTGGCCTAACTAATGTCTTGTACAGCTGCAACATGACCTCCCAACTCCTGTACTCAATACTCCGACCAATAAAGGAAAGCATACCAAACGCCTTCTTCACTATCCTATCTACCTGCAACTTCACTTTCAAGGAGCTATGAACCTGCACTCCAAGGTCTCTTTGTTCAGCAACACTCCCCAGGACCTTACCATTAAGTGTATAAGGAGAAAGTGAGGTCTGCAGATGCTGAAGATCAGAGCTGAAAATGTGTTGCTGGAAAAGCGCAGCAGGTCAGGCAGCATCCAGGGAACAGGAGATTCGACGTTTAGGGCATAAGCCCTTCTTCAGGAATGAAAAAGGGCTTATGCCCGAAACATTGATTCTCCTGTTCCCTGGATGCTGCCTGCCCTGCTGCGCTTTTCCAGCAACACATTTTCAGCATTAAGTGTATAAGTCCTGCTAAGATTTGCTTTCCCAAAATGTAGCACCTCACATTTATCTAAATTAAACTCCATCTGCTACTCCTCAGCCAATTGGCCCATTTGGTCAAGATCCTGTTGTAATCTGAGGTAACCCTCTTCGCTGTCCACTACCCCTCCAATTTTGGTGTCATCTGCAAACGTATTAACTGTACCTCTTATGCTCACATCCAAATCATTTATATAAATGACAAAAAGTAGTGGACCCTGCACCGATCCTTAGAACATAGAACATAGAACATAGAACAATACAGCATAGAACAGGCCCTTCGGCCCACGATGTTGTGCCGAACTTCTAACCTAGATTAAGCACCCATCCATGTACCTATCCAAATGCCGCTTAAAGGTCGCCAATGATTCCGACTCTACCACTCCCACGGGCAGCGCATTCCATGCCCCCACCACTCTCTGGGTAAAGAACCCACCCCTGACATCTCCCCTATACCTTCCACCCTTCACCTTAAATTTATGTCCCCTTGTAACACTCTGTTGTACCCGGGGAAAAAGTTTCTGACTGTCTACTCTATCTATTCCTCTGATCATCTTATAAACCTCTATCAAGTCACCCCTCATCCTTCGCCGTTCCAACGAGAAAAGGCCGAGAACTCTCAACCTATCCTCGTACGACTTCCTCTCCATTCCAGGCAACATCCTGGTAAATCTTCTCTGCACCCTCTCCAAAGCTTCCACATCTTTCCTAAAGTGAGGCGACCAGAACTGCACACAGTACTCCAACTGTGGCCTAACCAAAGTCCTGTACAGCTGCAACATCACTTCACGACTCTTGAATTCAATCCCTCTGCTAATGAACGATAATACTCCATAGGCCTTCTTACAAACTCTATCCACCTGAGTGGCAACCTTCAAAGATCTATGTACATAGACCCCAAGATCCCTCTGTTCCTCCACCTCACTAAGAACCCTACCATTAACCCTGTATTCCGCATTCTTATTTGTTCTTCCAAAATGGACAACCTCACACTTGGCAGGGTTGAACTCCATCTGCCACTCCTCAGCCCAGCTCTGCATCATATCTAAGTCCCTCTGCAGCCGACAACAGCCCTCCTCACTGTCCACAACTCCACCTATCTTCGTATCATCTGCAAATTTACTGACCCACCCTTCGACTCCCTCATCTAAGTCATTAATAAAAATTACAAACAGCAGAGGACCCAGAACTGATCCCTGCGGAACTCCACTTGTAACTGGGCTCCAGGCTGAATATTTACCATCTACCACCACTCTCTGCCTTCGACCGGTTAGCCAGTTTTCTATCCAATTGGCCAAATTTCCCTCTATCCCATGCCTCCTGACTTTCCGCATAAGCCTAACATGGGGAACCTTATCAAATGCCTTACTAAAATCCATGTACACTACATCCACTGCTCTTCCCTCATCCACATGCTTGGTCACCTCCTCGAAGAATTCAATAAGACTTGTAAGGCAAGACCTACCCTTCACAAATCCGTGCTGGCTGTCCCTAATCAAGCAGTGTCTTTCCAGATACTCATAAATCCTATCCCTCAGTACCCTTTCCATTACTTTGCCTACCACAGAAGTAAGACTAACAGGCCTGTAATTCCCGGGGTTATCCCTATTCCCTTTTTTGAACAGGGGCACAACATTCGCTACTCTCCAGTCCCCTGGTACCACCCCCGTTGCCAGTGAAGACGAGAAGATCATTGCCAACGGTACTGCAATTTCCTCTCTTGCTTCCCACATAATCCTAGGATATATCCCGTCAGGCCCGGGGGACTTGTCTATCCTCAAGTTGTTCAAAATGTCCAACACATCTTCCTTCCTAACAGGTATCTCTTCTAGCTTACCAGTCCATTTCACACTCTCCTCTTCTACAATACGGTCCCTCTCGTTCGTAAATACTGAAGAGAAGTACTTGTTCAAGACCTCTCCTATCTCTTCCGACTCAATACACAGTCTCCCACTACTGTCCTTGATCGGACCTACCCTCGTTCTCGTCATTCTCAGGTTTCTCACATACGCATAAAATGCCTTGGGGTTATCCTTGATCCTATCCGCCAACGATTTTTCATGCCCTCTCTTAGCTCTCCTAATCCCTTTCTTCAGCTCCCTTCTGGCTATCCTGTATCCCTCCACTGCTCTGTCTGAATCCTGTTTCCTCAACCTTATGTAAGCCTCCTTCTTCCTCTTTACCAGACATTCAACCTCTCTCGTCAACCAAGGCTCCCTCACACGACCATTTCTTTCCTGCCTGATAGGTACATGCATATCATGGACACGTCGTATCTGCTCTTTGAAAAAGTTCCACATTTCCACCACATCCTTCCCTGACAGCCTATGCTCCCAACGTATGCTCCTCAAATCCTGCCTTACAGCATCGTAATTTCCCTTCCCCCAATTATAAAATCTACCTTGTTGTGCGCACCTATCTCTCTCCATAACCAAGGTGAAAGTCACAGAATTGTGGTCACCATCACCAAAATGTTCACCCACTAACAAGCCCACCACTTGTCCCGGTTCATTACCGAGTACCAAATCCAATATGGCCTCCCCTCTGGTTGGACAATCTACATACTGCGTTAGAAAAGCTTCCTGGACACACTGCACAAACACCGCCCCATCCAATCTACTTGATCTAAAGAGCTTCCAATCAATATTTGGGAAGTTGAAGTCGCCCATAACTACGACCCTGTGGCTTCTGCACCTTTCCAAAATCCTTGTGGCACTCCAATGGTCACAGGCCTCCAGTGTGAAAGACAACCCCCCACCACCACCCTCTGTCTTCTATCATTGAGCCAGTTCTGCATCCAAATGGTTAATTTTCCCTGTCTTCCATGAGATCTAACCTTGCTAACCAGTCTCCCATGGGGAACCTTGTTGAACGCCTTAATAAAGTTCATATAGATCACATCCACCACTCTGCCCTCATCAGTCCTCTTTGTTACTTCTTCAAAAACCTCAATCAAGTTTGTGAGACATGATTTCCCATGCACAAAGTCATGTTGACTATCCCTAATCAGTCCTTGCCTTTCCAAATACATGTATATCCTGTCCCTCAGGATTCCCATCACCGAGGTCAGGCTCACTGGTCTATAGTTCCCTGGCTTGTCCTTACCACCCTTCTTAAACAGTGGCACCACATTAGTCAACCTCCAGTCTTCTGGCACCTCACCTGTGACTATCGATGATACAAATATCTCAGCAAGAGGCCCAGCAATCACCTACCTAGCTTCTCACTGAGTTCTAGGGTATGCCTGATCAGGTCCTGGGGATTTATCCACTTTTATACATTTCAAGATGTCCAGCACTTCCTCCTCTATAATATGGACATTTTTCAAGATATCACCATCTATTCCCTACATTCTATACCTACCATGTCCTTTTCCACAGTAAACACTAATGCAAAATACTCATTTAGTATCTTCCCCAACTCCTGCGGTTCCACACAAAAGCCACCTTGCTGATCTTTGAGGGGCCTTATTCTCTCCCTAGTTACCTTTTGTCCTTCATGTGTTTGTAAAAATCCTTTGGATTCTCTTTAACTCTATTTGCCAAAGCTATCTCATGTCCCCTTTTTGCCCCCTCCTGATTTCCCTCTTAAGTACACTCCCACTACCTTTATTATCTTCTAAGAATTCATTTGATCTATCTTGTCTATATCTGACATATGCTTCCTTTTTTTTCTTAACCAAACCCTCAATTTCTTTCATCGTCCAGCATTATTTACACCTACCAGCCTTTCATTTCACCGTAACAGGACTATAGTGTCTCTGGACTCTCTTTATCTAATTTCTGAAGGCTTCCCATTTTCCAGCCGTCCTTTTACCTGCGAACATCTGTCCACAATCAGCTTTTGAAAGTTCTTTCCTAATACCATCAAAATTTAGAACTTCAACTTTTAGATTGGTCTATCTTTTTCCATCACTATTTTAAAACAAGAGAATTACCAACTCATCCTTACCAATCTGCCAGCTGCAGATGCATCTGTCCATAAGAGTATTGGTAAGAGTGATTACCGCATTGTCTTTGTGGAGACAAAGTCCCATCTTCACATTGAGAATAGCCTCCATCATGTTATATGGCACCATCTCATGCTAAATGGGACAGACCTCAAACAGATCTATCAACTCAAGACTGGGCATCCATGAGGTGCTGTGGGCTATCATCAGCAGCAGAATTGTACTCCAGCCGAATCTACAACCTCATATCCCCTACACAAGCCAGGGGATCACCTTGAGAGTGCAGGAGGGCATGCCAGGAGCACCAGGCATGCCTAAAAAGCAGTGTCAACCAGGTGAAACTGCCAAACAGGACTACTTGCATGCCAAACAAGCAGCAGGCGACATACAGAGCTGATGGATCCAATAACCAATGGATCACATCTAAGTGACCCAGGGCCTCTCAATTACTGATCTCATTACAGCCTTGAGTCAAACATGGGAAAAAAATCTGAATTTCACATAAAGATGGCAGCCCTTGATGTTAATGTCACATTTGACTGAGTGTGGCATCAAGGAGCCCTAGCAAAACCGCAATCAATAGGTATGGGGGGCAAACTCTCTGCTGGTGTGTGTCATACCTGTCACATAGGAAGAGGATTGTAGATGTTGGAGTAAGTCATCTCAGCTCCAAAATATCTCTTCAGAAATTCCATAGGATGCTGTCCAAGGCCCAACCATCTTCAGCTGCTTCATCAATGATCTTCCCTCCATCATAAGATCAGAAGTGGGGATGTTCACCTATGATTGCACAATGTTCATGAGACCTCAGAAACTGAAGCAGTCCATGTTCATATGCAACAACATCTGAAAAAAAATACCCAAGCTTGGGCTGACAAGTGATAAGTAATCTCCACGCCAATCAAATGCCAGGCAATAAGAGAAAGAATATCCAATCTCTAATAAGAAACAATCTAACCATCGCCCCTTGAAGTTCAATGGTATTACCTTCACTGAATCCTCACTCTCAACATTCTTGGGGTTATCATTGACCAGAAACTCTACCGGACTCACCATATAAATAAAATTGCTAAAAAAAGTCAGAAGCTAGGAATACCGTGGCGAGTAACGCACCTTCTGACTCCCCAAAGTCTGTTCACCATCGACCATGCACAAGTCAGGCATGTGATGGAATACTCCCTTGATGGGTGTAGCTCCATCAAAACACAAGAAGCTTGGCATCATCCAGAATAAGGCAGCCTGCTTGCCTGGAACTACAACCAGTAGCATCCACTCCCTTCATCACAGTCACTCAGTAGCCCCAGTGTGTACTATCTACAAGATGCAATGCAGACATTTACCAAAGCACCTTCCAAACCCATGACCATTTTCATCTAGAAGGACACAGGCAGCAGATATATGGGAATACAACCACCTGCAAGTCCCCCTCCAAGACACTCATTGTCCTGACTTGGAAATACATCGCCATTCCTTCAGTGTTACTGGGTCAAAGTCCCAGAACTCCCTCTCTAAGGGCATTGTGGGTCAACCTAAAGCACACAGACAGCGGCGGTTCAAGAGGCAGCTCACCACCACATTTTTGAGGGCAACTACTGACGGGCAATAAATGCTGACCAGCCACAAGTGAATAAAAAATGTAGCCAATTAAATGCTGAAGTGTTGTCATTGTTTGTTGTGGAGGCATACATCCCAGTGGAACCAGACAGTGCATCCAGAAGGATGTGGACTAGGCAATATAAACAGTGAGTGTAGGCAGAAATGGTTGGTCATGGAGTCTGAGGGGGCAGGGAGCATTGCTGCCCCAGAGAATAAATAATCTGAAGATCTAGGGCTCCTGGCTTCAATTTTTATGAGAAAGATGTATGTTGAGGAAGTCATATATGCAGAAACTTGCATTCACGCTAGACATTGAACTAACTTTGAGACTTCGAATAGAGGGGTTAGCAATCCTCCTCTTCAGTGTTGATGGCTCAAGTAAATGGCTAGTGGGGCACACATAACATTGCTCCCAAAATACAGCATTCTTCGATGGTTTTACCTCAGAGGCCCGAGTGGCTGATTGGTGATAGCTATCCCTTTGCCTTTAAAAGGTTTTGAGTTGGATTGCAAGCAAGCATCACATATGGCTTCTCTGATCTCACTGGTACAGTTAATTCTGCTTTTCCATAGATCTGTGGATCAAAGGTATCATATCAGCACCCAAGGAAGCATGCATTCATTTGCATGATGATGTGCTGTGATCACAAAGGAGTTACACACTGAGAGAGTGGAATTCTTTCTTGTTGACGTAAGTAAAGGTATTAAGTCAAGGAGCACTCAGTGGCCACATTGGTGTCATTTAAGATTACTTGGGCCTAGGGGAATCCTGCCATCTGTAAAGATGTAGCTCCCTGTTATTCTGCTGCAAACTGGTTGATCAAATAACATACTCTCGAGAACCATTGAGCTTTGAATTTCTAAGACATCTACACTTTACATCGTTTGTTGTGCTTTGATGCCTCACAATAAGTTTCCGATGGGAGAGAGACTGGTCAAATAAAAGGCATATCAAGAATGATTGTTGGGAATTTATTCAAAGAAACACTATTTATTAAACGTTTGTAATAAATACTATTAAACCTGATAATCTCTTACCTGATTTATAGTCACATTAGTCAAAATGCTTAGTGGACCTGCTATCTACACTTGTCATGCCACTTTCAGTGATTTATGATGCAAAGGCTGTATTTTCCTATTTCTCTTTATTTTTGATTGTGGACTGAAATAGGAAAATAACTACTTTAAAAGCCAAGGATTGTTGAAGGATTACTTTTTAGAACAAATTTTAAAAGCATCTTTTAAAACAAGCTTCCTGACATTCATTGTAATTGCTGTTTATCCAGCTATTTGTGCACACTTAGGCGAAAGGTTTCGTTTGCAACTGAGTTGAAACAAGGGGGTTTATATGAAAGGAACTTTGGCCAGCAACAGATAGCTGATTGATCTATGGATTAGCGACCCATTATTGATGACAAGGGCCTTCTTCAGCTAATAACTATGAGATTGGCTTCCAGGTTGCTGAACAGCATAGGGGAGTGAATGTTTGGAGCCGATTACTGGAAGGGAAGGAGAAATATTAGCTCTGTAGTGAAAAACATCTCAATCCTGAAAGTAGCCTATTTATTTCCCTTCAATGGTTGTAAGCTGGTACTTTCAAATAATAAGTCATATAACTTCATTAAGTGTGAACCAGTCACTTTGTGTCTCCTTCAAATCAGGAACAGCTCCTGGAGGAGGATGATGAAGAATCAGCAAAACAATCATCTCAGCAAACTCTGAGGACAACATCACTGAAGTGCCTTCCTGGTCTTTCCCTCTGCCCATAACGCAGATTTTTTTTCCTGTGTCTGTCTGTGTGTGCATGTGCGGAGGGAAATTTTACAAATCAGGGAAGTCTGTATACTTTTTAAGATCTTTAACTTTTGTGATAGCTCTGGGAATAATGGGTCTTGATTTCCATCACACTACGCCAGTGAGTTGTAACAGTGGACATATTCTCGTTTCTGCATTGAACATGATCTTCCACCTATCCACTCACTCCTTTTAGAATTCTATTTTGTTTTCTTCATTGTTTTGTATCATCTACAAATTTTGAATTTGAATCTTGAACACCAAGATCTTGGTCATTAATATATATCTGGAAAAGCAAGGCTCCCAATGCTGACCTTTAGGAAAGTTCTTGACAAACTTTCTTCCTGCCCAAAAAATATTCATTGACCAAAATGGATGTGAGTACTTTCACTTTTATTCCATGAACTACAACTTTCCTCGCAAGTCTGTTGTGTTCCACTACATCAAATACTTTTTCAAAATCCAAGCACATCGCATCAACAGCATTATCAACAGCAAACATTTCTGTTCCCATTTCAAACATTTCCATCAAGTTAGTTAAATTTTGTGCTGGCTCTTCCTAAACACCCCACCTTTTTCCAAGTGACTGCAAATTACATTCTAAACAATTGTTTTTAGAAGCTTCCCCATCACTGAAGTTAAACTGACTGATCTGTAATTGCTGGGCTTATCCTTACTTGTGAACATGGACCTTTTGCTTCAATTCTCCAGTCCTCTAGCACATCCCTTCAGTCCCTTTCAGGACACCTGAAAGATGATGACCAGTGTGCCTGCAATTTAATCACTCCCTTTCTTCAATATCCTTGGAAGCATCTGATCAGGCCTTGGTGCCTTGTCAACTTTAAATATCAACACATATTCAATATTTCCTCTTTATCAATTTTGAGTCCTTCGAATAGATGTTGTCCTTCTGTCACCACAGCCAGGGTAGCATCTACCTCCTTAGTAACAACAGATACAAAGTATTCATTTAATACTTCAACAATTTCTCTTGTTCCCATGTGCAAATTCTGTTATTGGTTACTAATTGACCCTATTCCTCCTCAATTAGTATTTTACTTGTGATGAAGAAGACTGTGGGACTCCCTTTATGTTGGCTGCCAGGCTTTTCTCATAATCTTTGCTTCTCTAATTTGCATCTTAATCTTCCTTCTGACACTTCTGTATTTCTCTTGGTTCTTAATTGTATTTTTTTACTGACCTGTCAGAGTGTGCTTTTTCTTCTTATGTTAATTTCTATCCAACTTTTCATCCAGGGAATTCTGAATTTGTTTGCCTTCCTGTTCCGCTTTGAGGAAATATGCCTCAACTCTACTTGACCATATCTTCTGATTGCAGAACCAAATCTCTTTTCTTATCCAAATCGTTGGTATAATGTGGACTATGACTTCTGGCTGTCACCCTCCCACAAAAAAAAAGTACTGCCATTTTGTAACATCCTTGACCTTGGCACTAAGAAGATAACATATCTTCCTGGAGACACAGCTATGGCCACAGAAATACCCCAAGCTAATGAATCACCCTTTCTTCATCCTCCTCAGTGATTTCATGAATCCTGCTGTCCTGAAAGCAGTCAGCAGGGTGTTGTACCATAGCCACAGTGATGCTAC
Organism: Chiloscyllium plagiosum; assembly: GCF_037043375.1. NCBI lineage: Eukaryota > Metazoa > Chordata > Chondrichthyes > Orectolobiformes > Hemiscylliidae > Chiloscyllium > Chiloscyllium plagiosum. The sequence continues at coordinate 50,724,672 of NW_028270143.1, read as the reverse complement.
AGTCAAACTAAGAATGTGTGGGAGGACAGATTGCTGGACTATGTGGAGATCTTGGATTTTTCTTTTGAGCATGGTATCCCTAGACATGTTAGCAGCTGGCTAAACAAGTATGGTAGCACGCTGAGCTTGCATTGCTAACAAGCATGGATCCCATGACCTCAGTCTGAGTCCCCAGTGCAGCACTGAGATCTTAAGTGCCTTCTGTCTGCTGAAGTGGAAGCTGAGATATCAGCCACTGGATGCTCCATCACAGGTGGGTCTGCAACTGCTAGTGTGGAGTTGGATACTTGTTTCACATTGAAATGGATGAGAAGCTCTGTTTGTAATGAAAGCTAAATTTCTGAAAAGTTATTGATAGTTGCAAGAGGGTCAGTAGCAGACTCGGCAATGTACTAAGCATCTCTCATGCTATCAGTGGTCTCTTACACTCTGTCCATTGATATCCTCAGTTGTGTTGTCTGCAGCAGAATCAGTATGCATCCTCACCCTTTGGTGAGCTGGAGCATGAACTATCCTTTCATCCTCGTATGGTTGTAGTTTATGTTGCCCAGTGACTCACCACATGCTAATCCTGACATTCTATTAGCCATTAAAATTTACATATACCCAGGAGCTTGGCTGGTGATTGGGATTGTCAAATCACGTAACTATTTCTTCAGCAGATGTCTCCTTTCTCTCAAGCCGTTCATGCTGAGCCTGCACCGGCTGGTCTAGTGGTAACTCTTGGGCCTCTGACAAGATTAATGTAGGAAGGATGGCTGGGGGTGTGGAAACAGTTTGGGTGGAAGGCAGGAAGTCTGTGCTCACACCATCTGCAACTTGCACTTTGTGCCAGACAGAAGGATTGAAGGTAAGGTGAGATTTAAGAAAAGGCATAAAACTGAAAAAGACTGTTGTCCTGAATATTCTTCATGACACTGGATGCATTGGCTTCAGTCACAAAGTGCAGATGTTCCTGACCCCCCACCTGTTCCCTGCTGCTACTAGTATGTGGCATATTTGGCTGGCATGCCTGCCTTTTCTCAGTAGCGGTGATACAAAAGCTGCAAGAGGTGGTTCTGCGACTAATAGCATTGATAACTTTGAGGGTGAAATGGAGTATCTAAACATTTGGACTGAATCCAGATTGCTGATTGTTGAATGATGGGAGCAGTGTGCACTGAATAGCATGAGTAATTCGTTGAAAGAGGGTGGGAGATGTCCTTTGAATTCACTGACCCTGATTACTCACATTTAAGCATTAAATGTTTATCCAGGACACAGGGCCATCCTGCAGGATTTTACTTCTCTGCCCACCTGGCTCCACTCCCATCTCAGGGTGTACCTTGATGGTTGCCAAAATGTGTCAATTCCCTCTTCCACCTCTATCATTAAGGTCTCCAGCAAAGTATCTAAAACCTTTCTTTGGATGGTTTCATTTGTTCTTTACTTTTCAACCAAGCCATCCTGAATCTGTTGCAGCAGTTCATGGGTACAACTTTGTTTTGCAATTCCCTTTTGCTTATGTAGCTAGTCAGGCACCCATATCACGCTGGGATGCCATTACAATCATTGAAACATATGACCAACACAAAGTTTGCAGTTTGTCTCAACAGGCTGATACGCAGAGTAATTAGACATTTAGAAAACAGACCAAAGTGAGACTTTCTCCCCCCAGAACATCCCCTTGTAGTATTCAAAAAAGAGTGGGATATTTCTACCAGAAACTTGGTAGACATTTATCTCTGAAACATCACCCCTGAGCAATTGACTTGATCACTTTTCTCCTGCTCTCTGTGGCATTTTGCTCTCCACAGATTAGCCATTTTCCTTCGAGCAGCAGTGGTTATGTTTTAAAAGTAATTCATGAGTTGTGAAATGTTTTGGGATGTCCAGAGTACACTAGGGTACCATGTGCAAATGTCAGCATTTTTCTTTCAGTGCTTTAATTGTGGGATTTTCTGTATCAAAGAAACAAAAGAAAATCTCCTAGAATTTAAATATATATATTCAGTTAAACCAAAGCTTTCTAATTCTATATCATTGCAACCATTCTATTAACAAAATGCTGCACTATTTATGATCCTTTTGCTTGTTTAAAAATGTGCTCAAATAACATTCACATTTAATATCTTCCTCAACAATTTTGTTCAAATCAAAAGTAAAAATTTTGACGTTGAAAATGGCAATGAGAAAGGCCAGTTAATTGCTGCATGTATTACGACTAGATTGGACCCCTCCAAAGTATTAATACAGGAGATAGCCAAGACCCTAACTTCTATATATTTTTTTAAAACTCAAGTATAAGGCACTGTGTTCGAGATATGATTTGATTGGTCCACCGCTAAGCTTTAATCAAAACATACTCACACGTGCTGTCTCCCTCTAGTCCAAAAGAAATAAAAATCAAATGAAACAATCTGCCCTTTTGGATTTTTAAGAGGAAGCCTCACTGTCTAAGACTTCACTCTAGCAGCACAGAACTCAAGCTTTTAGCTCTGGCAGCCAGCAGAGAGCTTCTCCACAAACTGAATGTGAAGCTAAATGCCTTCCTGGGTTTGTCTGAGCCCTGACCTTACCTACTTATGGTTCTTTCATCAGGAAGAACGCAAGAGCCATTCATCAACTGCCTGTGTGAAGGAGATGTTTTGGCATCACTCTGCCAACACCCCTCTGCAAGAGAAACAGGACAGACCACATCTCTTTAAGGCACAATATCATCACATGTGGTTGGAAAACCTGTCTTGATTCAGCCTATGTAGGCAAACAGGTTTTACATGGCATTTGATCCAATGCCTTTTAAATATCTAAATTCAAAACATGAAACCGCTACATTTACCTACGCTAGCTTTACTTCATCAAATAGTTCATCAACACTAGTCAAAGGCAATTGCATGTTAACAAATCTGTGGTCATTTGCATATATTAACCAATATTCCAAAACAGAACATTTTAAGAAACAAAATCTTAAATTGAACTCTTCATACCTGTTTGTTACACTTTGTTTAATTGTAATTATTTGTGACAAAGACTGACAAATGTAATTTGTAAAATGTAATTGACAAATTTCCTGATGAAGGGCTTTTGCCTGAAACATCGATTCTCCTTCTCCTCAGATGCTGCCTGACCTGCTGTGCTTTTCCAACACCACACTCTTGACACTAACCTCTAGCATCTGCGGTCCTCACTTTCACTTAAATGTAATTTGTAAGTTCACCTCACTTTTCTGTTCTGTCTGGCACATTTTCTGAATGCTTAATTTTTATGTATTTATTTTTGTTTATGCAGTATCATGGCTCAGATATTTTGCTTTAATACAATATTTATCATGGTCTGTTCTTTGTAAAAAATATAATTCAAGGAAATATTCTCCCCTTATCCCACTTATTTAGTCATGGCCTCCTTTTGAGAATGGTACGTGTTGGGCAGAATTTCAAGCATGATGTTCCTGATGGCAGAACTGGAAATGGATCTACTTCCGCTCTTGTGATTTTTGCTGTTTTTCACATGATTACAACTAAACAAAGTGTAACTGGCATTCAGAGGAAACATGCAATCACTCACAGGGGGAACTTGCCTTTAGCTGACAATGTTGACCACCCCAGTCCAACACCGGTACCTCCACATCAATGCTGCTCCCAAAGACCCTCCTAGATAAACAAGAAGGCTCCTCATCGCAACCACGAGTTCCCTGCTCAAATCCATTGCCATTAGTATAAGGATAATTGAGAGCGTAAAGGTGGCACAGATACTTTTAAAGTTGAATTTTTATTGTAAATGTTTCATTGGTCTCACTTTATTTTTGTGCACATCGTTGTTATTTGTTGAGACTCATTTAGTCAGCAATCTAAATGTCCTGTCATGCCCCATGTTTGGCACACGTTGATAGTTACTGTTGTAATGTGGTATGGCTGCATCCCCTTAAAGGGGCTATCTTAGCCTACAGTCAATTACTACCCACCTCAAAACTATATGATGTATTTTTGTTGAGTGGTCTGAAGCATCTTAGTTATGATCAGAGATGTTTTATTCTTAATTCCCAGAGAATATTATCTTCAAATAATGAACCTTCATTATTGTTCACCAATGTGTTTAAGTGTGATTGATATGTTTAAGTCTAAGAAGAAGAAAACAACAGTTACAGTGAAGTTTGGGACATTTCTTCATGTAGAAGAAACAATATGTTCCTTTGTTCACTTTTCATTGAACATTCATATTAGTGATGACTTGTTCTTGCCACTCTGTGAGACCTGACTGAACATATATTGTCAATGGCCCTCCGTTCAATAAAAATAATTTTGTCCAAGATTACTCTGAGCAAGGGTAATTCAAATGTTGTAGGTGAACTCTATCAGACAATTCCCTGAAGTGGATCCCATGAGGACAGTACTGACACTGCCTTTAGACCCCTAATTTTCGTATCTTAATTGACTGTGCCCACTGCCCGCATTACACCACACCATTCCTTCTTCCACTCCTCTATGCCTCTGACCCCACTTCAAAGTCCCCCCACCACACCACTGATTCAAGCCTGTTAATCTGAAGCTGCCTTTCTCCTGCTCTGCTCCCTTTTGCCTCAGAGCTCAACAAAAAAAATCCCCATCCGACAAAGCTGCACAAAGCCAGCTGGTGTATGCCATTATTTTAAACAAGTGGGAACTGAGAGCAATAAGAGTCTTGTATGCCGTTGACTTTCTATTGAAAGTAGGACACAATTTTATAAAGCATCACGTGGATAAGTATTCATGAAAGACAAATATATTTCCAGTGGGAACTCGTTGTAGGGTGTTGTGAGGCATGACACGCCACGAGGCACTATTAACTTCATCTCTGCTTCTCAACTTCTGTCAGGAAATTGAAATTTTAGCTTACATCTAATTCAGACACCCTATACACCACATCTCCTGATCTTCCAGACTCCATGATTTCTCCCTACCATCACCATAGTGTGCACTTCAACCTGCGGTTCTGTCCAGTTTAGCTCTGTACCAGTGGAGTTGGGATTATACCTGGGACGTTTTGGGTCAGAGACAAAAATATTACCAACTGATCTAAAGCTGCAATTTACATACATGTAAAAATATGTCAGCAAAATTGAGGCCCCTCGGATTAAAGGGGCATTGGCTATGTGGTTCAACATTATCTAAGGAACAAAAAGGAAAGCTATAGTGGTGAATGGTTAGTGTGCACTGTGCAGTGGTGTTGGTGTGAAGACCACTGCTATACCTTAAAGACTGGGTGTTTGGTCTGTAGAACATAACTTTAAAGTTTATAAATTCACAAAACTCAGAAATATACTAAACTGGAAGAGGATAGTAGTGATTTCAGGATAACATAAGCTGATTGATGAAATGGATAGATATATGGCACATAATATTTTACACAGAAAATCATGAAACAACCTGTTTTGTTGGGAAAATGAGGAGAGACATTATGAACGGAAAGCACGGGAACAGTGTTGTATTACATCTCACCCTTAGTTTGCAATATTGCTCTTGATATCAACGCCATATCATAGCATTTGACCTGATGGTATAAAGGGCTCAGTCTCCATTTCACTGTGGCCACTTGCCGCTTGATGTGCTGAAAGAAGTGGGCAACAGTTTGTTACCAAATTGTTTATTAGTAATTTGAACCAAAAGAGCCTGTGATGATAATACCAGGAGATAGCACAAGAATCTTTGAATAACACATTACTCCTGTCTCTCCTTTATGTTATGGGAGCCCATATAACTATCAGCTCATCAGGTACAAATACCGTGCTGAAAGCAAATGCTCATTCCTGCATCAACAGCAGTTTGTGAGGGCAGGTTAGATCACCGAGCCCAGCGGTGGAGGGGGAATGTGTGGACACATGTTTTGAAAGGTAGCATGACATATTGAGTAGGTTGATAGAAAAGCATACAGGATGTTTGACTTTATAAGAGGAGCATTGAATATAAAAGCAAAGAAACTGTGCTAAACTTTTATTAAACACTGGTTCGGGCACAGATGGAATACTGCAACCAAAACGAGGCATTGCACTTTAGGAAAGATGACATTAACAAGAACACAGAGGAGATTCATTCAAATATTGCCTGGGATGAAAGATGTAATTATGTGGAGCAACTGGAGTATCTGGTCTTGATCTCCTTAAAGATTGTGGGAGTTTCCATTAAAATGTGCCAAATCCTGAAGGGGTTTGAACAGTAAATAAGAAGAAACTGTATTCCACTGGCATGAGCATCAATAAAGACTGGTCAGAGATTCTGGCAAAAGAACAAAAAGCAATATAACAAAACAAAATGCAATCATTGTTCTGGAATGCATTGCCTGAAAAGATATTTGAGGAAGGTTCAATAGTAACATTCAACAGGATAAATGTTGAAAAGGAAATGTTTCCAGGGCTATAGAGAGGGTGCAGTAAAACAGAACTAATTGGTTAGGACTTCCATAGAGTTAACATCCGCACAATACTACTGAATGGTGTCATTTTGTGCTATTTTATTCCATAGTTTTGTGACATTGCATCGATTACAATTATCCAATGCTTCAAATTTAATTTTGGGAGCACAGAGATGCCTAAAACATGAATAAGTATTTTAATAAAACAGCTAATCTGTTGGCAGCAAGTTATATGTTTTCAATGTGAGCACTTTGGCAGACTCTAGACAACAATACCATCATATATATAATAAGTACTTTATGTACTATCGCACTCACATGGGAAGTTGAAACCAATTTAAACAACTAACAGGAGGAGGAATTTCCCCAAATATTCCCATCCTCAATGTTTGGGGAGCCCAGAATAGCTGTTACAAAATATCATTTGCAACTATCTTCAGCCAGAAGGGTCAAATGAATGAACAAATTGTACCTCTGCCTGAGGTTTCCAACCTCACCGATGTTAGTTTTCAGCCAATTCGATTCACTCCATGTGATATCACAAACAACTAAAGGCATTGGATACTGCAAAGGTTTTGGGTCCTGACAACATTCCAACAATCACATTGAAGACATCCTAGCATTAGCCAGACCCCTATCCAACTGTTCCATTCTACAACATTAGCATTTCCCCAATCACTTGTAAAATTGTCCATGTTTATCTAAAAAAAGCAAGACAAATCCAATTCAGCCAATTACTGTCTTTAATCTTTTCAGAAACATCAGTGAAATGATGGAAGGGGTCGTCAACAGTGCAATCGAGCAACTCTTGCTTAGCAACGACCTGTGCACTGATGTGCAGCTTAAGGCTTTGCCAGAGCTACTCAGCTCATGATATCTTTACAGACTTGATCCTACTGCGAATTCCAGACTGAGATGACTGTCCTTGACATCAAGACAGCATTTGACCCAGCTGTCATTAAGGAGCTTTAACAAAACTCAAATCACTGAGAATCGGGGGGAAACTCTCTGCTGGTTGGGGTCATACCTGGCTCGCAGGAAGATGGTTGTGGTTGTTGGACGTCAACCATCTCAATTCCAGGACATTACTGCAGGAGTTCCTCAGGGTAGTGTCCTCAACCTAACCATCTTCAATTGCTTCTTCAATGACCTTCCCTCCATCATAAGGTCAGAAGTTTGCTGATGATCACATAGTATTCAGCACCACTTGTGACTCTGAAGGCTGTGTCCAGAGGAAGCATTACCTGCAAAATTACCAGGCTTCGGCTGATAAGTAGCAACAAAAATACCAAGCAATGAACCATCTCTAACAAGAGAGAATTGACCCATTCCACACTGTCAACATCCTGGAAACCACTGTTCACCAGAAAATGAACTGGGACAGCCATAAAATACTGTGGCTACACAAGAGGTCAAACACTAAATATTCTATAGTGAAAGATTGGTGGAGTTGTGAATAGTATAGAAGGTTATCAAAGGATACAGTGGGATATAGATCTGTTGCAGATATGGATGGAGAAATAGCAGTTGGAGTTTATCCAGGTAAGTGTGAAATGCTGCACTTTGGAAGATCAAATATTAAGGAAAATTATACAGTTTATGGCAGGACCCTGAACAGCACTGATGTACAGAAAGATCTTGGGGTTCAAGTCTATAGCTCCCTGAAAGTGGCCACGCAAGTAGATAGGGCGGTTTGTCATGTTTGCCTTAATGGTCAGGGAATTGAGTACAAGAATCAGGATGTCATGTTGCAGCTTTATAAGACTTTGGTTTGGCCACCCTTAGAATATTGAGTTCAATTCTGGTCGCCATATTGTAGGAAGGATGTGGAGTCTTTGGAGTGAGTGCAGAAGAGGTTTACCAGGATGTTGTCTGGATTAGAGGGTATGAGCCATAAAGAGAGGCTAGAAGAACTTGGGCTGTTTTTCCTTGAGCAACGAGGCTGAATGGAGACTTGATAGAAGTCTATAAAGTTATGAAATGCACAGATAAGGTTGACGGTCAGAATCCTTTTCTCAGAGTTGGAATGTCTATTCTAGGAGGTAGGCCTTTGAGGTGAGATGGGAAAATTCAAAGGAGACGTGAGGGGCAAATTTTTTGCACAGAGAGTGGTAGGAGTCTGGAACATGCTGCCAGAGATGGTGGTGGAGGCAGATACGTTAGGGGCACTAAAGGCATTTCCAGATAAGCACATGAATATGCAAGAAATGGAGGGTTATGGACCAAGGGCAGGCAGAAGGGATTAGTTTCATTTGGCATCATATTTGACCCAACATCGTGGGCCAAAGGACATGTTACTGTGCTGTACAGTTCTATGTTCTATGAAAAACTCCCCTCTTGCCTCCCTAAAACCTGTCACCATTTACAAAGTCCAAGTCCATAAGAATATAAAAAAGGAATAGGAACATTTGGACCCTTGAGACAAATCTGCCATTCAATAGAATAATAGCTAATCCAGCATTCCTCACACCCACGTTCCCATAGAATTATGATAGATATTCTCCACTTCCCTCAATGGTTGCAACCCCAACAACCCCCTAGATACTTGACACCATACAAGACAAAAGAACCTGTCTGATTAACACCTAACCATCTATCTATCGTCTATAACATTCACTGTTTTCACTACCAATGTAATGGCAGCCATGTACATTGTAACAACTCACCAATCTCTCAGCCTGTTCAACTCCTTTTGTCAGGATAAGAGCAGAATCTCAAATTGGGTAGGGACTGATGATTTAAACTCCACTTCTCTCTGAAGTTATTGCTGCAGAGGGGAAACCAGAGCCTTCGGAGTTGTTTTAAAAAAAAGTGACAGATGAAGAAAGCACCATGGATTAATGGCAGCAGCTGTTACAAAGGCTTAAGCAGATCATGAGTAAAACAAAGAAATTTGACAGGGCAGATTGGGAGAGAGCAGTGTGGATGTGAATTTGAGATGTTGCAAGAAAATCAAGATAGTTTCATGAAACATACGAAATGCCAAACATTACTTATGATTATCAGTTCAAAATGCTGAAGACATGCATTTCAATAATTATCTGCAGCAAAGTTTCCTGAGAATCTTATCAGTATGTGCCAGAACATCAAACCTACATAAAACTAATGAGCATTAATACAAACAGCCAGATCCTAAGGGACATGTATCACCTTCCGCTTTATCTTGTTGTTGTGAAATTATAGTTTGCAGCCACCACTTGAGTATGGTCAGCACAGCATGGCAAAGAAATGCTATTGTGGAACCTTTTGCCATTTTACGTAAGCAAGATTGATGCCATGAAAAGAAAAATGAAATCAATGGTATAGAATGTGCCTGAATCATTGTCTGAATGAATTTTCAATAGGATGCAGAGGTGAAACTCTAGGTGGCTCGTCTCAATGTTTCCCGTTGTTGCCATCATGGTCTTGTCTCTGATTAATTATTATTGAGTGGTGTATCGTGGATGATGCTGGTGGCCAAAATTTGCCCACAAGCACTTCCTCATCAATTAGACCAATAACCAGCATAGGATCATAAAGCAGACGTCCTCTTCTTCTCCTGTCTATGTTGTATTCCTATGGGATCTCAGAGTGGCCCTCTAGTTCTCAAGTCCACCCTTTCTCATTCATTAAATGTGGCTCCTGGACACAGTTACAGCATTGGTCACCTCCATGAAAATCACCTTTTGGCTCCTTCCACTCCTATGTTGCATTTCCCAATCTGCATTTCCCATCAACGGACTGGAACTCAGAAGCAAAAATTGGTGGTGCCTTTCCATCCTGGTACTCATTAAGTTTGGGTGTCAATGTGCAACCACTTACAATTTTTTGATCTTCTGCCATGGGGTTAGAGCTATGTTTTGTCAGTTAAAGAATTTTCACAGATGTTGTTCAGTGTCAAATACTTGAGACTAATTATATATTAATTATATATTAATTATATATTTGAGGTAAGACTGTGACCTAGTGGTTAGCACTGCTGCCTCACGGTGCCAGAGACTCGGGTTCAATTCCTGGCTCAGGCAACTATCTGTGTGTGGAGTTTGCACATTCTCCCTGTGTCTATGTGGGTTTCCTCTGGGTGCTCCGTTTTCCTCCCACAGTCCAAAAATGTGCAGGTTAAGTGAATTGGCCATGTTAAATTGCCCGTAGTGTTAGGTGAAGGGGTAAATGTAGGGGAATGGGTCTGGGTGGGTTGCTCTTCGGAGGGTCGGTATGGACTTGTTGGGCCGAAGGGCCTATTTCCACACTGTAAGTAATCTAATCATTACAGAGCAAAACTGACAGCAATCACTTATATGAATTATTTGTGTCTATAAGAACATGGGCAACTCTTCTTATGCTATGGATATGATAAACCCTTTCAGAAAATTCTAGATTGTAGCTGCCAAGCTTCAAGCATAAACTATTAAATAATCTAAAATCACATAATAAGTACGATATAAAATTGACAGCTTGCCACAGCTTATATAAGACTCGGTTTGCAATAAGCACCTGTGGAGTAAATAATAAATAGAATGTATAAAATATTAAGAACAGAAGCGTGAACATTTAAGGTGCTTGAATGCAGCTGTCAGTACAGACAGTTTTAATTTAAATAAAAGGATAACAAATATTATCTAACCTGTTCATAACCTACTGTGTAAATGTCAACAATCTTAGCTATTTTAAACAACAGTAATTCTTGCTAGCAAGTGCAGATATTCAGTATATTGAGAGTTGACAGGATTATGTCCAGCTGTGATGAGCTCCATAACCAAATAGCCTGTTGCCACACACTGTATACACTTGCATGTACCAAATGAATCAACACTATGATAAGCTGCCAGACAGCCATACTGGAATTTATTACCTATACTAAATATCCAGATTTTAAAAAAACATGTTCAGATGTGTTGTGATATATATTATGTGAACCGAAGCCTTCTGACTCAACTGTATCACAAGAGCCCATATCATGCTAAGCATTTGTTATATCTATGCTAATTCTGGCTTCCTTATTGCGTTTTAAAAGGACATTGGTTCAAACTCCACTCCAAGGAATTAAACATATGAGCCAGGCTAATATTTCAGAGGTGTTACTTTCTTGGTGAGATACTAATTTAAGGCCCTTTTCTATCTCTTGGTAAAATGAAAAATATTGAAGAAAGGTTGGGGGTGGATTTCACTGCATTTTAGCCAAAACATATCCCTCAACAAACATGAACAAAATGAAATTTTTGTGTTACTTATTGCTTTTGACAGACCATACTCTAAAACTATTAGGTGCTGTATTGCCCCATATGACAACATTGACTGGACCTCAAAGAATATATTATGGGCTGTGTAGTGCTTTAGGGTGCCCTGGGACCATGAAGGCACTGTATAAATCCAAGGACTATATTGTAATTCTGATTCTGCGTGTTATGGAAATCCTTCAGTAGTTTCTTTCATTATCTATTAATTATTTTATCTATTTCATTATCAAGACCCTTTCTAGTGATTTTTAAAAAGTCAGCTCTACATTTTCTTGTTCATTTTTATTATTATACCTCAATGCCTTTTAAAGTCTCATTTCAATTTTAGCTTCTCTACACATTCAAGGAATTCCACCATACTCTTGTAGGAATCATTCCATTTTGGACCGTAATAATCTAGTTGATTGAGTAAATGGAAATTTTCGATGTCTTATCAGCCATTTTGTCTTCCAGGATTTCTTGATATACTTTTTCCTCCTGTCAAATATTTTTATACTTTACTCTTCTGTCTCCTGTTCAGTTTTTATATCAAACCGAATTATGTTGTGTTTGCAATTCTTTTTTTTTAACCTTCTCCATTTTTCTTTTGCAACCTTGACCTAGAATCTAGATTCTTAGAAATAGATTCACCTTCCTTTTTTCTGAAGACTGTAATTGTAATCTTGATAGTGGTCTGGAACGTAATGTAGACACTTCTTCTGCTTTATCATTAACATATTTTTCTAACACAATCTTTACATAATTGAAGTAACTTACTTTATTCTTCTTCAACTTATGTATTTCTCTAATTATTCAACATCTTTCTTTTCTCCAGCTTCTTTTCATTATTTGTCCTTATAAGGTACTCCAAAGAGAGTATGTGTTCCTTTCTTCCACTTATTTCTTTCCCTTGAGAACAAGATTTCAACTAAAATTAAATACATGCTTAACTTTGTTGTTCCATGCTGAAGTTCAACACTTTGAAAGTAAATGAACATTTACTGATGAAAATCAGCACTTCATTATATTTTTAATGCTCCATTGAAAACTGACCTGGTAGACACCAGAATTTCGATTAGATTCCCTACAGTATGGAAACAGTCCCTTCAGCCCAACAAGTCCACACTGACCCTCCGAAGAGTAACCCACTCAGACCCATTCCCCTATCCTATAAATTTACTCCTGACCAATGCACCCAACAATGTACTGGCCAATTCATCTGGCCAGCACATCTTTGGATTGTGGGAGGAAGCCAGAGCACCCACAGGAAGCCCATGCAGACACGGGGAGAACATGCAAACCTTATACAGACAGTCACCCAAGGTGGGAGTCAAACCTGGGTCCCTGACACTGTGAGGCAGCAGTGCTAAGCACTGAGCCATCATGCTGCCCCAATTACCTTTTCCCCTTTTGCAAAAGTATGCTCTTTGGTGAATGCAGAAAAAAAATCCCATGATGGTTTGTGTTTGGTATTTAGGCCAAATTTTGCAATTTCTTGTATTATGTTATTCCTGGCTCTCAGAATTTGTTCTTTTTTTTCCTGTTGCTCTCAGCAAAAGGAAAGCAAGCAACCTCGAGCCCCAGTACAGATACACATCAAATGTGTTTGTAATCTAAAGATGCAGCTGTACCTGCACAGAATTTCTGTTGGGGTTCAGTTAGTCTCTTACCTAAGTTTATCATTGGAACTTCAAGGTAATTAAGTCATAAATGTCTAAAAACTGTTATTTTAGCTATTTTCTTGAGAGTTCTCACAGTGTTCTACTCAAGACCAAGTTAGCAGGAGCTGTGTGGAGTTTCACAGCCAAATGTTTTGCAAAGCAAGTTCTTACCTAATATGTGGAATTGGTGGCCTTATTCTTAATGGTGGCCATTTTTTAAACCTGTTAATCTCAAAATATGCATGTCTACTTGTTAGGATGATTTTATGGATATGAGTATGTGTATCTATTTAAATATTTCTATACCAGATACCTTTTTGCTGTGATACTGAGGCATTCAGGTTAAGGCAATTCCAGCATCAGTAGTCTGACTGCCTATATTTATGAAGTTTGACTAGAATCGTTCTGCATCTAGTTATACCACAGTCTGACCATGGGTGCAACAGTAAAATTATCTTATTATCTGATGCATGTCCTTCACATATTAAGTTTTTAATGCTTCTCCTGTTAACATTGAAGCCAGTACCTTCCAAAAAAATAGAACTAAAATTTATTATATTCAGGCTATGAGGAAACAACATCACAAAGGGATGATTAATGAAGACAATTAATGATTTCAAAAGGAAATGAGAAAGCCACCTGGGGAAAACAAACATGGAGGGCAACAGGGATGGAACAGGGAATGAGACTGATTAGATTTCGCCATTGACAGCCTGTATGGACTCAATGGACTGAGTAGCCTCCATCTGTATCATAATTAGTCCATTGTTCTCATTAGTATTTTGCTAATTACTGTCTCAATCTTTCTTAACTGGCAGGAGTGCATTATCTTTTCAATATACTATATATATATATATATATATATATATATATATAAAATAACATTCACTTCCTAATTCTTACTATGGAATAATAGTCAAAACTTCCACAATCCCATCATCCAACTATTTTACAAGATTGGCTTCCATTTGCTGAGCCTTCAGACAGTTGAGCAAAGTTGCTGAAATAAATAATTCTTATAACGATTCTTTCGATTGTTGTGATGTGCACGTTAGATGTTCTGTAAATGTGCTGAATAATGAAAAAGGATGAAGCAGCATTTTGCTCTGATGAGGAATATCTAGAACACTTATTGTTTATATGAGACCAGGGTGTGATACAGCTTAGAGGAACCCAAGTTTATTGCTTTCATTGATTTTTCTAAGGCTTTCAATTTCTTCAAGGAGCACTCATGAGAAAAGTCTGAAAACTATTAGAGTATTCAACCAGTTTTTAAATGCTTTCCCCCTTGGATATGCACTGCAACTCTAGGGTCCATGTTAAAGTGAAAAAGGATACTCATGATTCTCTGTCTCTGAAAAAGGAGCAGGCCACAGTTATCTACCATGAATATATTCATCCTGTTTTCATAATTTCTTTTCTTTTCTTTCTTTTTATTCATAATATACTGACATTGCAGGCATTATAACGTTGTATATCTGGCCAATGATCTTTAGTTCCATGATTGATTTTGTTTGAAATAAAATATATTTAAATGAGTTGGGATGTTGTTTTAAAATGGCTGCAGACACAGTCTACAAACTGGCCAAGCTCCATGGGCAATTTCTAAATGGATGCCCAAATAACATTTCCAAGGAATTCATTTAAATTAAGATAGTGGAAATTGATGATATGCAACAGATAACTGATTTATAAGAATGACCAGAAATGAAAGAAACCTTTCTGAAATTCATTATGCAAGTAGATTCTGATGACCCTCTTCTGTTTCAAATGCACCTTGATAGCTTTGCCAATGCATTGATTGTAATGAGGTCAGCCAGGTGGACCTCATAAAATATGAGTTCCCTGATTGGAGCTTTTAATCAGGTCTAATCAGGGAGCCCTGGCTGACAGAAAGAAATGGAAGTGCCAGACATCCTGCTCACTCTGATATCTGGCTCTGAGGGAGCTGGATCAGTTTCAAGGACTCTCTACTTGTAACTAAAGGGTAACTTGCTGATGGAATACTGGCCTTTGTGGAGTTATTTCAGTGGAGATGACAGAAAAGCATACTCCTGAAGACATTTGCTCGCAACTGTCATCTTTGAGTTAAGGGAAGCATTTCTGACATCATACCATTATTTGGGAAGCTTGGCTTAGTTGATACTGCCGTTGAAGACTGAGCCCAGCATGTGGAAAGAATGCATTATCTTTTTCCAGGCAAATCATATTGGGGCAGATTAAAAGCAACGAATAATTCTGCTATCAGCTTGTGGAGCTGCAGATTTATCGGTTATTAGAAGCTGAACTTTCCCTGAGGTACCAGCAAAGACTGATTGCTCCATAGCATTTTGGAAGACAGTGCTCAATGAGGAAGGAGATTTCAGAAACAGAAAGTCATGGATTTTTACAAATTGCACCATTGCTGAAGATATGGATCAATAAATGAACAATTGTAGTCTCACTTTATAAGTGTAGCATTTCAGGACTCTCATGAATTTTAAACAGTGTAGCCTTTGTTAACCCTGACTGAACCATGCATTCTCCCTTTCAGACTTACAGCCTGTGTTTGTGTGTGTTGCAATACATCTTTAACTGATGTGTGATATCTTAGCATTGTAAAAGAGAAAACAAAAATCTGTTGCAACTGACTGAGAAGGACTTAAACAGAGGCAATCAAATTACTCTTTTCCTCCTGGTGTTTGACATAGAGTCATAATGTAGAATAATTTTGTGGCAGGTAATGTCATGTTCTTCTGTACAGTTCACATGCTGGGTGTGCAATGGAACAGCTTTCTCCAGTTCAGTTTGTGATTTCTAAAACCTCTATTCAACTGTATTATGCTGCATTAATGATGACACAATTGTGAATATACAGAACCATAATTCTTTGAAATGCAAAATAAGATGTTGATCCAGTCGTTGCTACCTCTGAATCCACACTCCTGCATTGCACGGGTGTAGACATTCCAAGAGATTGCAAACTCCTTCGCAATTGTGCATTGAAACAAACTTCCATTTCTATGATGCTAGTCCCACGGTAAAAATCCTGGAAAAGGTTCGACCTTGTTGAATGATGCTTCTGATGATATACTATCAGAATAATTCCTGCTTAACAACCTCATTAGCTCTGTACAGATAATTATATATTCATGGAACCTGATTTATTTTTCCATATAAAGAAATTATTTTTTTCTGAAGTCTGCTTACTTTTAGTTCAGCTTTGATCTTAATTCAGTCATACATTTATTTCATGGTCTGAATTTTAATTTGAAAGTGAAGGTTATTAAGTGCTTTTGACTTGCTGGTTTGCTCAGTGTGAATACTTCAATTTGATTGATTTCCTACCTGCTTGCTGACATCATTGCATACCAAGACGTCCTTTTGATTTGGTGTCAGATTTAAGCTATCATTTGGAAGAGGAATTCTGACACAGAAATACCTACCTTCTACCTTTGATATCAATGAACAGCACTTTTGCTTTACCGCTGACTGTGAAATTTAAGTCATTATTTACGTTAGTCTATTATTGAGCGATGCTAAATATAAACAATTACGATTATTGAGGGATAATTGTATTTTACCTCCCAATAATAACAGAGCCAATACATTGTAACTTAAAGTAACTGCTTTAATATTTCAACTATTGTAACCTTTCCAAGAAAATGTTATGTTTGGCTTCAAAGACAGAATTACAACAGATGGTAGAAAAGAATATGGGATAGGGATAAATATAATAGACCATTTTAGGAAAGCAAACTTCATGTTTTTAGAGTTCAGGATCTTACAAATACATTGTTGTAAAAAGATCATTTCTGCGTCCTTTTAACTTCTAGCACAATAAATTATGAAGTATGAAGATCAATTTCACATCTATCTGGTCTTTATGAAGAACCTTGCCAAGTGGAAGAGCATGTTTTTAACATTTTCTTTTTGGTTAGAACTAATGAAATGTCATACTTTGGATTCACTCATTTTCTTTCCCAAAATGCTTAAACAATGTGTAAACCTCCAAACCAGAGTGCAGTTCCTCACAATCCAGGCCAAAATACCATGCTGCATTGCACTTCTCAGGGGGCCTTTTGAGTGCTGTTCTTAATATGTAACTGGAGCAGAATGCTATTTCCACTGTCATCTTTTCTCATTTCCCATGTGATTACTATTAAGATCAAGCAGCAAATTTGCAGATTCCATGAAACCTGTGGACAGCCAGCTGGACAAAAGGAAAGGCTCTTCAACACAGCCACAATGTTGCTGCCAGTGCAGCTCCATCCTGACTAGCCTTCACCGCCCACCCCCCTCGCCCCTCCCCCCCCCCCCCCCCCCCCCGCCCCATGCTGGTGTGTGGTCTATGTTGTTCCCCAGCAAGAGTCTTCCTTTGTCACTTCCTCTCCTCCAAGTCCTGAGATTGTAGGAATATTGGGTTTTTGAATCCCAAATACATTCTAATGATCGAACTGTGTGAAAAAGGTAGACAGTGATATAAGAACATACATTGAAACAATGACATTTTCAACTTCTTCTTTTATCCACAATCAAAGCTCCACCCTTAACATTGGGCACCTCTCAGTCTCCAATTTGCCAATTGATTGATCTCTAGTCCTGGCATTGTATCTGCATCTGGAGGCATTGTGAAAATAGTCATTGTATATTTGCACTCATAGCTGCCTTTATTGCCTTCATGTCACCTTCTAGTTCATCTTAATCACCTTTAACATCCCAACATCTTTGCATCTTCCTTCTATAAAACTCCAAGCTCCCACGAAGACCCTCAACCCTGTCGCCCACTAATTGCAGATGCCACTTCTACCTGAGTGTGTACCCATTATCACTGACACTCCCTTTCAATCTTTAGTATTGTTATTAGATTAGTTGTCCCATTTTTCAATTATCCTAACCTCAGACTGGACTTACCTCCCCCCAAAAAAACTGACTTCTTTGTTACTCTGAACCTTCCCATTGCCTGACACCTCCCATTCAATCCCACATTTTCTTACCTTAACTGATGTACTCAGAGTCAACTATCCCCCTCACATCCAAGGTACCAGGTACCTCTCACTTCATTTCTCAATGCTCCCAAACCCTCATCGACTCCACTGTGTCTCTGACCCCACACCATTCCAACATCCTCCTCTTACCATCACAACTGACTGATTCCTGTGTGGTCCAAGTCTCCTTGTAAACTGCTATCTTCTTGCTCTCTGCTTCCTTGTAACAGAAAGGAAACTACTTACACAACTGCACCAACTGACTATGTATGCCACCTTTAAACAAACATGAACTGGGTGCAATGTGATTCTCAAGCACTGTTGACTTTACCTTGAAGATACCTCTGTCTTGTGACAAGTTTCACACAAATTAGCATTCAAGGCATGATGGCGTTAAGAAGGAACCTGCATTAGGGTCATCTGAGAGTGAATATGGCTGTGACTTATCTTTGCAAATCAAACTACCATTAGGAAATCAAAATTTTGCATCCTGCCTAATTATGTTATCCTGCATGCCACGTTCCCTACTTTTAAGTGTCCCAAAAATCCTATTCAATTTTCACTTCTTACATACATCAGAGACATAATCCTCTTTATTTCATTTTTCATAAAAGCAATGAAGCGGCTGTCTAGCAAGATGTAACCCAAAGCACTGATGCAACAGTTTACAAAATGGATTAAATGTATCTAGATATTGTAAAGCCATAAGGTTACGTTGGAGTTACTTGTAATTTTCTGAAGCAGTTCTTTAACCTTTGTATACTTAGATGTGCAATGTTACCATTAACTATAAGTATGCAAACTGAGCAAGAAAGATTCACATTATCGTTTTGCTCAAAGGAGTTGATCAGGGCAGAAACTTACATCTCATTCTCCTGATATTGGTTCTAACATGAAGATGCTGCTTCTTAGGCCAAGTGCAAGTCATCTACTTGCAGCAGCGTAATTTTACCTTCTCTTTACCATTTTCAACAGTTCTTCCTGGTTTCTTATTTTTACATATCTTATGTACTCATTTAATGTCAGCTTGTTGAGACCTTTGTTTGTGGACGAAGGGTAGATGTTGGATCTTTACACGAATAGTATCATTGAGGGATTAAAACTGAAGCCAGGTTTTTGGAGCTGCAATGATACTGATGCGATCTGCTGTCCGAGGTTCTGATTTCACCAGGAAGCCGCTGTCGAGCAGTGTTTCGGATGTTTAAACAATGAAAGAACAGTTGTGAAAAATACTGACGAAACTCGCCCGACCAATCCTACTCCGCAAAACTGGAACAGGATACTTGAACCATGAAGGATTTGGGGGTCAAACATTTTGAGTTATCTTTTACACGAGCTTGACTACTAATTCAGCATGTTCGGTATCTAGGCAACTTTTCATCTAGTTTGCATTGATATTTCTGTGTTCCAAGCTATACTGACATTTTAAGTTCTCTGAGCAAGTATACGAGTACGAGATACTCATTGCATCGCAGATAAACGACAGGGATATGGATTAATCATGACTGCTTTTTCCAAATGTCAGCACAGATAAACGCTACTAAAAGCTCGCCTCCTGTATTGTAAATTTCTATTATATTCCGAATCTGCCCTACACCATTTTTGTACGCTCCTAATTTAATGTAGAAGCTTGAACAAAAAAAGGAAACCAAATTATCTCCTGTAACAACTGTCACCTTCATACCTTGAAAAGAAATCCTATCTAACAGCATGAACTAAATTCTTCATAACTTGCCCTTTATTTCTCATTCGGCTTTGTCTTGGCTTGGAATTGTTAAGTGTTTTATTCTACTACCTTGCTTTCTTGTACGAGATTGTGGATGTCGCTTGTGAGACTCACATCTGTTTTCGTGAACTGAATGGCTGTCCAGGCAATTTCAGAGGACAGTTAAGAGTCAACTATATTTTTGCGAGTCTGAAGTCACATGTAGACAAGACCAGGTAAGATCAGCAGATTTCCTTCTCCAAGTGATTTGCACAAGGGATTTTACAACAATTGGCATTGATACATGGTCATAATTAATTCCAGATTAAATCGGATTTAAGTTTCCATGCCTGTCTTGGTGAGATCTGATCCCTGTGCCCCAAGAACATTAGCCTGGGCCACAGGATTATTAGTTTAATAGCATGACCACTCTGCCACTGCCTCAACCACTAAGATTGTAACCGTTTTATATCACAGTAGCTGTCTGCACTGCCTTGCATCACTTTTAATTTCCTTAGTTATCCACAGATGATTAATCTTTCTACTAGAATCCTTCCCAATAATGGAATATATTCTTGTTGAGAGTTACGAAAAGTCTCCCTAAGTATCTGGTACTGCTTATCTACCATTTGCTTCCAAATCTATTTTCACCATCCACTGTAGCCAAATATATAGTCATACTTCATAATTTTCTTTAAGTTTAGGGCACCAATTTCAAACTTTCAATTGAATACAAAATTGCATATGATCAGTCTTGCTCATTATCATACATTAAGAGAACATTTATTGATCATTTACAATGATTCAGTAATTAATCATTGCCAAACTAGCTTGTTCTTTGGATTAATTCCACAGTATATTCTACTAAAAAAAAACTGCTGTGTGCATTCTCCCAACTGATCTTTTGCCCTGTGAAATGGATGAACAAGCCACTCAGTCGCATCAATCGCTACAAAGCCTGAGCAAAGAAGTGAAACCACATGGACGACTGGTCACCAAATTAGGTACCAGGAATGACAATGGTACAAACAGCCCTTTCAACCATTCAAAGTCCTCCTTACAAAAATCTAGGGCCTAGTGCCAAAACTGGGAGAGCTGACTGACAGATTAGTGAAGCAGCATCCTGACATAGTCATATTGACAGAATCATACCTTGCAATGCCACAGACACCACCATCACCATTCCTGAATATGTCCTGTTCCACGAGAAGGATGGACCTAGCAAACGTGGTGGCACAGTGGTATGCAGTCAGTGGGAGGTTGCCCTGAAAGTGCTCAATATTGACTCTGGACCCCTTGAAGTTTCATAAACATGGGCAAGGAAGCTTCCTGCTGATTACCACATACCAAGCTCCCCACACTGATGAATCGATCATCTTCCATTTTGAACAACATTTGAAGGAAGGAGTGACAGTGGCAAGGACACAAAATATACTCTGGGTGGTGGCTTTCAGTGTCTGCCACAAAGAGTGGCTCATCAGCAGTGCTACTGATTAAGCTGGTCGGGTCCTAAAGGACAGAGCTGCTAGACTGGGTCTGCAGCAAATGGTGAGGGAACCAACAAGACAGAAACATATATTTGACCTCATCCTTACCAATCTGCTGGCTGCAGATGTATCTGTCCATGACAGTATCAGTGAGAATGACCACTGCACAGTCCTTGTGCAGATGAAGTCCCACCTTCATGTTGAAAATAACCACCATCATGTTGTGTAGCACTATCACCATGTGAAATGGGATAGATTTCGAACAGATCCAACAATTCAAGATTGGTCATCCATTTAGATGCTGTGGGCCATTGACAGTGGCAGAATCATACTCCAACACAACTCTTAACCTTATTGCCCAACATACCCCCCCGCCCCGCCACCCTGGTTCAATGGAGAGTGTAGGAGGGCATGACAAGAGCAGTGCCAGGCATACCTAAAAACAAAATATCAACCAGGTGAAGTTATCAAACAGGACTACTTGCATGTCAAACAGCATGAGTAATAAGTGAACGACAGACTAAAGTGATCCCACAACCAATGGATCAGATTTAAGCTCCGCAGTCCTGCCACATCCTGTTGTGACTGGGGGCGGACAACAAAACAACTGTATGGAGGAGTCTCCACAAAAATCCTCATTCTTAATGATGGAAGCGCTCAAAACATCAATGTAAAAGATAAGGTTGAAGCACTTGTAGCAATCTACAGTCAGAACAGCCAGTTCAATGATCCATTTTGGCATCCTTCAATGGTCCCCAGCATCAAAGATGCCAGTCTTCAGTCATTTTGATTCATTCCACGTGATATCAAGAAACGGTTGGAGACACTGGATATTGCAAAGGTTATGGACCATAACAACATTCTAGCAATAG
This sequence comes from Chiloscyllium plagiosum, assembly GCF_037043375.1. Classification (NCBI taxonomy): domain Eukaryota; kingdom Metazoa; phylum Chordata; class Chondrichthyes; order Orectolobiformes; family Hemiscylliidae; genus Chiloscyllium; species Chiloscyllium plagiosum. The sequence continues at coordinate 50,702,422 of NW_028270143.1, read as the reverse complement.
AACTGAAGGCATGTACTCCTGAACCTGTTGCTCTCCTAGCCAAGCTGTTCCAGTACAGCTACAACACTGACATTTACCGAACAACGTGGAAAATTGTCCAGGTATGGAGCAGACGCAATCGAGGGGTGACCTTATAGAGGTTTGTAAAATCATGATGGGCATAGTTAAGGTGAATAGCAAAAGTGTTTTCCCAGAGTGTGGAAATTTAATACTAGATGACATAGGTTTGAGGTGAGAGGGAAAAGGTTTAATAGGGAACTGAGGGGCAACATTTTTGCAGAGGGTGGTGTATGTGCGGATTGAACTGCTAGAAGAAATGGTAGATGCAGGTACAATTACAACATTTAAAAGACATTTGGACAGGTGTATGAATAGGAAAGCTTTAGAGGGATTTGGGTCAAATGCAGGCAAGTGGCACGAGATAACTTTGGGAAACCTGGTCAGCATGGATGAGTTGGACCAAAGGGTCTGTTTCTCTGCTGTATGACTGCATGATGCTTATAACTCTATGTCCTGTACAGAAAAAGCAGGACAATCCAACCCAGCCAATTACCACCCCATCAATCTGCTTTGATCATCAATAAAGTGATGGAAGGTGTCATCAGCAGTGCTATAAAAGAGCACCTGCTCAGCAATAACCTGCCCAGTGACACCCAGTTTGGGTTCCTCCAGAGCCACTCAGAACTTCACTTCATTACAGCCTTGGTTCAAACATGGAGAAAGATTCTGAATTCCAGAGGTAAGGTGAGAGTGACCACCCTTGACATCAAGGCCACACTCTACCAAGTGTGGCTTCAAGGTGCCCTCGTAAATCTGGAATCCATAACAATTCAGGCGTTAACTCTCAGTGATTGCAGTAATACATGGCATACAGGAAGATGGTTGTGATTGTTTGAGGTCAGTCATATCTGCTCCAGGACATCTCTGCAGGAGTTCCTCAGGGCAGTGTCCTAGGCCTAACTGTCTCCAGCTGCTTTATCAATTATCTTCCGTACATCATTAAGTCAGAAGTGGGGATGTTCACTGATGATTACATAATGTTTAGCATTATTCATGACTCTTCAGATACTGAAGCAATCCATATTCAAATACAGCAAGACATGGATAATGTCCAATCTTGGGATGAAAAATGGCAAGTAACATTCATGCCCCATAAATACCAGGCTATGACCACCTTGAATGCCACCAATCCTTGACATTCAATAGCATCACCATCACCGAATCCCCCACTATCAACACCCTTTGGGTTACTATTGACCAGACAGTCAATTGGACTCACCATATAAATACAGTGGCTATGAGAGTATGTCAGAGGCTATGAATACTGTGGTGAGTTTCTCACTTCCTGACTCCCCAAAGCCTGTGGACTGGTTACAAACACAAGTCAGGAGTGTGATGGAATACTCTTAATTTGTCTGGATGGCTGCAGCTTAAAAACATTCAAAACAATTTGACATCATCCAGGACAAAGGAGCCTGCTTGATTGACATCCCATCCACAAACATCCATTCCCTCCACCTTTGATGCTCAGTCACAAGATACACTGAAGAATTGCCAAAGATCCTCAGAGAGCACCTTCCAAACCTGTGGCCACTTCCATCTAGAAGGAAAAAGGTAACAGATACATGGGAACACCATCCCCTTGCATGTTTCCCTCCATGACACTCACCATCCTGACTTGGAAATATATGGTTGTTTGTTCAGTGTCACTGGTTCAGAATCCTGGAATTCACTTCCTAATGACATTGTGGGTTAACCTTACAGCACATGGACTGCAACAGTTCAAGAAAGCAGCTCACCACCACCTTCACAAGTGCAACTAGGGATGCATAAATTATTGGAGTATCTTTATCACAAGCCCCCATTATAAATGATTGAATAGTCATTATTGATTGATTGTCCGACACTGTAGCCAATGTTAGGAGTCCTCATTATGCAAGCAACTTTGTTCCCCTGCTATTTCCTATCACCAACCAAATTCATCCTGCACTTTTCCTGAGCCAAGATAATTTTTTACCATTGTACTGATCTCATCCTTTACTAACTGAGCAAACAATTTCTTTTATTAAACTGCTTTTAATTCCTTTCTATTCTTTTGAAATTTCAAATATCCCTGAAAATTCAATTCCCAGCCTTGGGCTTGATGCGTGTTCATGCATCCTTCATTTGACAGTGTGGTTAGCTATGGTGCATTCTGTAATTATGTCCAGTTGGAGTAGTTTGCATTTGGTGACCTGTTTTCAGGGGCTATCAAATTTTACCTGACTGTGACCATGGCCCTTAGTTTTCCTGTGTACTGATTTATTTTATGTGAACAACTTTCCCTTAAGCAGAAAATGGTTGTTTTATTCGCATCCATATGCTTGAGTTGCAAATTAATTTCTAAATGTAACCTGTACAGCAAAGATCTTCACTGTTATCAACTTCCAAAAGGAACTTAACATAATGTCATTAAAAGTTGAGAAAGTGGCAATATTTCATTTTTACAGTTTTGTTCATCTAAACACAAAAAGTGTGGTAGCTTTTTCATTACTCTGATTACTGTTTTCTTGGTAAAAGGTTGATAGTGAATTCCCTTGATGTCTACAACAGGCTTAAACAATTAATTAAAAAATTAATTTAATGAGATTGTCTGATTTCATTTCTTTCTTGATTACCAATTCATATGCCAGAAGACTTTAAGTACTGGAATGTTCTGGAAGTGTAAATGAAGACCATAAGAATGTTAAGCCAATAATGTTACAGGCTTCTGGCAAGAATTATTTCCAGTTTTAAATGTGGAACATACTTGAGACATAAAGTGGATGCCTAATGGACCAGCATCAAAGAGTTAATGCATGAGTTCATTCTGTTGGAATCATACCACACATTAAATGACTGAAATCTTATACTGGATCTTCAAGGACTTTGCCAGAAACAGGTGTTGGGCTATTTGTACATGCTAAGAGAGCCCAATGCCTCTTTATGGCACCTTTTCCAAAATTGAGCACTTCATGTTCTAAGTTCTTCGAGTACTCAGTGGCCAAAACAACAATGTTGAGAAGTATATGTAGTATTTTACTCTCTATATTGTAGAATTAACATATTACCTAAGTGCACAGGTTTCTTCAAAGTATATTTGATGATTTGCATTCTTTGTTTATCACATTGCCCCAAATTGTAATACTTTAGCATAGTTTCTTTGTATTGCACATTTTTTGTATTGAATTTTATTTCCTACAACCATCTTGTTCCAGTTGCCGAAGCACTTGCACCAACATACATGAGTAGGATGGGAACACCTGTGGGGGGTATCTTTGCTGTTCCTATATTTGGAGGAAGAAGACTTTCTACTTTATGTTTTATACTCATTCATGTTCTTTCCCCAACATATATTGCCTAAAAGAGTCCATATCTGGCAAAATGATCACAATATAATTGATTCTTGAAAGCTATTAATGGTGCCATTTGTCAAACGTGTCTCTTGGCTAACTGAAGATGTATCAAGTAAATTACAAAAAGGTTTGTTTTCAAAGAACAAACTAATCCTTATTTTGTGGGAAATATACAGCAAATTGATAGGGCACAGAATGATTCCTAGGTCTCATGGTTTGTAAGAATTCAGAGAACCGTAGATGAAATTGAATGGAGCACAGATTATTGAGTCTATCTACCTCTTCTCAAAAGACTTGGTCTTTCTGGGGAGAGTGCCATCAAGTGTTAAACTTAACAGCTCTCCTTCTTCATGCAGTACCACATAGATTCTGTCTAGACTGCATTTTGTATTTCCAAGTTATTTGTTCATTAACTGTTTTTGTCTGGAACAGTCCTACACTGAGCCTCAGCAAAGTCTGATAAATAATGCATTGAATGGGATAGATTTGATGGACAGTTGATCTTCTGCACATCATTTTGTATGCTTGTATGGAATGCGCAATGAATCTTTGCAAAGACTGAAAAGACTATTTGTTTTCATGGGCTGTAATTTATGGTGTACTTTGACGTGAATTTGCAAAGAGCTGTGGAAATTCCACTAGTGTTCCAAAATGATGTTAGGAATCCAGATCTGGAAGTGGTGTCCTCATTTCCAACCCATTATATTTTTGCCAAGAGGAGAATGAAAATGGAATATGCTTCACACATGGAGAAATCCAAATTAGCAGGGTCATAGTGCTGGTAAATGCTCATAAAAGACTGAAAAGCTCCATGGAACTGTCAGGTTATTAAAATAGCCCTTTGCATTTCAAGAAAGAAAATAACTTGTCTCTGAGCTAAGTAATATGGTGCTTGTAGTTGCAGTAGCTGTTTGTTGACGTTATCTAATAGTTACCATTCTTGAATGGTTACAGCTTGATGATTCCACAATCTGTCATTATCACGATGGAGAGTTGTTTTCAAAGTCTGACTGACAGCTTGATGTGAGATTATGGCATGTCAGTTTTATAGGGAGTTAACTTTTTAATGTACTTTAACTTTATTGAATGGGCTTTTCTCAATTAAAGTTTTTTTTGGTGAAGTCTAAAATAGATATTTAGAACCTTACTTCACAACAATATGGTTACTGAGATCTGCTCATGGAGGTTGTAAGGATAAAGGGTGATGGGTAGGGATGTGAGTTGTCATCTAGTTGGTATTGGAGCTATAAGGAACCTTGGAGATGAAAGGGGAGGGGGGGTTTCTGAGTTGCCATGAATTGTTACAAAATTGTGTTGCGCTGTAATGACCATACAGATGCATGGGGTGTCATGAGTTGGCACATATAATTTGAGGGATGGTTGGGAGTTGGTGGGAGTCATGGGTTGGCATGAGTTAATATGGGGTGAATGGAGGGCCTCAATGAGCAAAACCAGACTTAATAGGAAAACTCTCTGCTGATTGGCATCATACCTAGAACAAGGTCGGAAGTTTGTAGCTGCCGAAGGTCAATCATCTCAGCCCTAGGATGTCAGTACAAAATTCCTCAGAATAGTGTCCAAGGCTCAAACATCTTCAAAAGCTTCATCAATAATTCTCCTTCCATTATACGATCAAAGGCGAGGATGTTTGTGGATGATTGCATGATTTGTGTCCCCTCCACTGCTGAAACAGTCCATGTCCAAATGCAAGACCTGGACAACATTATGTCTTGGACTGATAAATTACAAGTAGTACCTGTGTGAGAAATGTGTTCACCAATGACCATCTCCAATAAGAGAATGCCCAATAGAGTAATAGAGCATAGAGATGTACAGCATGGAAACAGACCCTTCGGTCCAACCCGTCTATGCCGATCAGATATCCCAACTCAATCTAGTCCCACCTGCCAGCACCTGGCCCATAACTCTCCAAACCCTTCCTTATTCATATACCCATCCAAATGCCTTTTAAATGTTGCAATTGTACCAGCCTCCACCACTTCCTCTGGCAGCTCATTCCATACATGTACCACCCTCTGCATGAAAGTGTTGCCCCTTAGGTCTCTTTTATATATTTACCCTCTCACCCTAAACCTATGCCCTCTTGTTCTGGACTCCCCAACCTCAGGGAAAAAACTTTGTCAATTTATCCAATCCATGCCCCTTATAATTTTGTAAACCTCTATAAGGTCACCCCTCAGCCTCCGATGCTCTAGGGTAAACAACTCCAGCTTGTTCAGCCTCTCCCTATAACTCAAATCCTCCAACCCTGGCAACATACTTGTAAATTCTTTCTGAACCTTTTCAAGTTTCACAACATCTTTCTGATAGGAAGGAGACCAACAGTGGTCTAACCAATGTCCTGTACAGACGTAACACGACTTCCCAAATCCTGTACTCAATACTCTGACAGGATACCAAATGCCTTCTTCACTATCCTATCTACCTGTGACTCCACTTTCAAGGAGCTATGAACCTGCACTCCAAGGTCTCTTTGTTCAGCTACACTCTCTAGGACCTTACCATTAAGTATATATGTCCTCCTAAGATTTGTTTCCCAAAATGCAGCACGTCGCATTTATTTGAATTAAACTCCATCTGCCACTTCTCAGCCCATTGACCCATCTGGTCAAGATCCTTTTGTAACCTTAGGTAACCTTCTTCATTGTCCACTACACCTCCAGTTTTGGTGCCATCTGCAAACTTACTAACTATACCTCTTATGCTCGCATCCAAATCATTTATATAAATGATGAAGAGTAGTGGATCCAGCACCAATCCTTGTGGCACTTCACTGGTCACAGGCCTACAGTCTGAAAAACAACCCTCCACCACCCTCTGTCTTCTACCTTTGAGCCAGTTCTGTATCCAAATGGCTAGTTCTCCCTGTATTCCAAGTGATCTAATCTTGCTAATCAGTCTCCCATGGGGAACTTTGTCGAATGCCTTACTGAAGTCCATATAGATCACATCTGTCGCTCTGCCCTCATCAATCCTCTTTGTTACTTCTTCAAAAAACTCAATCAACTTTGTGAGACATGATTGCCCATGCACAAAGCCATGTTGACTATCCCTAATCAGTTCTTGCCTTTCCAAATACATGTACATCCTGCCCCTCCAGATTCCTTCCAACAACTTGTCCATCACCGCCGTCAGGCTCACTGGTCTATAGTTCCCTGGCTTGTCCTTACCACCCTTCTTAAACAGTAGCATCACGTTAGCCAACCTCCGGTCTTCTGGCACCTCACCTGCTGAATTTCCTACCATCAGGATCCATGATGTTACCATCGACCAGAAACTGAACTGGACCAGCCATTTGAATACAGTAGTCACAAAAGTAGGTCAGAGGATGGAAATTCTGCTGTGAGTAGCTTACCTCCTGACTCCTCAAAGCCTGCCCACCACCCAGAAGGCACAAGTCAGAAATTTAATGAAATATTCTCTAAATGCTTGGATAGATGCAGCTCCAGGAACATTCAAGAAGCTTTACACCATCCAGAATAAAGTAACATGCTTGATTGACACTCCATCCAGCAGCTTCAGTGTTCACTCCCTCCACCACACATCTACAGCAGTCTGTATCATCTACAAAATGCATTGCGTTAACTCACCAAGCCTCCTTAGACCTCTACCGCCTAGAAGGACATAGCAAATAGATGTGCAGGAACACCATCACCTGCAAGTTCCCCTGCAAACTTCTCACCATCCTTACTTGGAACCATACTGTTGTTCCTTCAACATCACCCTGGATCAAAATCCTGGAACTCCCTCTCTCATAGCATTGTGGGAGCCAAATGGAATGCAGCGGTTCAAGAAGGCAGCTCAGACTACCTTCTCAAGGGTATCTAAGATTGAAGGATAAATGCTGACCTAGCCAGTGATGCACATAACCCATGAATGGATGAAAATAAATCTAGCTATAATTTCCAATCCTGAAAGTGACCCATTTATCCCAACTCCCCGATTCATGTCAGTTAATCAATTTTCTATCAATGCAACTATATTATTCCCCAAACGACAAGTTCTTATCTTTTGCAATAAATTTTTATGTGGTGCTTTATCAAATATCATTTGGAAATCTCATCTGAACAGATGTCAATTATAATTCTCCAGACCTACACATTGTAAAGTCCAGTTGATGAAGTTATCAATCACTGCATCATGAAAAAATGCCAATCACCTTGAAATAATTACTAAATTAAGTCGGTCAAATACTTTGTGCAACAAGATTTTTCTTGCGAAAAGGACCCAGTTTATATAGGTACACAATCTATCTACTGTGCACAATGGCTATCCTTATTATCAGGAGAGATCTCTGTATTTTCTGAAGCCAGATCGATGTGTGGATGTCACACAACTCAGCTATAGCTGCATCCTAACACAACATTGAGAGCTGCAGATGTACAGTAGGATTCAACATTAAGTCATCCATTGAGCATTTTATTTATTGTTAGTTAAATATGTTATGGAAATAGTAATATTTCTGATACATGAACTTCATACCACAGCAAAACCTAATCTGAGGAAATTTATTTTTATTGGTTAAAGAGCTAAATCGCATTGTGTAGACTACATTAACTAAAAATTGAAAAGAGTAAGAAGTGCGGGAGATTGAAAAATAATTAATTAGATGAGTTCTAGCTTTTGTTTTATAGGCTTTTAATACGAGGGAAACAGAAAAACTGAGGAAGTTGCAGGGTTCTACTATTTGAGGTTTTTGAAATATTGACTGAATGCGATAGGCTCAGAGTGTGTTTTGATTTCAGATAGCATATAAAATGGGGAAAGCATATGCTAGGTAGTATTTTTTGCAGTTTGTTAGGAAAGACAGTGTTCAAAAGAGCACTGATCATAGTCATTTTATAAAATAAAAATTGATCTGGTATCTTACCTGAGGTTAAAAAAATGCATGTTTTTATTACCAGAGAGAGGTTTAAACCTGCAGCAAAAGCATTGTTATTTTTATGCTGGAGAGAGTCAGATGACATATTCCACAGTTTAATGCAGAATGCTGAAATGGGTTAATCTGTTGCTGAGTGAGAACCTGTCAAAAAAGCAACTTGATGAATAGCTTTTATTAGTACAGTCTTTACTGGGCTTTACCATTTCTGTACCATATATAAGAAAGCCAGCAGACTGTGGCTTCAATAATATCAGTGCTGCATTGCAGCATAATGACTAAGTAGAGAATTTCTGTAAACACACATCACTCGAAGCTTGCTTTGAATAAACATTCAATCTGCAATTCAAAGCCATTGTATGTTTAAGATACTTTAATATGTGCACATGTGTGTAATAATTAGGAGCGGTAGCTTCCATTTTTATGCTTTTTATGCTCTACCAGAGTAACAGATTCACCAGTATAGCCTTTATTTAATGCTAATTGTATCTGACAATCTCAGGTCTTTGTCTGCTTGTGATTAGTTCATGCTTCACTGGGATGTTGTGTGTTTCCAATATCTGTGCTTTTCAACTAAAATCTAAGGCTTTTGAGAAAAGGTGTTCAACCTGAAATATATTGCTGAATTACTGCTTCCACCTTCTTCCCCATCCCTAAGCCTGATCACCGTCTCCCACTTCTGTTTCTGCATACTTAAACATCCTGTGATAGCACTATTAGGCTTTAAAACAATGAAAATTCCACAAAAACCACTTTGCTACTCTGCTGCTGTCATAAATAATTAAATTACATCAGAACAGACTTCAACAAACGTTAACATATTTCAGCACCTAAGGAAGTGGAGATAAATAGCATCAAAACTTTGACCCTATTTGGAATCTGCATTTACCAATGAGGAAACAATAACAAAAGCACATTGAAAAGTTAATCACTCTTTGGTAATGCTCAATTAATCTTTGATCTCGACTGTTCTGGTAGATCATCACCGTCAGAAGCAATCCCACAAGTATTGCAACATTCATAGCACACAAAAAAAGTGTTGTATGTTCCTTTCTTAATAAAAGGATATAGCTGTTCTATTAAAGTAATATAAAATAATAGTAGTAGAAGTCACAGCAAGTATTCTACAAAAAGGCTGCAACATGTAATTGACAAAATCTTTTACCAGTTCATTCAATCAGATCCCAACACTAATGTATCCCAGAGAATGTCTTTCAATGTCTTGAAGATTCATCTCTCACTAACCTGAGAATGACTTTTTCATCTGTCATTGTATTTTGTTATCATAGCTTGGTTTGGTATCAGATTATAATTGATAGCATTCCTATGAAGGACTTTGGGAATCTTCGTGATGATAAAAGAACTTAATAAATGCAAGATGTTGTTCATCCTGTGATAGCACTATCTATTTTCATTATTAACTTGCATTGACTGTGCACATCCACAAAAGAAAGAAGAAATATGGCAGATATAGAATGTAAGGAGAGCAGAGACGGTGCAAGCTGAAAAACTTTAAGTAGTCACATACCTGCCTAACATTAATGACATTATATTCTATTTTGGTTTTGTGCATAATATCACTTAACAACAATGCTTATTCTAAACATAGATAACATAGAACTGGGCAGGAATGATATTTGAGGTCTTCAGGGAGTTCCATTTTATTTAACATAGTGACTTTGGACGATAGTCACAGTTAGGTTCATGGCCATCTGGGTGCTAACTGTATTGACCGTGCCTCCTGTTAGCCATCATTACCCCATTCTCCTCACTCATTATTGCTTACTGAAAGATACATTTGAAAATGATAGTTAAACCTGATTAACATTAGTAAACTGATGTCAGCAGCTGCTTTTCTTGTTTTGTGCAGGGAGCACTTCATCCTATCTTTGTATCATTGAGCACCATTCATAGAGTACATCCTCAATCATCTGCAACCTGGACAGATGGCTGTACTAAATTCCACAGGGAGGATCTGAAAGTGCAGCTAATGATGCTCATCACCTCCTTTTAGCATTAAACTTTGGAAAATACTTTTAAGTAGTTACCTGGATAACTTGGCTTTCTGATTAAAACTGACATTTTCTGATCAGAAGGAATTCAGATATATTTTTACTGTAATTAAAAATGAATAAGTAATTATTGATTCATCATAATATTGTTTTTGATTAACAATATATGCAGAAGAGATATTTGTTTAATTTTAAAATGTTAGTTGAGATAAACAAATCAGAAATGTGACATATGACATATCCATAACTCGAAGCCTGTTAATTACAAAAGAAAATCCATTTATATAATAATTTGATTATACAGAAAGCCACTGCATTGCCAGTTCTTTCAAGTAGTGGTGTTGCAGTTTATCCATAAAAATGCGTCAACTTATTATTCAATCACCTTTTGTTTAGTTTTAAGTTTCCATTAGATAGACAAGGAAGTAGCAAAAAAGTTAATGTCCAAAAATGAATAGGCAGAACTAGGATCAAGTTCAGATGAATGTGATTGTACAACGACAAAACTTGTCAGTTCAGTAATTTGATACATTTGTGTCATGAACATTTTCATGCCACAAATTGACTATTGTAATCTCCTTGTCCTAAACTTACCCAGACAAGACAGAAAATGCACGAATCATTAAGATGTTCCTTTATACAGAAACTGAACATAGTAATTACATGATACCGTTCAACATGGTGGAAAATGGAAAAACTATCAACATTCCAAAACAGGAACAAATTATAGTGCATAACTAACCATTCCCCAATCAAGGGCAAGTCTCATTTGTATTTCACACCATTTACACTTTTGCAATTCTGTTGCTGTCCATAACACAAAGGCATCCTGTCAGAATTTGAATAATTTAACTCTTTCTCCCATTCATTTTGCCATATTGTTTCTGTCGTGTGGGGTTTGAGAGAGGGAATAAGAAGTGGGTGCAACGTAACTGGATGAGGTATTATTGCTACTCAGATTTGACACAACAGTTTTAATAATATTGTCAGTCCACATGCTGTTTCACTAAACAATGGGTCGAAGGTTCTCATTTGTGGTTAAAGTTTTCTATTGATTGAGATTCATGGCACCCGGACCCTGATTGCTCATAACGACTTTTCAAGCAATGTTCTACTCTTTGAATTAATTAATTATGCAATCAGGCTGTTGGGTGCCTTCCTTGGGGAATTACACAGCAAGAGAGATAGACGTGCTCACTACCACATGGACCTTCTGGCATATATGCCTCTGATGCTATATTTAAGGCCCAGTTGTATACCATTTCAAATGCTGCAAGTAAGGAACTGGCCCTCTACTGGGTGCCCAGCAGTTATGACCTTGCATGTAGCACAGAAGAAAACAAAGCTTACTTCCCACTTTATAGAGAGACACCTGGAAGTGTTGGTGAATAGCAGGACCATCATAAGAGGCTACATCACCAGACCAAGCCAGCCTGGACACAGATTTCAGCCCCCATCAGTGTTGTCACCGATGGGAAAATGAACGGCTAGCATTGCAAGAAGAAGGTTACTGATCTCATTCATTTCACAAGGGTAAGTGCTACCCCCTTGTCTCCGCTACCTCATACTCACAGGGCCAACACTTACTCTAACTTTGCCACCACACAGGTATCTTACCAAGGCTTGCTATTTTTGCATGCATAATGTCCATTCCTACCTCCCAGGCTGGTATCTTAACAATACGTAGTCTGCGCTACCTGTAATCCTCTGACTGCTTATACTTTACCAACAGGACTGACCCCAATCCTGGAATTCATGGACATGGACCTCCAGAAACTGGTAGGACCATATTTTCGAATGACCATAGTCAACTGCCTGTAGTGTAATTGGATGAGAACCTTGATTGACAGTGGCAGTACCCTTGACTGACTGTAATCCACATCTACCCATCTAAGGAGTGATCCCCCTGTCTTTAACACATTGTTATTTGCTTGAAGCCGATGCACAGTATGTTTGCTTCATAAACTGCTGGAATGTGCTGTAGGCTTGTTCTTGATGTAATATATTACTGCGCAGTGATATGTCCACCTCCTATCTGACCGATAGATTGACAGCTTAGTGCTCCCCACTATCATAAGCTATCTCTCCATTCCCAATGCACTAAAAGGCAATGTAGGACATGAAAGGATGTCAACCTGTAAGTCAGTGTTAAAGTCAACAACATTAAGAGACAAGTATGAATATACAGAGGCTAGCAGCCTCCAAGTAAGTGGTAAAGTAATTGGATGCAAGCTAAGGGCCATAAGATGCATCATGTCCAGATAGAAAAGGTGCATGTGTGTCCCGCATGCAAACTGACCCAGCAGATGCTTGCTCGTGAGTGTCCCTGAGCTGCAAATTAAAATGTCATTTCTTTGCTTTCATGCATGAAATGTGAGCGTAGTTCACTGCCTAGGAGAAGGGGATGATGAGTTGCCTTTTTGAACCATTGCAGTCCTTAGTGTATAAGAGCACTCACAATACCAACTAGGAAGAGAGTTCCAGGATGTCGATCCAGCAACACTGAAGGAATGGCAATATGTTTCCAAATCAGAATGATTAGTGGGTTGGAGGGTAACTTGCAGGTACTGGTGCTCCCATGTGGTGGTCATGGTTTGTTGCTGTCTAAAGATCCTTGACTAATTCTGCAGTGCATCTAGTAGATAGTACACACTGCTGCCATTGAGCATCAATAGTGGAGGGAGTGGATGTTTGAATGTGGTGCTAATCAAATGTCTGCTTTGTCCTGGATGGTGTCAAGCTTCTTCAGTGTTGTTGGAGCTACACTCATCCAGGCAAGTGGAGTGCATTTCATCACAGTCCTAACGTATGCCTGGTAAATGGTGAATTGACTTTGGGGAGTCAGAAGGTAAAATACCTGTGGCAGGACTCTTAAACTCTGAACTTTTCTTGCAGCCATGTGTTTGCATACCCATCCTGTTCATTTTCTGAAAATCTATAGTGCCTCACTCATGCTGGGATCTGGTGATGACATTCTCATGGGTTTGTCTGCTGTGTTGCACTCATTGTCGCAGCATCCTCCACTGAATCCATAACATTTGGCGCATGGTTGTTTGAAAGTGGAGTCACAGGTTGACAGGGCAGTGAAGAAGGTTTTGACACACTGGCCTTCATCGGTCAGGGCATTGAGTATAGACGTTGGGAAGTTATATTGCAGTTGTACAGGATGTTGGTGAGGCCACACTTGGAGTATTGTGTTCAGTTTTGGTCACCTTGCTATAGGAAGGATGTTATTAAACTGGAAAGAATGCAGAAGAAATTTACAAGGGTTTTGCCAGGAATCAAGGATCTGAGTTATAGGGAGAGGGTGAGCAAGGTAATACTTTTTTTCTTGAGTGTGGGAGACTGAGGGGGTATCTTATAGAAGTGTATAAGATAATGAGAGGCATGGACGGGGGAATGCACTCAGTCTTTTTCTCAGGGTTGGGCAATCAAGGACAAGAGGGCATCAGTTTAAGGTTAGAGGGAAAAAAATGAAAGGGATTCTGAAGGGCAACGTTTTTACACAGAGAGTGGTACATGTATGGAATGAGTTACCAGCGGAAGTGGTTAAAAGGCATTTGGACAAACACATGGATAGGAAAGGATTAGAATGATATGGGCCAAGTGCAGGGAAATGGGTTTCGTGTGGATGGACATTTTGGTCAGCATGCACCGGTTTGGTCTGAAGAGCCTGTTTCCATGCTGTACGACTCTATGACTCTGTGACTTTATTCCCTCTCTCATCATCTTCCTCCTCATTAGAGGAGACCTCTTACTCCTACATTTCCCCTTTCGCACATTCCACTGTCCTTTACTGAGTGAGGTTGTTCAGGCACATGGGTCACTCTAACTTTGGCTTCTCCTTCTGGAAAGTATTAAAGTAGTTTGCCTGAGTGGTGCAAGGAGCAGAACCTCATCTTTCATAATCCACAACACCATTCTGCTGTTGCTGTTTTTGAGGCAGGAACTGCATTGTCTCTCCTGAGCTGCACATTGCAGGCTCTGCATTAGTGACATTAGCCAAGTTTACTTTGGCCTTCTCTGTTCCCAATGTCCCATCTTGCAAGAAATGAACTGGAGCAAATACTTGTGGAGCTTGTAATTGGGTGACGATACATGCATCATCCCGGGTAGTGTGCACAGATGTGAACATTTTGTTTCCTGTTATCAGAAATCAACCACACATTCAAAGGGTGAAACCCCCTTAAGCTAATGAATTCTGCTGATCCCACTGAACTACATTCCTCACCATGTACATTCAGTTTGGAATTTTAAGGCATATCTTGCTTGCTCATGGATAACTTATTTGGGACAAGGAACTTAATTCTGGAGAGCTGGCCTTTCCTGAGCATTCACGGAAATGAACTTCACCTTGTTTGCTGTTGAAAGCTCAAGCCAGGCTTCAATTCAGAGATCTGAATTCCTAAGTTTCATGCCACAGTTGGGAAGCTGATTTTTGGCTTCCCATTCAATTAAACATAACAAAATTCTGCCAGAAGTCTAATTGTTACCTTTACTTGGACTGCAATTAAAATACCTTTGCAATATTTTCAAAGTCAGTATGCTTGGGTTGCAGATGTAAGCCTTTCCTCCTCTAGTTTACAGCTTTATAATTTGTACTTGAGAATTATAAGAGGCGATGTTTCTTCTGTACCTGTTTAATTTCTCAAGTCAGATTCAAAACCATCGTTTCTAAATTATATTAAGTTTACTAAATCGAGGGAATGAAACAAATAGTTACAGAAGGTTGAGTCTTAGGATATTTTGGCTATGTACCAGTTCCCGCAGTGAGGTCATGTGGGTTTCGTTGCCATATTTTACCAAACTAGCCTCACTAACTACATACTCAGCCCGAATGACGTCCCTCTCATCTGATTCCAGTCCCATTTTACCCCATTTCATGTTCATAACAATGCACCAATACTTGGCTATCCCAGAATTCATCACCAACCCTTGCGTGGGCTGTCAGGCACTTCCACAAATGCTGCCAGTCAGAATTGCCCTGCACGGTTCCTGATATTTGCTTGAGAGGTTCTAGATGACAGGATGGTGCAGAGGTGGGCATCCTCTTCTCCCAGGACCAGCAAAGAAGGCCACAGCACTAGACTTTGCCGGCCTGGTCTAAGGTTGCTCCCCATGCCATTTCTCAGTCAGCTGGAGAAACGCACAGCAATCTAAGAAGAACGTAAATGACCTGCTCCACGAGTGTAAGGGCTATAATTTTCTCTCTGATACCTCATACTCACTCTATCTCTACTACTGTAGCTACCTCCCACCAAGACTTACATCTCCGACTCTCGCTATCATTTGCACTCATTGACTGTCACCCACCCCACCTTCCAATGCACTGAGCCTGGATGCCTTCTGTACTGCCTACTCACTCCCTTAGGGCACCTCTTCACCTGCACCAAAAATAACAGCTGTGCCCACACACTTTTGTCTTCCTTGGTACCTGCCTCTCTTTCATTCCAGGTGGAGAATAGTCCCCTGGCGGGACAGAAACAGTCTAGTTGGGTGAAGGGCTACCTGACATGCAGCTTCATGTCTGTTCTGAGGGGAAGGCCCTGGCCCTGACCACCTGGAGTAGCTGACTGACCATCTCCAAGCCTTGGGTCTAGTATCAGATGCTCCCCTTGAATTACTGTTTCAGGAACACCTGAGTGAAGACTATCCTCTTGTCCTGATGGCTACCTCCTGATAACCATGACAACTGCTTGACTTTGTTTCTGCACTGAACAACAAGGCAAGAAAGCAGTAATGGTATCTCTGTCTCGGGGGCAAAAGGCAAAAAGACAAGTCAAGGCCATGCAGAGCGAGGAAACTGTGAAAATCCTGTAAGCTCAAAGTGAGTGAGTTCTATGAGAGCAAGCAGAGCAACACACCAGATCCACAACATATCTGAGTCCAGGAGTTGGGTGTGTGTCTCTGCGAGTACAGTGTCCTTGCTAGAACATTATAATAATAGCAGCCAGCACAGCCCTGGGTGCAATAATGAAGTTGATCAGATGTGTGCTTTGAGGGTTGTTAGAGGCTGGCACAGAATGAATGTCAATGTCTGTGCATGTGGCCAATGCACATAGAGCATGCCATGAGATGTTGGTCCCAGTGTTCAACATGGAGCTCCTTTGGAGCAATTAGCAAGCTGAAATTGCCAGGTACCCAATGTGACTTCCATGTTGAATATTCTTACTATCTAGCTTGTTCAGAGTGTTTGGTGAGTCAGGAAGCTCGAGATTAATGAGACAAGTTAGACCATAAGACCATAAGACATAGGAGCAGAAATTCGGCCATTCAGCCCATCGAGTTTGCTCTGCCATTCAATCATGGCTGATAAGTTTCTCAACCCCATTCTCCTGCTTTCTCCCTATAACCCTTGATCCTCTTGTTACTCAAGAACCCGTCTATCTCAGTCTTAAATATATTCAATGACTTGGCCTCCATAGCCTTCTGTGACAATGAATTCCAAAGATTCACCACTCTATAGCTGAAGAAGTTTCTTCTTCACTCTGTTTTAAAAGGTCTTCCCTTTCCTCTAAAGCTGTGCCCTTGTGTCCTAGTCTCCCCTACCAATAGAAACATCTTCCCAATGTCTACTCTGTCCAAGTCATTTTGTATTCTGTGAATTTCAATTAGAACCCCTTTCATCCTTCTAAGGTCCATATAGTATGAACCCAGATTCCTCAAACATTCCTCATATGTTAAGCTTTTCATTCCTGGGACCATTCTCATGACCCTCCTCTGAATGCATTCCAGGGCCTGTACATCCTTCCTTGTGGCCTCAATATGGCATTTAATCTTAATTGTTAACTCACTGCTACTGAGAGAGAAACTCGCTTCACTGCTTGGCATCAAATTTCTGCTGACTTCAAAATAGGCTGTGCAGGACTTTCCAGGGAGTTATGCATATAACTACCAACAAATGACTGGCTTTTCTTCCACTGTTGACAGACAACCAAGTGTCCAAAAATCCAGGAGGAAGCCAGTGATGATAGATCCCTACAGAGGAGGCCCACATTCCAATACTTGCAGCTTTTATAGCTTAGTTCCTGTCTTCTATTACTCTTTTTAGTTAATTTCAATCATGAGTGCAAGGGCTGTAAGGACTATTCCTTGGATATTTGGCTAATGTTATCTGAGCTGTCATTTCCACAAGTATACATTACAGACTCAACAGCATTTATATCTGCTGGCTGGCCTTATCATATTTTGTGTTGCTCATAAGAATTTGTAGAAATGGTCAACAGACCATCAGATCACTGTACATACTGTGCAAAAGTCAACATCTTGTTTCTTGTTTTACAGAACCTTAAAGACATGTTTTCTCCCTCCAGCTTCAGATATCTGTTTCATAACCAAGTGACCCCATACAGTGTCTGGTTTTATCAGCCAAAGAGAAAGTCACATTGAAGCAGTTCAGAAAGGTTTCGAAACAAATTTAGCCATCAGCACAGTATTCAGTATCTCAACTTATAAATTTGGTCAAGCTCTCCAACGTCACAAAGTTATAGCAAACCTGTATTTTTTTAATCTTTGACTGGATCATATAGACTTGGCTTCCATAGGCTTGGGTCCTAAATTTACTGCATATCTGTAAGCAGGCAACCATATTACTTTTCACAATGTGGGCCTCCTCTGTAGGGGTCTATCATCACTGGCTCCCTTCTGGATGTTTGGAAACTTAATTGTCTGTCAACATTGTCCCATTCTCAACCAGAAAAGAGTGATGATCCTTCCAGTAACTAGGATGAAAAGAATGTGGTGGAACAACAGACAAGCAAAATAGGATGTGATAACCAGTATCTGACATAGCTGATGCTATAGCTGGATGCTCATGTTTTGGTAAAAAGAACACATTCCAGGCTTGCTCAGGAGACTTATAGATAGCTTGAGCTTTGATTGGAGAATCTCGCCATGTCACAGTGAGTCAAAATAATTTGTAAGACTTCCATATCAAAATATTAGATTTACCTTAAGTGGTTTCTCTACATCTTCAATGGTGATTGCAACTGATAATATCATACTCTCTTGTTGTTCGCCCACTAACAAGGAAGGGATCTGTATGTGTTTCTTGGAGATAGTTTACATTAACTTGATGAGAGGCTGGAGGTAATTATTTCTATTACTTAATTGACAGCTCCTTAACATTAAGTTGCAGGAGATGTGGATCATGAGTACAAACAATTCCAAAGGAGAAAGTGAGGTCTGCAGATGCTGGAGATCAGAGCTGAAAATGTGTTGCTGGAAAAGCGCAGCAGGTCAGGCAGCATCCAGGGAACAGGAGAATCGACGTTTCGGGCATAAGCTGAAGAAGGGCTATGCCCGAAACGTCGATTCTCCTGTTCCCTGGATGCTGCCTGACCTGCTGCGCTTTTCCAGCAATACATTTTCAGCAAACAATTCCAAAGACCAGGTCTGGTGTGCAGATTTAGTTTGCTTTTGCTATTTTACTTTACTCAAGGGGTAATCAGTTAGAGAACAATGACAATACAGCATAATTTTACCTAAAGGAATGAGCGACTATTGGATCTCTGAACTTTCTTTTGCAGTTTCCTGGAACTATTGCAGAATAGGATTGGCTACTAGGTAGCAGTTAGGATGTGGTTTGGGAGAGCAGGAAAGGAAAAAAGAAGAAAAATAGAAAAGAATGCATTCAGAAGAGAAAAAAGCCTTTATAAACTTCACTTGCAATTGCAGAAGGAGTAATACCTGCTCATTTACTGCACCAGACAAATGCCCAGGTGAAGCAATGAGTTACCTGCACTTCATTCAACCCAGTCTGCTGTATTTGCTGCTTACAATGTGGTCTCCCCTGCATTCGGCAGACAAAATGCTGACTGAGTGACAGCTTCTCAGAACACCTGCAAAGCTTCTGTCCGTAAAAATGACCCTGAACTTCCTGTTGCCTGTTATGTCATCACACCACAATGTTCCCTGGCCAACATCTCTGTGTCAGACTTGCTGCAGTGCTTTTGCAAAGTTCAGCGCAAGCTGGAAGAATTGCATTTCATTTTCTGCTTAGGGACCCTGCAGTTTTTAGGATTCAATATCAGGACCTGAGCATGTCCTTAGAACAACTCTGCACTCATTTGGCCTTGTCATCACATAGGCTGCTACCACAATCATCCCATTGTCAGTTATTAATTGTCCACGTTAGCAACTCAGGCTGACCTTGACCCACTCCTTTGTCTGTCCAACTGTTCTTTCTCTCTGGGTTCCATCTTCACCTATTGTTTCCTCTCTCCCCTCCCACCACCCCTACTCTAGCATATATACCAAATATTCCCCAGCTACAATCAGTTCTGAAGAAGGGTCATCGGACCCAAAACATTAACGCTGTCAATTATTTTTAAAGTTTTACTCCTTTTACATGAAGTGACTCCAGCAGTTTTAAAATAGTAGTGTTCCCCGTTGTTGGGGATGGAAAAGTTATGCAGAAGGTAACTCACTCATTGCAATCCAGTTTAAAGAAACAATGAATTACACCACACAAACCTTGTATTATTGACTCTTTATTCGTGAGCTCATGGGGAGAGATAAGTCGACCAAATGGTCACAAGTCACTCTGATGAGATACAGAGAGGTGCGTGATTATATAGATTACAATCATTTAACAATTAGCAAATTGTTAATTGAAGGATAAGGCAAGTTTAGGCACTTTGTCCAGTCACTAGCCTCAGTCACGTAGTGTCTGGACAGTGCTAGTTAGTAGTTGATAAGCAATTGTTAGAATACAATAGGTTCCTTAGGGTTTGGGGCCTGGCTTTGCTGCTCCTCTCCCTTGTAAAATTGCTATCTCTTGTATGCAGCTGTAAATGTAACTGTTTGTTGTAAACTGTTTTTGTAATTTGTTTAATAAAATATACAATAGGTTCTTATAAAGAAGAGCATTCCCATGCTGGGAAAGACTTCATTATCAGATATTAGTACAGCTACAAGGTCACCTCACTGAACCTGGGAATGTATGAGTTTAGCAAGGAGACATTAACATAAGATTCAAAATGGTTTCCAGGCTTTTAGTATGTGACAAAATGGCTGCTTCTGATCTAACAAATCTCCCACACTTCTCTTACACTAAAGTGAATAGCTACATCAGAGTGAAGTTTCTTGTGAATATTTAACTACAGAATTTGGAGAAGGTTCCAGAGAGTAATGATGTAGCTGCTATATAACCACTAATCAGATACTAAATTGCAAGAGGTATCAAGGGAAGTCAAACCAAAGGAAAACTGATGTCCATCTTATGAAACTGCAAAAGAGGTCTAGGAGGAAAGCGTGGAGATCAGGAGAATTAATAATTGCAGTGCAATAAGCACTGAATTTGAATGAGAACCCATAGTTATGACCATGCATAATGGACATTTCTTCTTTAACACTTTTTTTTTTATTTTACACAATTTTCTCCCTTTCCAGTTCTGAAAGCAGAATGTTGCTGGATGAAGGCAGCTCATTCATATTTTATCAAAATGAGACTAATTCAGACAGTCGGTGAAAGTGAACTATTTGATGAAGGCAGACATCAAAGCCAAATCCTATTCAATACCTATTTACCATTCACATGCCTTTCCAGAATTAGATTTAAAATGGAGTGGAAAAACCTTGTCTCGAGTTCATATTTTGTCTCCCAGCCCACAGTTATTGAACTAAATGCTCAACTTCTAACAACAGGAGTTTAAGACAATATAATTTCAAATGAATGAAACCAAAGGGATCACAAGTGGATGCAAGCTGCAGGTTTTTTTTAATCTTATTTACAGAATCAGGTGTGAAATTGATATAATGAGAATAAGTCCTGCTCATGCAAAGTGTTGGCATTTGTTATCATGGGGATAAACTTAGTTCAGTCCCACATCAGTAAGTTCCTGTAAACTTCCATGAATCTTACAATTTTAGTATGTTGTCATGTCCCCAAGTGCAATTCAACATTAACATTTGACAGGACAGAACTTTCAAATAGAAAGGGTGGTGTTAGGAAACAATATTAGTGAATGTAACTCATTTAACAAACAACAGTGAAATCTGCATGCAATGTATTTTAAAACATGCATCCATTCCTGGCTCCCTCCTGCTTCTCATTAGTATTCATTTATATACATTGACAACCCAGCTCCACCTCACTCTCGACTTGTTCACCTCCTCCACTATTGCCAAATTAGTGAACTAGTGAATCCAGTTCTGGATCAGCAGAAATTTCCTCTGATGAAACAACAGGAGGACTAAAGCTACTGTCTTCAAAACTTTCGACAAATTCTATAGTTGCCAATTTCATCCCTCCTCTTGGCAACTGCCTGAGGCTGAACCAAACTGCTTGGTATTGTACTTAATCCCAAGGTGAACTGCTGAGTACATATCCATGGCATCACAGAAATTACCTGTTTGCACCTGCATAATAATTGCCCAACTCCATACATGCCTTCAGTAGTCCTTGTTGAAACTCTCATCTGTGCCCTTATTACCTCCATACATGACTATTCCAATGTGATCCTGATTGAATTCCCATATTCTACACTCCATAAACTGGAAGTCATCCCAGTCTCTGCTGCTTATGTTCCTACTTGCTTACCCATTTACCCATTAACCCTATGCTCACTAACCCACATTGGCTCCCAGTCAAACAACAATGTTTCCCAAAGCTTTTCCCATGTGAACCCATTTTAAAATTCAATTCCAGTGTGACACCTTGGTGAAGATTTAGGAGGCATGAGTTTTGCGCAGACTTGGGGTGGTTCTGCTGTTGTGTGGTGTAGAGGGGACTATTACTAGTTTAATGTATTTGGATGCTGATTGTTCAAGTAAGAACATTATGATTATTAATTTTATCACCTGTTAATTATTGACACAATTGATAAATCACCTTAATTCACTAGAGTTCTGACCATTAATTGAAATAATTCAATTTTTCAAAGTGTTAACATTGTCATTATTGATGCAATAATTTCCTTATAATTGAAGCAATAAACAGATGATTATTAATGCAACAGCAACTGAGTAATTAATGTCATTAGATCCTGATTATTAATGTAATTTAATCCTGATTATTTATGCAAAAGGCACCAAACAATTAGTATAATCATATACTGGTTATTAATATAGCTGGCGTCCTGAATATTAAATTATTTTTTTTTATTATTTATTTATTATTACATTACAGCGTAGAAACAGGCCCTTCGGCCCAACAAGTCCACACCGACCCGCCGAAGCGAAACCCACCCATACCCCTACATTTACCCCTTACCTAACACTACGGGCAATTTAGTATGGCCAATTCACCTGGCCCTGCACATCTTTGTGACTGTGGGAGGAAACCGGAGCACCCGGAGGAAACCCACGCAGACACGGGGAGAACGTGCAAACTCCACACAGTCAGTCGCCTGAGGCGGGAATTGAACCCGGGTCTCTGGCGCTGTGAGGCAGCAGTGCTAACCACTGTGCCACCGTGCCGCCCACAAATAGAAGTCTGATTATATAAGTATTAGGAACCTGATTATTGATGTAAATAGGATTCCGAGCATTGATGTAATGGATTCTGATTATTAAGGTAATAGAAGCTTGTTTATTAATGCATTATAATCACGATTATTCATGTAAGATTGTCCTGATTACTGAAAATTTAGGGTTTCTCCAAAAAAAAAATTGTTTGATGCACCACAACATTCTTTTCCTTAGATTTAGATGCAATTTCTTGAATATTAACACATCCCTCATTTTTATAATACAAGTTGTGGCTATTGCAATTCTGCTTTAGATTGCACAATCACATCTCCTGTTATCTGTGATAATGCCCCCAAGTTAGGTCAACCTTTCCAATTGCTCCTGGAACTTGTCCATTGATTTCATTTTGTTTCATTTTTAAGGTGAGGTCTTTGCTTGTCATGGTCTTTTTCACATTCATTCTTCATACATGTTCTAAGACCATAACACGTGTGAGCAGAAATTAAGCCAATCAGCCCATCGAGTCTGCTCCACCACTCAATCATGGCTGATAAGTTTCTCAAACCCATTCTCCCACTTTTTCCCCATAACTCTTCATCCCTGTGGCCTTCACATCCTTCTGTGGCAGTGAATTGCATAGATTCACCACTCTCTGACTGAAGAAGTTTTTACTTAGCTCCATTCTAAAAGGTCTTCCCTTTATTCTAAGGCTATGCCCTCAGGTCCCAGTCAGTCCTATCAATGGAAACATCTTCCCAACATCCCCTCTGTCCAGGTCATTCAGTATTCCGATATCAGGGTTCTTAGCAGAGGCAGTAATGCAAAGACTTGAACAAACAGCTCTGCCAACCATCCAATCCAAACTTTGGGTCTGCTACGTGGATGACACCTTTGTCATCACTAAATGAAACAAATTAGAGGAAACCTTCAAGACCATTAATAATACCCTTACTGGCATAACATTCACTAAAGAGGAGGAAAATAACAACAAATTGCCATTCCTAGATGTCGCAGTAGAGCGAACAGCCAATGGGGAACTTTAAACCAGCATCTACAGGAAAACAAAATAGACCAAATATTGAACTACAGAAGCAATCATCCCAACATCCACAAACGAAGCTGCATCAGAACATTATTTCAATGAGCCAACACATACTGCAGCAGAGAAGAACTAACACAGAACAGAGGAAAATCACCTATACCATGTGTTCAAAAAGAATGGGTACCCAATGAACACAGTCCGCTGATTTCTCAGCAACAAACCCAAACAAGCAGAGAAAATACGTCCAGAAATCCTAGCCACTGTTCCCTACATCAAAGACATTTCGGAAATGACTGCTTGACTACTCAGACCTCTTGGCATCATTGTAGCCCACAAAATCACCAAAACACTAAAACAGCAACTATTGAACTCAAAAGACCCTCTACAGACAACAAGCAAAACTAATGTAATTTACAAGCAAAACTGTGCAAGGACTGTAACAAACACTATGTTGGACAAACAGGCAGAAAACTAGCCACCAGGATACATGAACACCAACTAGCCACAAAATGACATGACCCTGTCTCAGTAATTTCCTTACATACGGATGAGGAAGGACACCACTTCGACTGGGACAACGCATCCAACCTATGACAAGCCAAACAAAGACACACA
This sequence comes from Chiloscyllium plagiosum, assembly GCF_037043375.1. Classification (NCBI taxonomy): domain Eukaryota; kingdom Metazoa; phylum Chordata; class Chondrichthyes; order Orectolobiformes; family Hemiscylliidae; genus Chiloscyllium; species Chiloscyllium plagiosum. The sequence continues at coordinate 50,678,068 of NW_028270143.1, read as the reverse complement.
CAAGAATTCCTAGAAGCATGGCATTCCAACCAGAACCTCTATCAACAAACACAGTGAGTTAGACTCCATCTACCACCACCTGAGAAAAAGAACAGGAAGTGACTTCAGCACAGGAAATGACATCACCAACCCAAATAAACCCGAAATATAAATGGAAAGCAGGGATTTTCAGCAGTGCGTCACATGAGACCCACTGAAGATGTTACCTGGTAGGGTGACAAAACGTCTGGAAAGGAATTTTCCAGCTCAGCGAGCAAACCTACATCCAGAACCTTAACCTGAGCTACAAATCTTCACAAAACTCACCATTCGGTATTCTGTAACTTTCAACTTACATCTACCCTCATCCTTCTAAGCTGTATTGAATATAAACCCAGAGTCCTCAAACATTCCTCGTATGTTAAGATTTTCATTCCGGAGACCATTCTTGTGAACCTCTTCTGAACAAGCTCCAGGACCAGTACATTTTTCCTGAGATATGGGGCCCAAAACTGCGCACAATACTCCAAATGTGGTTTCACCAGAGCCCTACAGAGCCTCAGAATTACATCCCAGCTTTTATGTTCAAGTCCTCTCAAAATAAATGTCAGCGTTGCATTAGCCTTCCTCGTACTGACTCAACCTGCAAATTTACCCAGAGAGAATCCTGGACTAGAACTCCCAAGTCTCTTTGCACTAAAGACTTCTGAATTTTTTTCCCTTTTAGAAAATAGTTTATGCCTCTATTCTTCCTACCAAAGTGCATGACCTCACACTTTCCCACATTGTGCTCCATCTACCACTTCTTTGCCCACTCTCCTCACCTGTCCAAATCCTTCTGCAGCCTTCCCGTCTCCTCAATACTACCTGTCCCTCTATCTATCTTTGTATCATTTGCAAACTTAGCCAGGATGCCCTCAGTTCTTTTGTCTCAATCATTAATGTATAAAGTGATAAGTTATGGTCCCAACACCGATCTTTGTGGAACACACCTTGCCACCGGCTGCCATCTGAGAGTGATCCTTTTGTCCCCACTCTCTGTTTCCTGCCAGACAGCCAAGTTTCTGTCCATGCTAGCACCTTGCCTCCAATACCATGGGCCCTCATCTTACTTAATAGCCGTCTGTGCGGCACCTTCTCCTGTATAACATCTTGAGTATCAGGTCGATTACATCCATTGGCTCTCCTTGGTCTAACCAGCTCATTACTTCCTCAAAAAACTCTAGCTGATTTGCCACACATGATGTCCCCTTGATGAAACCACGCTGACTTTGTGACATTTTACCCTACACTTCTAAGCATTCAGAAATCTCATCCTTCACAGTGGACTCCAAAATCTGAACCACAACCAAGATTAGGCTAATTGGTTTGTAATTTTCCATTTTTTACCTTATTCCCTTTTTAAACAGGGGTGTCACATTAGCGATTTTCCAGTCCTCTGGGATGCTCCCTGAGTCTAGTGATTCCTAAAAGATTGCCACTATTGTGGACTATCTGTTTCACACAGTTTACTTCCAAGTTGTTTAAGATGTTCTATAGTGCAACCTGGGTGATCTTCTTTGTTTCTGAAGATAACTTCAGTGTACAGGTTGAACAGTTTTACGAATATAACGTGTTCCTGGTATGTTCCTATTTTGATAAGGTAGCTCGTTGTGCAATCTCACCTCAACAGATTAACTCCAGTACAGATTCTGAATTATCGTTGCACCATTTTCATCAATTTCTAATCTGTTTAAGCATTCTATTATTTTCTGATGTTAGACTCTCAGTTCCCTTCTCATCAGGATTTTGCTCTTCCAGATATCTTTTCAATAATTACTCAAGTTGAAGATGGCATCACCTGTCCTTCTCTTTGGTCTGAATCCTAACTGGTCACTATCTATCTCTGCTTCTTGGATTGGTCATTTCTTTCCAAAATGATAATTAGAATCATTTTCAACACATGGCTCAGGAGGCTTACTGTCCTGGGCTCTGAACATTCTTGGGCTCTGATTTCTTGGGAGTCTAATGAATTGTAGCTGTATAAGACCTTCTGATAGGAATCTGGTAGTGTAAGATCTGTTGCGGAGGCCTGTTGGTAACTCAATGTTAATCTCATTCAGAGTTTTCAGATATTCTACTTAGTATCTCATTATTCTGGGTGATTTCTTTGCTTTCATCTTTTTGATTGCTGCATTGACTTCTGCCTCTATCATCTCTGGTCCATCTCTGATTGTACCAATTCACAGTTGTCTTCATCATCATAAAGTTCTCTGATGTACTCCACATGTTCCCTTATTCTTTATTCTTTATTTTTGAAGTGAGGTTCACTTCCATGCTCTTTAAATGACCAAAATTCTTATTTTAAACGCTGGAGGATCACACATTCTGCTATTTTGTCTTTTCTTATCTAGCTGAGAAGAAAATAATTGGCAATGTTCTGATCCAAATTTAAATGCTTTCTGCACACCTTTTAGCCACAATGGAGGGACTAAACATGCTTACATTTATTCCTTCTGGGCAAGTACAGTAATCAAGCCATTATCCTACAGAGTTCACAAGATAGGGTGTTTTTGATACTGAAAGATATTTTTGGATAGCCAACAACAAAGATCAAAACATTTTCTACAGTTTTGCAGATAAATTAACCAGAAGATACTTGCAAAACAAGTGATATTATTGAAAAAATATTGTGCATAATTCTTGAAGAATAATAATGTCAAAACCTTGGGAACTTAACACCAATTTGTAGCTTTTCACATTGAACATTATTGAAGATTTCAAGCTCTTTTGGTTATGACCTATGAAATTAATTTGTGTGACAATGCAGAAGGTTTTTTTTTATTTTGTTTGCTTTAAAATTATTTATATTCCTCGTCTGCCACGGCATAATAGTTGAGCAAGGTGCAGATACAAAATAAGCAAGGAACATAAAGAAAGTGGGAATGCAAACTTCACACTTGCTCTCAAATTACAATCTTGAAATGGTGTGAAATTCCATTAGCTGCTAATAAGATCACATTGTACCTTTTGTCAGTCAGAAATCGTCACTTTATAGATTAAAAAATCAAACGTGGAAAGATTAGTAACTGTCCAGTCATTATTATATTCAATACATTGGATTTTATTGTGCCAATTTCTGCTGGGGGAAAATTAAGTATTGTTTAATTATCAGCTATTTAAAATACAATTATATTGATTTTATTTCAAATAGACTCCAATGGTAAAGTGCCAGACAAGGATGTGAAAATTCAAAACAAATTAAGTTTCAGTTGCTGATGTTTAGATATACAGTACTTCGAAATCACAAACTGCTGTATAGTTCTGATACACAACAGCAGATTTTGTTTTAGTATTACTTCTAACAATTTGTGCATTATTAACTGTTGCATCAGTTGTCACTCAGAAAGTCTCAAAGTAAGTTTTCTGTAAGGCTGTCTTTCTTTCCTTTCAGCCAGCTTTCTGGTTTCTCATTGAGTGTAACTAGAAGTCCTCTAAGCATAATTAATACATAGCAAGTATACAGACTGATAGATACTCTTGATGCTGCATCCAATGCCCAATGTCTTTCCACACTGTTGTGATTTTTGTAGAATGTCAAACTGGTGGACAAGCTGATCACAACAGAGATAGGTCATAAGTTACCATCAATTATTTTTGATGCCATTTATATCTCCCACTGGGGAAGTGATGACTTAAGAATATTATCAATAGAGTATAAATCCAGAGAGCCAGGTAGAGTTCTGGGGAACTGGGTTTGAATCTCACCAAGGCATATGGAGGAATTTGAATTCAATTTAAAAACAAATCTGGATTTAGGAGTCTAATGATGGCCATGAAACCTTGTTACTTGTCAGGAAAAAACCATCAGGTTCACTAATGTCTTTTAGGGAAGGAAATCTGTTATCTCGTCTGATCGCCATGTGACTCTAGAGCAACAACAATGTGGTTGACTCTGAAGTGTTAGGGATGGTTGGTCTAATCTAGTGATTCCCCCATCCTGTGACTGAATTAAACAAAATACAATCATGAGATTGAATGTGTCTTACTCTCATCAGGAAAACTCAGTCAAAGATTCATGATGACTTGTTAGGAGGATTAAGATGGCTTTAAGGCAAAGACTGATTAGGGATAGTTAACATGGCTTTGTATGTGGGAAATCATGTCTCACAAACTTGATTGAGTTTTTTGAAGAAGTAAGAAAGAGGATTGATGAGGGCAAAGTGGTAGGTGTGATCCATATGGACTTCAGTAAGGCGTTAGACAAGGTTCCCCATGGGAGACTGGTTAGCAAGGTTAGATCTCATGGAATACAGGGAGAACTAGCCATTTGGATACAGCACTGGGTCAAAGGTAGAAGACAGAGAGTGTTGGTGGAGGGTTATTTTTCAGGCTGGAGGCCTGTGACCTGTGGAGTGCCACAAGGAATGGTGGGGGTCCACTACTTTTCATCATTTATTTTCATCAATGATTTGGATGCAAACATAAGAGGTGTAGTTAGTAAGTTTGCAGATGACACCAAAATTGGAAGTGCAATGGACAGTGAAGAAAGTTACCTCAGATTACAATGGGATCTTGATCAGATGGGCCAATGGGCTGAGGAGTGCCAGATGGAGTTTAGTTTAGATAAATGCGAAGTGCTACATTTTTGGGGAAGCAAATCTTAGCAGGACTTACACACTTAGTAATGTCCTAGGGAGGGTTGCTGAACAAAGAGACCTTGGAGTGCTGGTTCATAGCTCCTTGAAATTAGAGTTGCAGGAAGATAGGATAGTGAAGCAGGTGTTTAGTGTGCTTTCCTTTATTGGTCAGAGTATTGAGTACAGGAGTTGGGAGGTCATGTTGCAGCTGTATAGGACATTGGTTAGGCCACTTTTGGAATATTTCTTGTAATTCTGGTCTCCTTCCTATCGAAAGGATGTTGTGAAACTTGAAAAGGTTCAGAAAAGATTTACAAGGATGTTACCAGAGTTGGAGGGTTTGAGCTAAAGGGATGTTTTTCCCTGGAGTGTTGGAGGCTGAAGGCTGACCTTATTGAGGTTTTTAAAGTCATGAGGGGCATAGATAGGGTAAATAGACAAGCTCTTTTCCCTGGATTGGAAGAGTCCAGAACTAGAGGATATAGGTTCAGGGTGAGAGGGGTAAGATATAAAAGGGATCTAAGGGGCAACTTTTTCATGCAGAGGGTGATCTGTGTATGGAATGAGCTGCCAGAGGAAGTGGTGGAGGCTGGTACAATTGCAAAATTTAAAAGGCATCTGGATGGGTATTTGAATAGGAAGGGGTTAGAGGGATATGGGCCAGGAGCTGGCAAATGGGACTAGATTAGGTTGGGATATCTAGTCAGCATGGATGAGTTGACCGAAGGGTCTGTTTCTGTGTTATGCATCTCTGTGACTCTATGACTCTAATTGTCAATAGCAATGATAGTGATCCTCAATTTTGAAGATTCTTTATTCAATAATATAAATAACTGATTTAGCAAAGACATACGTTTATGAAACTATTTGAAATGTCAAACTTGCTCCTTTTTTTCTTGTGTTAAGTGCTTTCCACACTTTACAATGGATTAATATTATAGGTCAGGAAATTCAGGCTCCCCTGTGTCAAGCAGATCATGTCTGGTGTGGAGAGAGCTTCGCCGGTAACTGGTTCAATTGATGCAATTTTTAAAAAAAAATGCTTTAAGGTACAGAAACACTGTTACTGCCTGTGATCCACCTAGCCTGCTGCTCCACATTCCTGGGAAGTACATGACATGTGGTTGTTGAAGCAAGTGCATAAAGAGGGCGAGTTCCCTCTAAAGGCGTGACAGACTTTGACTGCTCAAACAGAACATTTAGAATATTAGGTCAGCCTTAGGCCTCTCAGTTTTGGATACAGTATTTGCACAGCATAGATTGAATTCTAGTCTTGCTTTTAATAGCTGGCAGAGTCCTAATAGTGTGAGTCATGGTTCCCAATGTATTCAAAACTATACCCATTAGCTTAGTATCATAGCAGTTCTTTTCAGGCAAGAGAGATAGTATGGTTGACATTAATAAAATTAATAAGTTAATAATTTGAAAACAATATTTGATAAAATATTTAATATAGCAATGTTTAAGTTTTCCCCAGCAGAAACTGACGCAATACTATCCTACGTATTGAACATGCTAATGGCAGGACAGTTACTAATTCTTCCCCTTTTGATTTTTTGATCCATAAAGTAATGATTTCTGACTGACAAAAGGTACCATGTAAATGAGAAACTAGAAATGAGTGTAAGTGTTTATCCCTGTTTGCTTTGTACATAAAGGCAGAAAGCACAATATGGAAAATTTATCTTTGTTTCAATACTAATGCATTGTATTCAGGTACGACAAAATACATATTTGTGTGCATTTTTGCCTGTATTCCAGACAGTGCATGTTGTTGGATATGGACAAGAATAGTGCAAATTTAAGCACAGAACATAACTTTTGAGAGTTTTCATCTTGTCTGTGAGGTGTTTTTTAGTTGCTCATGTTGTGGAACCTTTTTTTTCCACTTCTAGTCAGTAGCTACTCCACTCATTTCCTATTTATTGGTGTGATATCAAGCTGCAATATACCATCATGACCACATGGAGCAGTTTTGCATAGAAGAGGGATAATGACCTGTGTGTGTCCTTATTTGATCATGTGCAAGTTAACATGCACTTTTCTAATAAGGTGACAATTTCTTAATTTTTTTTAAGCATTGAAATTTGTTACATTCAAAGTACAACTAATACTCATCACAACACTAATTACATTTTTTGATTATCTTGGTTATTACAACTCCTGCTGTGGTAGAAATGTTCCAATTCTATCCTAACTTGATTTTGTATCATTTTCTCCTTTATTTTTCATGCTTTAACTCAAAAATTGGCTAAAGTTAGAATAATAAAAGTCAAAGCAATGCTACAGTATGTTTTAGACAAAATTCACATGAAAAGTTCCATTCCCCAAGTCTCCCATTCCCACCATTCCTTCTTGTGAGAGTGGGAACTAGAAGCAGGACTTTTATCCCCATTGGGGGAAATAATTGAGAATGGAGGCAGGAGGTATGGAAATCCATAGCCCTGGCTTGTGTGTCAGAGTGCTCCCATGGCCAGTTTTACTGGAGGTATGATCTGTTTCCATAAAGTTCTTCACCTTGACATGATGGGTGGCCATTTAATGACCAATTAAAGCTTAATGCCAGGGGCTAACTGGAGGCTGCAGATCCTTTCCATATGTCTCTTACCACAGGCCATCCTGACGTTTAGTTCCTCTTCTTCTGTTTTGTGCCTCAGAGATATACAGAGATAATGTGAGTGCACAGGAATTTTATTCAACACTTTAAAATGTCGCTTTCATGCTACCAGCAACTTGCCAGCAGCTTAGTTACTTTTCAAGTAACCATACCCAGGATTAACCAATCACATATAATGGACATATATCAGATGTATGTATTCAAACATCAAATAGTTTAGCGCTATATCTTTTGCTTCTTGTTAAACAAAATACTTTATTTTATATTACCCATCCAGAAAAACAAAGAGGTGCATGTCAGGTTATTTATTTGAGTTCAACTTGTCCATCTTCTCTAAGTACAATAAGCTTTCCTTCAGTATGAAGGATTTTAATGATGGTGCTGAGACATAAACTTGAGGCTGTAACTCTCCTTGAACAATGTAGAGAGTGAACTTTCTAATGTAAAGATACACATGCTAAGTGTTAACATAGGCTGGTACTGCTGGCTCTCCAGTAGAGTATTAGCATTCAGTTTCTGAAAATAGCAGTGATGCACCAGCAAATGATCATTTACTTCCTTCAGAGCGCTGTGAGAGTACAGCTTCAATCACATTTCCTCATCTATCAGTTATGACAAACATTTTCACATGTGGCTTGAAATGCGCGAACACTACCAGAAATACCATCTTCACTTTGAAATGTTTCAAATGCTGCTTGCTGTGCAGTTATTCATTTCTGGTGTGCCTCTTTGCTCGAGCTTTCAAAGAGGCTCCATGATCTCTGCATGCTTAGGAATCAACTTGTGATAAAAGGAATGATAGAAAGGGTGGGAAGCTTAGATGTTTTCTTGTATATGCTTTGTTCCAGCTGATGTCATTCTCTATGTTAGAAATTTGATATTGGATACAACATATATGCATTTGTCCATGTTCAGTACAAGTGAAATCATGCATGTCAAGTGAGTACTGCTGATCATTATCTGTTTTGTCCCTTCCATAGTGAATGTCATTGTCAAGTGACTGACAAACTGAAAGAGAGGATCTTCCAGAATGTGCTAGATACTGAATTTAATAAATAGGGCATTCTGCACGACTTAAAGACACTTCTACGAGTAATGAATAGTGTAAGTTAATGGCTTTGCTCTGCTCATGGTATCTGAAATTTATATTGAGCATCATGATATCTTTGATATTGAGCATCATGATGTCTGTGTAGTCGTAAACTGATGGAGATATTTCTTGGATAATAGGAAACACGCTTGTCAAGAATTATAATTTGTTGACCACCTTAAAGTTGATTGATAGTCCAAGTTTTTTTTTATATCACACATTGACTAAGTTCAGTATCCATGACGATGAATCCATTCACTACACGATACCACTAGCTTCAAATTGTTTCAGATCCTCTGATACTTTGACACAGATTGCAACTAGCTACTGTCCCATTATTTTAAAAAAACTGTCAAATTTAATGCACTGTGAGTGCACAGGAATTTTATTCAGCACTTTAAAATGTCACTTTCATGCTACCAGCAAATTGCCAGCAGTTTAGTTACTTTTCAAGTAACCATACCCAGGATTAACCAATCACATATAATGAACATATATCAGATATATGTATTCAAATATAAAAACATGATTGTAACTTTTATTGTCCTCAAATCTGGAAAATAAAGGAGGACACAGTTATGGAAGGGCTTAGTTGTTCAATATGTCTACTTTCATGCCAAAATCAATGAGAAGCAGCAATGAGATTCCTATTGTCTTGATGAAACATTTTGTAAAATTACCTGGTGCTTCACCATTCATGACAGTATACATACATTGTACATGACTGGTAACAAGAGGCTCCTCCATGTGTTGAAGTGATGAAGTATTTTTTGCTGATCTGCATACTTATGGAAAATGGTTTCAGTTTAAGCATAATTATACTTTTAACCTTAAACCGGACATTGCATTGCAAACTGATGAACACTTTCACAATTTGAATGAATAAGTGATTGAATGAATGAATGAATGGTTTATTGTCACACTTATCTTGAAAATACAGTGAAAAATGTTTTGTTGCCATAATCCGGCACCATTTTGAAGTGCAATAAGGATGAAAAGAAATTACTTAAGTAAAAATTCAACTTCTTTTCAAATTGGGGTCTCAACCATGGCTCCAGAGTGTCTGCAAGATCTCTGCAAAGTGTTCTAGTCCTCAAGGAGTCCCGCTGCAGGAACAGCAATAACAAAGCCGATGCACCAGGAAACCCTGGCTCTGCTTTTGCTAGTGCCTCGCTGGCATCACCAGGAGTCCAGGCTCCAGGCTACCATTGCCAGAAGTCCCTCTTCAGGGCACCACTGCTACCAGGAGTCCAGGCTCAAAGCTTACCATGGCCAGGAGTCCCCGCCCTGGGCACCAGTGCAACCAGGAGTCCAGGCTATGGGCCTACTACTGTCAGGAGGTACATTTGCACATAATGGGAGTAGGTTGTTGAGAATACTAATGGTTTCTTTATCCATAATCCTTGCACTGACGGTGCTTAGACTATGACCTTGAATCTGAGAGAGTATCTCTTTGTAACTTTTTTGAATCTAACATGGCAGATTTGATTTAGTTTGCCTAGGTTGTGGATTTTTGCAAGGTTAAATCATCATCGTCCAACATTGGTGGAACTGAAGTCTTTTCAATCAATTCATCACAGAATAGTTCATTGGTTAGTGCAGCAAACTTTCATATAGGTGCCAAATGCAGCAAAGCGTTGTTTAATGGACTTTGCATTTCTCTGGCACAATGTACATCATTTGGTTGCCACATGTTTCTTTAGTCCTAAATAATTTTTAAGAACACTTACTGCTGTTTTAGACACAGATATGTCAGAACTAATCTGACAGCGAGAATGTGGTCCAACAACAAAAAGGGAAATAAATGAATTTTTAATATTTTCCTTTGAGAGGCACCTAATGTCGAACTTAGAGCCATGGAGATGTACAGCATGGAAATAGACCCCCTGGTCCAACTCATCCATGCCCACCAGCTATCCTAACCTAATCTAATCCCATTTGCCAACACTTGGCCCTTACCCCTCTAAACCCTTCCTATTAATATACCCAACCAGATACCTTTTAAATGCTATAATTAAACCAGCCTCCATCACTTTCTCTTGCAGCTCATTCCACACATACGCCACCTTTTGCGTGAAAACATTGTCCCTTTGGTTCCTTTTATATCTTTCCCTCTCACCCTAAACCTATGCCCTCTAGTTCTAGACTCCCCACCCCAGGGAAAAGACTTTGTCTATTTACCCTATCCATGCTCCTCATGATTTTATAAACCTCTATAAGGTCACCCCTCAGCCTCCGACACTCCAGGGAAAACAGCCCCAGTCTGTTCAGCCTCTCCCTGTAGCTCAAATCCTTCAACCCTGGCAACATCCTTGTAAATCTTTTCTGAACCCTTTCAAGTTTCACAACATCTTTCCAACAGGAGGGAGACCAGAACTGTATGCAATATTCCAACAGTGGTCTAACCAATGTCCTGTACAGCTGCAACATGACCTTCCAACTCCTATACTCAGTACTCTGACCAATAAAGGAAACCACGCTAAATGCCTTCTTCACTATCCTTTTTTTAAAAATTTAACTTAATAAAGACTGTAATGTTGAAGTTTTAATGTTTTTTCTTCTGCATTGTATCAAAGATTTTGTACTTAAGAACCTTTGTACCTAAGATGGCACCGGGAATGGCGACTTTCTACACTTTACACTCTACTCCTGTAACTCTGTACTTGAGTATACATGACAATAAAACCTCATTCTAATTCCAATTCTAAACCTCCTTCTGGCTTGTTCCTTCAATCCCAAAGTGCTGGTCATTCCTTCTTCACTCCTACTATACCTTGACCCATTGCTATTCCTTTCTGGCAGGACATTGCTCAGCCACACATTAATGAGACTCAACTTTCAGAAGAGCTGTGAGTCTCAAAAAGACCAGCTCCTGGTGAAGCTGTTTTTCCTGTTCAGGAGTTATCATTCACACCTCTGTTTCTTGGCTGTGTACTCACTGAGACAAAATCATTAACCACCAATTGGTATTTAAAATTGGTAATAACGTTGAGAAATCAAACAACACTGTGACATTTTAAATGAGTTCTGTAGAATAATTTCAATTTTAAAAAGTGCATTATTGCAGAAAAGACTGTAATATTGTCATTCCATAAATCATCATAAAGTCAGTTTATGAAGGTTTTAGTTCTGCATTAATCATTAACAGATTTATTTGATCACCTCATGAATGACTACCAAGTAACTTATATTGATGTTGGCAGTCATTCCTTCCCTCAGACAATCAATACTTTTGTATGACATGTAAAACATGACAAGTACATGGAAATTATGAAACAAAAGGTAATTAGGTTGTTGATTTTATATTTGACCATATGATATTAGCTTCAGTCCTAAATCCAATCCACAGTCAGTTAAGTTTGCCTCCATTAGTCTTGTTACAGAATATTTTAGGGGTCTGAGTAATTGGCATGGTTTGTGGCAGAATTGTATGAGACGTGTTCATTGAGGATGATCTCAACATCGGGAGCATCTCGCTCCATCTTTTATGCTTTTGACCTTGGTGTGCAGGTTCATAGCTCCTTGAAAGTAGAATCGCAGGTCAACAGGCTAGTGAAGAAGGCATTTGGTATGCTTTCCTTTATTGGTCAGAGCATTGAGTACAGGAGTTGGGTGGTCATGTTTCAGCTGTACAGGACGTGCAGTTCTGGTCTCACTCTTGTCGGAAAGATGTTGTGAAACTTGAAAGGGTTCAGAAAAGGTTTACAAGGATGTTGCCAGGGTTGACAGATTTGAGTGACAGGGAGATGCAGAACAGGCTGTGGCTGTTTTCCCTGGAGTGTCAGAGGCTGAGGGGTGACCTTATAGGAATATTGCATGAAATTCTGGTCTTCTTCCTATTGAAAGGATGTTGTGAAACTTGAAAAGGTTTAGAAAGTTTTACAAGGATGTTGCCAGGGTTGGAGGATTTGAGCCATGGTGAGAAGTTGAACAGGTTCAGGCTGTTTTCCCTGGAGCATCAGAGGCTGAGGGGTGACCTCATAGTGGTTTATAAACTCACGAGGGCATGGACAGCATAAATAAACAAAGTGTTTTTCCTGGAGTGGAAGAGTCCAGAACTAGGGGGCATAGGTTTAGGGTGAGAATGAAAAGATATAAAATGAATCTAAGGGGCAATAATTTCATGCAAAGGGTAATGCATGTATGGAATGAGCTGCCAGAGGAAGTGGTGGAGGCTGGTACAATTGCATCATTTAAAAGGTGCCTGGATGGGTATATGAATAGGAAGGGTTTAGAGGGATATGAACCAAGTTCTGGCAAATGGGACTAGATTAGGTTGGGATATCTGGTTGGCATGGACAAGTTGGACTGAAGGGTCTGTTTTCATGTTGTGCATCTCTCTGACTCTATTGAGAATTATTGTCATGAAAAATTCAGCTCACTGCTTGCTTGGAAAGACCTTCCATGTTGGTTAATGGGCACCGATCCCCTAGGGAATGCTCTACAGGCACCAACCATTCCCTCCCCATTTCTGCGTATTCAACATGTATTAGCCTCTAAGAACCCTCATGGCACATCTCTGATCCACTTGGCTTCTGCACTTCAATGCTACATGAGCAACTATCGTAATGCTGCAGGAGTGACCCTGTGTATTTAGGGGACACATACCCAACTCATGGACTTGACGAGGCTGCGTCCCTGGACTTTTCACTTACTCTTGTTATTACTCACCTACCTGGATGTGCACAGCATGCCCTACCTTGCACTATCTTGCCTTCCCTTTTTGTACTTTGCCCCTTCAATGACGCTCATATTACTTCTGTCTTGCCTTGCCGTTTAGTGCAGACGTTTAGTGCATGCCACATTGCTCAGACCCCTAAAGGATTCTGCCTCAAGACTAATGGAGACAAACTTACCATGGTTGTCAGGAGCACTCCATCAAGTCAAAGGGGATAGCCTTCTTCTCAAATATCAGTCCAGAGATTTGGCACTTGGAGTGATCAGAGTCAGGATGATCTCCACATGTGGGGTGAGCAGCCAAATGTCAGGCAGGCCTCTACCTAGATTGATACCCTACCCTATCGGGGCCTGTTTTCCTCCATGAGTGAGAATGAAGCAGGTATTTAGGGAGATGAAAGTGGGTGGCACAGCCATTAAGACAAGGAAAAATCGGTGCCCCTTTGCACCAGGCTGGCAAAGTCTGGTCCATTTCTTTGCTGGTTTTGAGGGAGGAAGATGCCCACCTCTGCACTACCCTGTCCTACAGGACCTCCAGGGCAAATGTCAGCAACTATGCAGGGTAGCTCTGACTTGTGCAGATGCACAGTGGCTTTTCAGACATGGTGCTGGTGCAGACATTGGTGATCAATTCTGGGATATCCCAATTATATTAAGTTGTTCGGATGATGGTACTGAAACCAGATATGAGGGCTGCTAGGAGGGAAGGCTGGGTCATTAATTTGGTAAGTTTGGTAAAACTTGGTGAGAAAATGAGCTGGACCTCGAAGTGACAAACCCTGCAAAAAACTCAAAACAACTCAAATGAGCCAAAACCAAGTTTCAGCCCTGTTTCACTGTGGCAAAAAAATCCATTAAACAATCGTAGATGTTACAGTTCTGAATGCTTAATGGTATGTGATGTTTGATATATATTCTTTATGCATTATAAAATTCCTTAAGATATCAGTTCAATGCAATATTCTATTAAAATAATCAATTAAGGAATGTTTTAATGAAGAATTAACATAATCATGTCATATGATAAATTCATTTCTGTAATGTTTCCTTACATTACCTTAATGACAAACATCAAAATAATACATCATTAGCAGTAAATTGCTTTGAGATATCCTGAGATTGTGAAAGGTGCTATATAAATGCAGATTTAGAAAACAAAGGAAGAAATTTCAACTTTTTTTGTAGACTAATAAGTATAATAAGTTTTGGGTAAATTAAAATGGAATAAATGTTACTCAGAGTTGCAATCACACTTAATTTGCAGCTGTTAATTGCTCATACTACATTTGAATAAATATGCTAGGGAAATGGTAGAAATCCTCCTTTACAGTTATTTAAAAACTGGTACCACACAGGTATTCTCTCTAAAGTATCACCCTGACAAATCTGTTTGATCTAACCTACACTTTGAGTCTCTTGTGTGTCTTAGTACCTGACTTGCATATGTTTGAGTTGTTACAGCTTTCAAGAATTAAGACTGTGCCTACTGACTGACAGGAAAATGGAGATTTTGTATAGATGTCAACCAATATGAACTGCTGTTTCAGGTCAGGGTCAATGACAATGTGGAGAATTGCAAGAAATATTAAAAGCACCAAGTCAACCAGGAATCTGAAGCAGCAGGAGATTAATTGCTAGCAATCTAAAAAAATTGATACATCAATGGATAAATTGCTCATCTACGCTGAATTTGTGATAAGTCCTTCATCCTTCTTCCATTTTCCCTGAAACGTTCCATACTACTAAAAAGGCCCACCTATAGAAATAAAATTGATGGTTTGAGTAACTATCATTTGGACACAACTTGTCATGTCCTGTTAGAGCAGCCATGGTTTACAGACCAATCAGCTTAAATTCAGTAGTGGGAATTTTCCAGAATCAGTTATTCAGGGTAGAATTAGTAGTCACATGGAAATAGGTGACTGATTAGGAAGGGGAGATTATTTTCACTACCTAGCTGGAATACTTTGACAGGGCAACAGAAATGGTCTATGAAGGTAGTTTTATTGATGATGTGTGTACAGACTTGTGAACAAAGTTATAGCACATGAAATAAAAGGGACAGTGACAATGTAGATACAAAATTGTCTGACAAATAAGAAGCAAAATATAGGTATTTGTTCATGGGTATTTGTCAGGCTGCAGAAAGTTTTATGGTCAAGTTCCCTAATGTTTACTGTTGGGATCCCTGCTTTTCCTAATTAATATCTATGGATCTTTGTGTGCAGGGGACAATATCAAAGTTTACAGATGATACAAAGCAAGGTCATGTTGAACTTATACAAGAGACTTGTTTGACCTCAAATGGAGTCTTGTGTACAGTTCTGGGGTGACTCACAATAGGAAGGATGTGAATAAATTAATGTCCATAAGAAGTTTATGCTGAAAAATGAACCAGAGAAGAGCTATTTCTTATTTTATTAAGTTGTACTAGGTGCAACATTTGTATGTGTTCTTTATTCCTGCAAAATAAAGGACATTATGTCTTGATATATTTTTGCTTAATGCCTTTTCCCAGCAATAATCAGGTTCTTTACTCCAAATGACTACATTCACATTTTTGAGTGTTCCTTCTGGAAAAAGCAGATCATGACTAGAATCTAGTTCTTTTGAGAAAAATTCACTAGCATATTGAAGATGACAGATGGTCAGAAAATAATCCTACCAGCATCACAGGAATAAATCCTACTTTTAACTAGTGTTATCTCTGCCACTGATGGATGCTAAAGTGGAAATCAAGTGGCATGTTATTCTTACTGTCCTTGCCTGCTTTAGATTATGACATTGTAATCTGTTGTGAAACTCAAATCCCACTATAACCCAGGTTAGGCCTGATAACATGAAAAATATTGGGAGAGTCCTTAGTTTTACTCTACTAAATCAGAGATCATTAAATCCTCACATGTCATTTTAAAATTGTAGAGTGCTTTGACTGAGCATTTCTGACCTAAGTTGACAATTCAGATCTTGGAGGGAAATGATGCAAAGTGATGAGTCAACTTATTATTCTGTATTTAAAATTAAAACAAACACCAGAAAAATTGTGTTTACATGTGCCATGGTGGGAGGACATGAGGACGCAAGTTCTTGCTTGTAAAGAGTAGCTTTAAAGCAAACAACTCTGACCAATTCTCAGGAAAGATTGGTAAGGCTGGTGGACTGAAATTATTGAAGTGATATATATTTTTAAATTGCAATGCATGAAGGTTGTAGTATTGAATAGAAAAACAATAAACTGGATTTGTAACATGCTTTAATACATTGGGAGGTTTGGGATTTACATTAGATATGTAACAAACTGATAAATGCAAAATATTGTGGATGCTGGAAATCTGAAATTTAAAAGGAGAGCAGCGTTTTGTTGAGTGAGGTTCATAGTATTTTGTCCATTATGGCTTGGAGTGATTTTCTTTTCAAACAACTTCCAGTCTTCACCTGAATAATTTTGTATCCAGGCTCCTCAGTTCCCTTCTTGTAGCATTGCAAGATAGCATTGGTGGAAACGCTCACCTCTACTCGAACATTCTGGAGTTAACACTGCTTGCAGCATAGTTAAAGCCCAACTACATACCACTTCAGGTACTCAAACCAGAAACTGGCTCAGTCACTTGATCATTATTACTAAGGCAATGACCTAAAAAGACAAGTTATCTCTCCATGCAGACAGGAACCTGGAGGTGGACAGGGTGATGGAGAGGAGAATCATAGCTTTTCCTGTTAACCATCCAAACAAGCCATACCACCAGAGGCAATCAGCCTGTGTCCCAGGGTAAAAGGGATGCACAACAATTTACGAAAAGGGCCACTGATCATCTGTGCATTGCAAGAGTGAATGCCACCATTTTCTCTCTGTTACCCCACTCTCAGGGTCAACGCCTAGCTTCGTACCAGCTTTGTTACTGTATACGCCACTCACCCACGCCTCATGGACTATAACTCTCACTATTACTTACATCATCTGCACTCTTAGCCACCTCATCCACCCAAATGCTACTTGCCCTCTGAGCCTCTTATCGAAGCACTGAGTCTCACTTCACCTCTGCTATTCCTGTATCACTATTAACTGCTCTTTCACCCACTTCCAGATGCTCAGCTTGGCCAGAGAAGAGCAGGAATGCTCAGGTGAGATGGGGACACCTCAATGACAAACCAACCCAGGCAGTCTATTGATATAGGTCCCCACACTTTCTTCCTCTAGCTCCTTGGTGGATATTCACTGCCTGCCTCTCCCTCTGGAGGCTGTGTGGCAGCAACTGAATGTTACTGTTCTTTCTGGTAGTAATTGTCTCTTTTGGTGTTTTGTTTGGAGCTCCAGTAAAGCCACAATAATTCTAGTCACCATGATATCCATGTGAAATCTGTGAATAGTTAATCTGTGGGGAAGATCAGAAAGATAAAATTGAAGGTACTCCTCAGCCTTCACATCCATCATAAATGGAGCATCACATTATGCCCCCACATAGTGTGGCATGGAGGCTTCCCAAGGATGTCACTGTCACATCTCTGCAAGGAGTACTGAGGTGTTTCATCTTATGCAGCATACAATTGGGTAATAAAAGTTCTTATTGCTACATTAGAGAATTGGAATTATGTCAGTGAGCCACCTTGACAACATTCCCTTCTCAGTCTCCATTTCAAAGAAAAATACCCTTGCACACACCACATCCTTGCATGCCTCCAGTTCAATATGCAAATGTTGCAGTTCTGAAGTATGATCTTCAGTCGAAGCTATGGAATACATTTCTGATGCTGATGGTGGATACTAGAAACAATGCAATAACCATGAGTGCTTGAGGCCATAATTTTGAGTGTGCATTTTTGGACAATGAATGACCTGATGATGAATGCAAATTGAAGTCATTTGGGTGGCATTGCTGAATCATTGCATTATGATTATAATCATCAACAGGACCTTTATTTTCAGAAAGTTTACTCCCAAGTTAAAAAAAAGTCAAGAAATGACTCTGCATACATGTATTCTACTGAGCAAATGCCAAGCTTTGCCTGAGATACAGGAGGGTTTACTACCCACCCCCAAATCCTCTTTGTTTGCTATTTATGTTGCTGTCCCTGTGATTCTAATGACCATTCAGCATCCACCATACCAATTCTGTTGAGTTCATAACTGTTCATGTGGCCAACTGTGAATCAATCTTCGGCCTGAACTTCCCCAGGGCTCCCAAACCTCTTTTATGTTCTGAGATCCCATCCTTGTGTTATAAATTGTCCCCTCACTGATTTCCTCAGTGATCCACCTGACCATGGTCCAATCCTCAAACTGCGAGGAGCAAAAGGTACAGTGGAGGAGAAATTCCTGAAATGCATGCAGGAGAACTTTCTGGAACAGGGTACATATTCTGTTGTACCAGGGAGGAAGCTGAGTCAAGGCTGAGTTAACAAGGCACACCAAGTGGATAATGTGGGAAAGGCGACCATTTGGGAAATAGTGATCGTAATATAAGGTTCAGTATCAAGTTGGAAAAGGATAAGCTTCAATTAAAGAATAAAATCCCGGACTGGAAAAGGGCAGATTTTAGGTGTCTAAAAGTTGAATTGGAGCAAATTGACTGGAAATTCATTTTGATGGATGAGAGCATGTATGAAAATTGGAAAACTTTCAAAAGAGAGATAAATAGGGTGCAAGCTAAACACATACCATATGGGCTATCCAAGGCTAGAGTATCCTGGATGACTAAGGATATTGATGAGAAAATACAGAAGAGAGTGGAGGCATATAATGCATTCCAGAATAATAATAGCAATAGAAATCAGGAAGCGTATCTCAAATGCTGTAAAGAGGCTAAACCTGGAATAAGGAAGACTAAGAGGAAGCAAGACGAAGCGTGGCAGGCTGCATTAATAAATAGTAAAACGTGCCTCAAAGACTAGTGAAGGCTCGAATGGGGTCCATACGGAAACATGTAGGGCAAGCTGCTCACTGAAGCAAAGGGTATGGCAGAGGTATGAACTGAGTACTTTGCTTCTGCCTTAACCAAATTAGAAAATAGTGACAATGGCCCAGTTGAAAATGTGGGGATTGAGCAATTGAACAATATAGTTACAGGTAAAGAAGAGGTGCTAAAAAGACTGGCAGCACTCTATAAGTAGAGAAGCCACCAAGCCTGGATGGGATTGTTGAGAGAGGCAAGGAAGCAAATCACAAGGCCTTTGACTGAAATTCTCTAGGCCTTTCTGAATTATCCTGAGGGACTGGAAGATTGCAGATTTGACTCCATTGTTTAAGAAAGGGGCAAAGGATAACCCAGGAAAGTACAGACCAATCAGCTTGATATCAACAATGTGAAAACTGATGGAATGCCACAATATAGGATAATGTCAACATATACTGAGAACAAAACATTACATATTAGACAGTCGACATGGCTTTGTCAAAGGAAGGTCATGTCTGATCAATTTGAGTTCTTTGATAAGGTACCGTAGGCAGAGGATAAGGGTCATGCTGTGGATATTGTACATTTGGACTTTCAGAAAACATTTGACACAGTGCAACATGACAGGTTGTTTAGTAAATTAGATATATTTGGGATTGATAGGTCTTTGACAACATGGATTAGAAGTTGGCTAAAATATAGCAAACAGAGTGTAGGTATAAATTAACATTTCTCAGACTGTAGACAAGTTGAAAGTGGTGATACCCACGGATCCATTTTGGGATCCTTGCTTTTATTGGTTGATATAAATAATTTGGATGTTGAGGACAAAATATCTAAATTTGCAGGTAATACATAAGCTAGGGTGAATAGGGGATTGTGAGGATGATGCTGAATGACTTCAGAGGGGCATTGACAAGTTGGCCAAATGGGCAGACACCTGGGAAATGAATCGCAATGCAGAGAATGTCAGATATTGCATTCTGATAGAAGAAACATGGAGAGACAAGGCAGGTGCAGTGGTATAACTCTGAGGGGAGTACAGAAGCAGAGTTTGAATACATAATTTTCTGAAGCTGGCCAGACAAGTTGAAACTATTATAAAGCTCGCTTGGGTTTATAAAACAGAGGCACAAAACAGAGCAAGGAAATGATGCTACACCTCTATAAATCATTGGTCAGACCACATTTGGAATACTGTGCTCAGTTTTGGGCGCCTTATTTAAGGAAGTCCTGGAGAGAGTGCAAAGCATATTTACAAGAATGATCGAGGAGAAAGTGAGGTCTGCAGATGCTGGAGATCAAAGCTGAAACTTTATTGCTGGAACAGCACAGCAGGTCAGGCAGCATCCAGGGAACAGGAGATTCGACGTTTCGGGCACAGGCCGAAAAATTTCTGAAGAAGGGCCTGTGCCCGAAACGTCGAATCTCCTGTTCCCTGGATGCTGCCTGACCTGCTGTGCTGTTCCAGCAATAAAGTTTCAGCTTTACAAGAATGATACCAGGAATGAGGGATTTTAGGCACAAGAAAAGAGTTGAGAAATTGGCCTTATTCTCCTTGGAACAGAGAAGATTAAAAGGTGACCTTATTGACGTGTTCAAAATTATGAACAATTTTGCTTAGGATAAAGAAGGATATTCTGTTTTCACTAGTTGGTATGTTAGTAACTACGGATCACAAATTAAAGATTGTCAGCAAGAAAGCTAGGAGTGAGATGAGGAGAAACTTGTTTACTCAGAGAGTTGTTAGGATTTAGAATGCACCACCTGGTAGAATGATGGTATTAATTCCATAGGAGATTGCAAAACAGACCTGTCAAGAGCTTTCTGTTTGAAAGTGATGAATTTAGAGGGCAACAGAGAGAAAAACTGGAAGTGGATTGGAAGTGAGATGAGATCACAGTTGGGCAAATAATGTGTTAAAAATACTTAACATGGGATATGCTCAATTAGTGAGATTCTGAAATCACCATTAAATCTTGAAGGGGAAATTGCAAAACATTATCTTAATGTCAATTCTTTTTTTTTAATTTTCGCAGTGTTTTCCCAAACTTATCATTATTGACCACATAAGGGAAGATGTAATTCACCAAGGTCTAACCACATTTATTCCAGGATCTTACCTGCAACCATTTTCCATTGTCACCTTCATGACTTAATTAATAAACAGAGTCAAAAGGTGTGGTGCTAGAAAAGCACAGCAACTCAGGCAGCATCCGAGGAGCAGGCAAGTCAATGTTTCAGACAAAAGCCCTTCATCAGGAATCCTGAAACGTCTTCACTTTCGCTTAATTAATAAACAGTTTTATTTTAAAAGAATAAATCAAAGAGTCCTGTGGAATGTAATGGCTAAGGGACATACCTGAGCTTTGGAATTTGTCACCAGCGAATGACTAAGTGCTTCACACATGATTGTAGTGCATTCTGCTCAGTAATTTGTAACAGTAGTCTTCATTTTGACACTTAACCTCCATGCTGGAAAAAATTGAGCAAAACACTAAAAATTCTGGAAAAAATATTAAGTCTCTCTACCCCCTTGTAGGATATCACATTTTAATCATGATATTGTCAGCAGTGATCTATATTTTTCGACAGGCTCCCATTAGGAGCAGGTGATGACCCACTTAAGATTTAAACGTGGCAATCCAAATATGCCATTGGTGCCAAAAATCCATTTTTAGGCCCAAGTGGGATGATCCCATGCAGACAGTTATCCAGGTAAGCCAACTAGGGGGAATAGGCAAGTTCAGAGTTTTGTTCATTGTGAACTTTCTAAGCCAGAAGGCACTGAACTGAATCCTTCCATCCATCCATCCTCCATCCATCCATCCATCCATCCCAGTGCCCTCAATGGGTCTTTGGCCTTCTCCAGTCAGGTGCCCTGTTGATCTTCATGGCTGACCTCTCAATATTGAGAGATCTTAATCTGCTCCTCTCACCTTGATGCAAGCGAATCACCTCTATCCATTGACTTTTAGGTACATATACAATCTCCTTCCAAGGTTTCCCATTCTTGCTTGTGGTGAATAAGACAATCAGGTCAGGACTCTAGAAACACTTATTCCAATGAAGTCCTGGAATTACATGCAATACCTCTTGGAACAAATCCACCCATCATGCGTGATTATGTTTCTGAAGTAAACTTAATGAAAGCAAAGAGATAAATTTTGTATGGGAGAAAAGGTACCAGATTAAAATTATTTTTAAACCAAAATCTAGGACATGAAAATATATTACTACCTATCCTGGTCCAATTAGCTCAATAGGCTATTCATAACAAGAGATGTATATTAAATGTTATTATTTTATTTGCAATTCATTTCAATGACTTGGATGAAGGAACCGGAACTATTGTTGTCAACTTTAGAGACAAAGCTAGCCAGAAATGTATTGGCATGGATAGAAGATTGGCTGGCTAACAGGAAGCAGACAGTAGGAATAAGTGGGACTTTTTCAGGCTGGCAATATGTCAAAGTGGTGTGCCAGAGGGGTAGGTCCTGGGGCCTCAACTCTTTATAATTTATAAAAGTGATCTGGATGAAGGCCATTAAATTTACTGTTGACACAAAGATAGATAGGAAAGTGAGTTGTGAAGGCCTAAGGAGCCTACAAGGTATATAGATAGGTTGCATGATTGGGTATAAATCTGCTTAATAAAGTACAACATGAGAAAATGTGATGTGACATAATTTTTCTGGAAGAATTAATTAAAACTTATTGTTCAGATTTTAAAAGATTCTCGTGCTGTGACTGCAGAGGGGTCTGAATTTCCGAATGTGTAAACTGTAAAAGGTTAGTACGGAGACACAATGGATGATTAGTGTTCAGTGAGCTTTGCACAGTCGGGAAGTAGAGATCATATCCAGATTGAGTCTCTAGTACAGGGAGTTTGGAGGCAATGTGGGTATTCAATGCAGAGGCCCAAGTGGAATGATCCCATAAACCAACTTATTTATTTATTTATTTATTTGGCTCATAGTTTGTAAGTTTTTTTAACAGGGTAAAAATAGAAGCCCAGAATCAGGGGCCCAGCACAAAAGAGTAAAATCACAGATAAACTTTAAGTTCATTGGTTGGTGACATCAACTGATTTGACTATCTGTTATAGGTTATTTCAGATTTAAAGCAAATAGGGAAATACTTACAGGCACCAAACTAAAAGGCCAGCACAAATGTTTAAAAATCAAATTAAGAATTATGTAATTAAAATAGAGATGTCGGGCCAGGTGATATGTTGTAACTGTATGATGTGGGAGCTGGTGGACCCCATTGTAGCTCAGAATGACCATTTCTGTAACAAGTGTTTGTTTCTCGAGGAACTCCAGCTCAGGGTTGATGAGCTGGAGGCCCAACTTTGAATTTTGTGACACATCAGGGAGGGGGAGAGTTACCTGAATGCTACTTTTCAGGAGGCAGTCACACCTCTTCCATTAACTACCTTGAATTCGGTCAATGGTCAGGGACAGGAGGGTGTAACTAATAGTGAGGCAGGTAGAGGGGTCCAGGAGGTAGTGCTGAAAGGTCTTCAGCTCTTGAGATTGTCTAAAACGTTTAAGATTCTTGCTCACTGTGTGGATGAGAGCAGGGGCTTGTCATATAAGGAGCAATTGAGCACTCTGGATCTATACTCCGTGGAGGTTAGGAAGATGAGGGGGTGATCTTATTGAAACTTACAGAGTACTGAGAGGCCTGGATAGAGTGTACATGGGGAAGATTTTTTTCACCAATAGGAGAGACTAGGTCTCGAGGGATGACTCTTTAGAATTGAAATGAGGAGGAATTGTTTTCAGCCAGAGTGTGGTGAATCTGTGGAACCCATTATTGCAGAAGGCTGTGGAAGTCATTGATTTGATTAGATTCCCTACTGTGAGGAAACAGGGCCTTCGGCCCAACCAGTCCACACCAACCCTCCGAAGACTAACCCACCCAGACCCATTTCCCTCTGCCTAATGCACCTAGCGCTATGGGTAATTTAGCATGGCCAATTCACCTAACCTGCACATCTTTGTGACTGTGGGAGGAAACCAGAGCACCCGGAGGAGAATCCACGCAGACACAGGGAGAATGTGCAAACTCCACACAGACAATCGCCCGAGGATGGAATCAAACCTGGGACCCTGGTGCTGTGAGGCAGCAGTGCTAAACACCGAGCCACCGTGCCACCCCAATTGAGTGTATATAAAACAGCGATAGACAGGTTCTTGATTTTAAAGGTTCAAGGATTCCAGAGAGAAGGCAGGAGAACTGGGCTGCGAAACATATCAGCCATGGTCAGGTGACAGAGCAGACTCGATGGATGAGTGGCCAAATTCAGTTCCTACATATTATGGTCTTATGGTAAAAGTGACTACCGTTTCTTGTGAGGGGATTTGAAGAGAAAAGTAGGGAGGTTATGTCTCAACTAGACAGGGCAATAATGAGACCACAACAGGAGTAATATGTACACAAATTCTCTGCTTATTTATTTAAGGATATAAATGAATTGAAAACAATTCAGAGAATGTTTGCTAGACTTGTATCTGCTTGTATATGCATAGAAGAGCTGGAGATAACCTGATTTACACATAAAATATACTTAAGGGCGTTGAGAGGGTGTATATGGAAAAATATCTCCTCTTGTTGATGAATTTAGGACTTAGGTCCACTGTTTAAAAATTTGAGATTGCCCACTTGAGACTAAGATAAGAGAGATTTTATTTTTCACAGAGTGGTGAGTTTTTGAACTCTTATCCTCAAAGACAGTGGAAGTAGAGTTTTGAATGTTTTTAAAACATGGAAAGATAGGATCTGGTTGAGAAAGGAGGTGAAAGGTTATCAGGTGGAGGCAGAAATGTGGTGTCATCAGATTAGTCATGATTTTATTGAATGGCAGGGCAATGTCAAGGGTCCATGTGATCTATTGTTGCTCCCAATTCGTATGTTTATACAAAATAAATTACAGGAAGTACAGAAAGATTGATAATATTTCTGCTCTGTAGCAGAGATTAGCTGTCAAAGAAATATTTTATTATTAATTTCCTGTCATGACTTTCTATCTTTTAAACTCATTCAATCATTTTCTGCATTGGCTCAAAGTAAAACAGCAGCAAATCAAAACTGAGCAGGAGGGAAATGTACAAATCTTACAATTATCTGTAAAATATCACTGCCTGTTTACCTGAACCAATTTCCTATGCATACTTTAACATTCTGTATAATATCACATGACTTTAATTAACTATATACAATGCCTTGACAGATGTCTTTTGTAAATCCACAGAGTACACCTGCTGCATTTCTTTCATAAATGCACGATTACTTTCCTCAAGAAAATCTGTTTTATTATTAATTCTCTTTAACTTATTTTACAAATCCATACTAGCTGGCATTAATTATCTATATCTTCCAAAATGAATAATCCTATTCCATATTATGAGCTCTTTTTAAAAATATCTATTACTGTATTTTGGAAGTTTACCCCTCAGTTATATTTTTAAATAGTAATTACTTTAGCAGTGTGAAAGGCATTCCATTAATGTTTGATGCAATTCATTTGTCTGGTTCAATTTCATTATCAGCAATGTAATAGAATTTTAAGAGTTACGTTCACTATTCAGTTTGAGATATGTCCATTCAAACTAATGGAAAAGTAGCTCAAACAGCCATTGTTCACAGAAACAGAAAAATATATACTGTATGAATTTGCACAGCTCCATTTGGAGAGATGCTGGCGTAAATGTAATGTCACTGGACTTGTAATCAAGGACATCAGGCAAATAGGTTTGAATCCTACCATGGCAGATGATGAAATTTGAATTCAATTTTAAAAATCTGTAATTAAAAGCTGGTCTAATGGTGGCTATGTAACTACCATTGATTGTCGTGAAGAAAAACCAATCTGTTTCAGTACTGTCCCTCAGAGAAGGAAATCTATTGTCCTTGTCTAATCTGGCCTGCATGCTACTCCAGACCCACAGCAAAATGGCGGCCTCTTTACTATCCTCTGTGCAATTGGGGATGGCTATGTAGGGATGCCCACAAATCATGAACAAAGCAAAATAATAAAAAGTATACATGAATAAATTCTTTCACCATCCAGTAAATTATGCATCTCCCCCAACCTATTTATAATGCGAGAGGGTCAGAGAGAAATCAAAAAATACATTGTAAGTTGTAGCTTCAACTATGCACTTCCAAGCTAACTTGAATATACATATGCTGTCGCTTGCTACCCTGTACTATAGAGAAAATAAATGTTCTCATCCATGCCTCAGGGGTTTTCAGGGTTTTTGAAGAATGAGTTCAGCTCTTTGACCCGTGTTACTATTTAGCAGATAAATTACATTTCAGTCCTTCACTCTCAATCCCAGTTCACCAAATAATTAAAAACGTTATTTTACAAGAAACATTATGTAACTAGGTTATGTCAGTGCAAGGCATAGAATGTGAAATTTTAGCTGTACGTAATGAGAGTGAAATTCAAACATTGAATCTTGGAAATTGGTGCGTTATGACCTCGAACTGATAGCCTTGTGCTTTTCATCTACTGAAGTGTAATACACTGGTAGAAAGAAACATACAACATTAGTAGGTGATATTCTAGGACCCTTTTTAAATTTCATTTTAAACTTCCAAATGTTACAAGTGGTAACTAGTCCAGTATTTCTTTACTGCCATTAAATTTGACCAGTACTGAGATGCATTGGAATCTTAGTTGTGGCTTCATATGCTGGTCCAGAATGTGTTACAAGTACTATATCAAAACCTATCCATAATAAAGCAACATCCTATGAAGCTAGTCTTTGTATAAAAGTCGAAATTGAAGTTTTACGATGTATATTTTTACTGTTAGCTTTTGCAATCACTGTCAGGTGAAAATTATAATCGACTTCTGCATAAACAAGCCAGACTATTGGCTACAAGTAAATATTGTTTAAACCTGCAGTCATTGCATTTCTGTTGATTTCTTTTTTCAATACTATCAGTGCTATTCAATAGCATTTTAGAATTGTAATGAAATACATTTTCCTATTTATTTCAGTGTGATAATGCTAAAGGACTCAAAGCCTTCTTTGATGGCATTAAATATGGACCTAAGCATCTGATGATATTTGGTGGAGTGTGCCCATCTATTACATCCATCATTGCTGAATCACTTAAAGAATGGAACCTGGTCCAGGTAAGGAATCTCCTTAATGAAGATAAATCGACTTCCATGTCTGTTCTTTTGTTTCCTTTCTCCCTCATGTACAGTACATTTAAGTAACAGTGATTTTAAGTCTGTTTTCTGGTCAAATAAAATTAAATAGCTATAGATCACAGTGATTTAAGATTGAAAATATGAAATAACAGACCAGATGAAAAGCTAATTTTGTACTGCCATCCTCATCTGAAGCTTTCCAATTGCAGATATATAAGCAACTATTTTGTTATATACTGAATAATATTTCAAATACATGACAATTCCTGGACACATCTGTAAAATATTTATACTGTTCAAATGATTTTACATTGTTGCAAATAAGGATATTTAATCATGAGTAACGTTGCAATGAAGTTGAGACTTAAAGTTGCTGAATAATCAATAGTAATTATGGTTTTAGTTTGTTATAATCCAGAACTGAGACATTTTGAATCTAGAATTTTAAATTTCCAGTTTTCAACTTCATTGAGATGTTTCCCAAAATGTGACACAAGCACCAGCTTCAACCTTCTGTCTATAATAAAGTAACACCATGTGAAATTATCCTCTTGAAGAGGAGTTGAAAGGAAATTTTGAAAATGGGTAATTTACTGGTGAATTTCACAGCCATTGTATTTTTCAACTTTGTTTGCCTTCTGCACAAATAAACTAGATCCTTTGTGTATATTTTGTGACATTGCTCCTTTACAGTGTTGGCACTTTTTTGTTTTAAGTTGAAAGCAGCACAGGTGCAGTAGTGCCACTTTGACGTGTAAAAAGAAATATGGGGTCAGAGGAAAGGAACAGTCAACGTTGTTGAAAGACTTCTTAAAATCATACCTGAGATTTTTAAATGAGTTTCAAAACATACATTTGGTGAACTTACGTTGAGGCAACCTCAGTTAGATACGTTAACAGTGGCATATCTTGGAAACATTTGAAATTATGTAATTATTAGTGAGGAACCCAATCTATTTGACTGAGATTGATATATTTGAACTTAACAACAAGAGAATTGAAGATTATGGTGGGGATTCCAGATAGAATGGATTATTTTTTTGAAGGCCCAAAAAAGAAAAATGCTGGTCTCCATGTGACTCACTGTGCACAGCTTAATGCACAAGTTTGGAGAGAGATCAGTGACATAAATGATTGCCTAAGTCAGTGTAAGGAACTTAAAACAAGAATAGATTATGAGTTACTTCTTAACAGAGAAGTCCCAAAATGTGTTAGCATCTTTAAAATGAATAAAAGTACAAATTAAATTATCCTAATAATAAAACTAAAATTGTACGTAGCTAATTAACCTATTTTGTCTAAATCACAGCCAATAATTGATAAAGTTAGATCATTGCTGCGTGTTTCATTGTGATGATTTTTCCTGAATTCTTTCATACGTTTTCTTCTTGACTATGGTTTACAAATTGCAGCTTTTGCAAAGTTTATAACCTACAGTAAAGACTAAACATACACACAATATTAGTTTGAACAATTTGATCCCTCCATTTCAACATATACCTGCCTGCTTTTGTACTATCAATAATTTTGTCAATCTTCCAGCGATTCGCTACTTTGACTGTTGTGATGGATATTTTGCCCACCACAATGGTGTAGCTCTGACCTTGAATGTTTGAGCTATTTAACTCTGTGGAAAGGCTATTTGAATAATTTTTGATGGGTTCTCTGACAGTGCGATTGTCTATAGTAGTGAGAGAACGCTGTGGCAAGTCCAAATTTTTGTCCATTTCCAAAGAGCCCCCAGTCTCTTTTTCTAAGCCAGAGAATTGAATTGAATTAGCTTTATTGTCACATATGCTCAAATGAGTACAGTGAAAAGTTTATACATTGCCATTTATGGCACCATCTTAGGTACAAACCTACTTTAGTTATGAGATCTTAGAAAATAGAGAAATAAGATGTTCAATGTTGCAGAAATAAAAGTCCAGAACAGCGGTCTTTCAACCTATCCCATGCTGGTACCTAGCCTCCAGTCAACACTGGGCCTTGACTCCAGACCATGCTAGGCTTCACCTTGAGGATCATTAGACTGGGAGAGCCTCAAATCAAACATTCACACACAAGTCTTCTTACTCTTAGTTTGTTTGTTTTGAGTTTGTATAACAATTGTTCATTGTTTAACTATATTTGTTTGTAACAATGCCAATACATACCTCTAAGTACTGTTTAAGCTAAGATTTTAGCAAGTCAATTTTGTTTTGATTCATGTCCTACATCATCCGTGGCAAGTTGATCCTGCTGCATTGTTTTGGCCCTTTCATGTTGGATCCTGCAGCAATAAACTTGAGCTCTTGGAATATACCAGAGCCAAAAGCTAGATTTCACTCGGAGCTTGGACTGTCTCATTGCCTACTCCATCTTTTCACTATCTCCAGATATAAATCGTCACTTTAACATTACCATTTCCCAGCAAAATAATGTGAAAATGTTAGATTAACTGTCATCTTTATTTTCCAAACTATGTAAATTGCTAATTGAAGTACCAAGCAATTATAAGAGACATCACAAAACGGAGATGCCCGATGATAAGTATAATTTTAAAAGTTCTGTTTGACCAAAGGCTACGTCCATGACATTGTTGACATCAAAACTTGGAAAAACGGAACAGCAGATTCTACTCATTAAGCCTGCTCCACCATTCAACATGATCATGGCTGATACTTTATCTTGACACCATATTCTTTCCCCATCCCTCCGGGCACTGTGGTCTCGAGAAACCTATCTCTTTCTTAAGTACACTTGGTGAGTTGCATCTCCGTTTTCTGTGGTACACAATTCTACTGTATCATCAGCGTCTGAGTGAAGAATATTCTCCTCATCACAGTCTGAGTCAGATCTGCGTACCCTGAGACTGTGACTCCTTGTCCCGGATTCCCCTGGTTAGGAGAAGCATCATCCATCTGTCTAACACCATCAGAACTGTATATGTTGCAATGAGATGCCCTCTTCATCTTTCTATTTTCATATTGTCTCTCCATTTTTCCCTTGATGGAGGGATCAATGACCAGGGGCAGAGTTTTAAGATATTGGGTAGGAGGTTTCAAGGGGATGTGAGGATTTTTCTTTACACAGACGGTGGGAATCTGGGACTCACTGCCTGTCAAGGCAGATCCCCTCATAACATTTTGTTCTATTTAAATGTCCACTTGCAGTGCTAAGGCATATGAGGGTTCTGTATGAAATGTTGAAGAATGGGATGGGAATAATTAGCTGGCTGCTTTTGACCAGTGCACATCCAATAGCCAGAGCCATAGTGTCAAAGAGATGTACAGCATGGAAACAGACCCTTCAGTCCAACTCGTCCATGCCGACCAGATTTCTCAACCCAATCTAGTCCCACTTGCCAGCACTTGGCCCATACCCCTCTAAACCCTTCCTAGTCATATATACATCCAAGTGCCTCTAAACTGTTGTGGTTGTACCAGCTTCCACCACTTCCTCTGGCAGCTCATTCCATATACACACCACCCTCTGCGTGAAAATGTTGTTCCATATGTCTCTTTTATATTTTTCACCGCTCATTCTAAACCTATGCCCTCTAGTTCTGGACTCCCTCACCCCAGGGAAAAGATTGTGTCTATTTATCCTATCCATGCCCCTCATGATATTATAAACCTCTATAAGATCACCCCTCAGCCTCCAACGCTCCAGAGAAGACAGCCCCAGCCTATACAGCCTCTTCCTATAGCTCAAATCCTCCAACCCTGGTAACATCCTTGTAAATCATTTCTGAATCCTTTCAAGTTTCACAACATCCTTCCAAAAAGAAGACCAGAATTGCATGCAATATTCCAACAGTGGCCTAACCAATGTCCTGTACAGCCGCAACATGACCTACTTCACTATCCTATCTACCTGTGACTCCACTTTCAAGGAGCTATGAACCTGCACTCCAAGGTCTCTTTGTTCAGCAACCCTCCCCAGGATCTTACCATTAAGTTTATAAGTCCTGCCCTGATTTGCTTTTCCAAAATACAACACTTTGTATTTATCTGAATTAAACTCCATCTGCCGCTTCTCAGCCCATTGGCCCATCTGGTCCAGATCCTGTTGTAATCTGAGGTAACCCTCTTCGCTGTCCCCTGCACCTCCAATTTTGGTGTCATCTGCAAACTTCTAACTGCACCTCCTTTTTTTTATGCTGTAGATCTCAATGACAGGGACAAGTTGACCCAATCTCTCCTTATATGAAAAATCAAACGTTCCCTGAGATCAGTCAGGTGAACCTTTGCTACTCCCTCAATGACAAGTATATCCTTTGGGTAAGGAGACCAAACTTGCATATAACAATCCTGCTTTAGTCTCACTTTAGACAGCTGCAGGAAGACCTTCTTTCTTCTGTATTCAAACCCTCTTGTAATGAATGCCAACATAGCCATTGCCTTCCTAAATACTTGTTGCGCTTGCCTGCTGGGTGGGACAAGGCCTTTTCTGACTGCAGCCACTTTGTGTGTCCTGGTACCTGAGACTCCAAAGGCTGCCTCCATGAAGCTGGAATTCCTGTAGCCACATCTGTTGAGAGGAATGAAACTTTAATGATACAACTGCACAGGCTGACTCCAAGGAGGCAAACTGCCATTCGAGCTTCCCTGGAACAGAGACAGACGGGACAATCCTGATGTGGCTGCTCGGTATTTTGCCAGCCCTCTGTTCACAACTGCAATAGCCAGAGGCCAATAGAATTCTGTCCCTCGTGTTCAGGCTGATAGCACAGTTGCAAATTCAACTTTTTGGAAAAAAACTGTCAGGTTAAAAATCCTTGGATCATTGATACCGAAGGAGACCATTAGTCCACTCTGTTAGCTACCTAAGACCATAAGACCATAAGACATAGGAGTGGAAGTAAAGCCATTCGGCCCATCGAGTCCACTTCGCCATTCAATCATGGCTGATGGGCATTTCAACTCCACTTACCCGCATTCTCCCCGTAGCCCTTAATTCCTTGTGACATCAAGAATTTATCAATCTCTGCCTTGAAGACATTTAGCGTCCTGGCCTCCACTGCACTACCTGTAAGAGTGACTCAGCTGGTTTCACTTTCCACCTTTTTCCTGGAACCCTTGCCATTGTTTTTCTTTAGATCCATTCTCATTTCTCTTCTAAAAGAGAAATCTGTCCCAAATCTCCAAATCCTAAAAATTTGCTGTGTAAAAATCTTTTTCTCATGTCACCTCTGATTGTTTGGCGATTCACAAACCAGTGTTGAGTTGTTTTGCCAATAGGAACAGTCTGTCTATTTTGTACAGGTTCCGCATGATTTTAAATGCCACCATTACATCTCCTTAGCCAAATCTCCTCGCAAAACCTTATCTTCTCTCTAGCTTTACCAATTAATCCTCATCACTAAAGCTGGCCATTTCCTGGAATAATTCTTAAATCTTTTCTGCATCCTGTCTCTAATGTCTTCTTGTCCATCTTAATGTATGGCACCCAGAATTATAAAAATACTCCAGTTGAAATAATGTCCTTGTTTTTGTACTCCCTATATCTCTGCAACACTCAAACTCAATACCATCCAGGACAAAGCAGCCACCTGATTCACAAACATTCACTTTTTCTATCACTGATGCTCAGTAGCAGCAGTGTGTACCATCTACAAGATGCACTGTACAAATTCGCCATGGCTTCTTTGACACCATCTTCCACATTCACGACCACTTCCATCTGGAAGGAAAAGGACAGCAGATACATGGGAACACTATCAACTGTAAGTTCCTCATCAAGCCACCTCACCATCCTGACTTGGAAATATATCGCTGTCCCTTCAATGTCATTGGTTCAAAATCTGGGATTTCCCTACCTAACAGAATTGTGTGTCTCCCTACACCAAACGGCCTGCAGCCAATCAAGAGGGCAGCTCACCACCACTTTCAGAAGGGCAACTAGAGAGGGGTGATACATGCTGGCCCAGCCTGCAAATCCCACATTCCTAAATGAATAAAAGTGAAATAAAATTACAAGCAGGATTTCATATTTGTTATTAACCGATTTCTCAAACTGCTCAGTTACTTTCAATGATTTGCGCACAAACATGCCTTGGTACTTCTGCTGCAACAATCCCATGAGAATTATATTCTTTGTTTTGTTTTGCTCTTCATCTTTCTTCCTATCAAACTGCTTTACTTAACACTCCTTTGCATTAAATGTCATATACCACTTGTCTAACTGTTCCATCACGCCAACTATATCCTCAAGTAGTCTATCGTGATCCTCCTCTCAATTCACAATACTTCCAGGTTTTATGTCATCAGCAAATTTTGAAATGGCCTTGTACACCCAATCCTAGGTCATTGAAAATGATCAAGAAAAGCAGTGATCCAAGGACAGATGCCTGGGAGACTTCTCTTGTATCTAAGACACAACTGTTTGTTGCTACTCTGTGTGCGGCCTATGACCGAAGCAGGACTCCTGCAGGGAGGTTTCAAAGTCTGCCTAGAGCATTGACTTGCCAATCCAACTCTCATCTTGTTCAGTTAATTTTTGCTGGCTTTATTTTTCTTCACTTCTGCTTTGAGCTCTCTGTATTCAGAAGAGGAGGTTTAAAACAATAGTTTTGGATGTCCCACAGAAAAACCACAAGGCCGATAATATAAGGTTGTTCAGGGAGCACTTACTGAAAGTGCTGGATAGGTTTCTCCAACTGAGGTAAGAAAAGGATGGGAGGATGAATGAACCTTGGGTGACAAGAGATGTGGAACATCTAGTCAAGAGGAAGAAGGAGGTATACTTAAGGTTGAGGAGGCAAGGATCAGACAGGGCTCTGAAGGTTACAAGGTAGCCAGGAAGTAATGGAAGAATTGACTTAGGAGAGCTAGAGGGCAACATGAAAAAGCCTCGGCGGGTAGGAGTAAGGAAAACCCTAAGGCGTTCTGTACTTATGTGAGGAACAAGAGGATGACAGAGTGAGAGTAGGGCTGATCAGGGATAGTGAAGGAAACTTGTGCCTGGAGTCGGAGGAGGTAGGGGAAGTTCTTAATGAATACTTTCTTCAGTATTCACTCGATGGAGAGACCTTGACATTTGTGAGGACAATGTGAAACAGGCTGATATTAAGAAGGAGGATGTGCTGAAAATTTTGAAAAATGTAAAGATAGATTAGTCCCCTGGGCCAGATAGGATATAACCTAGGTTACTACAGGCAGCGCGGGAAGGGATTGCTGCACCCTTGGCGATGATCTTTGTGTCCTCACTGTCCACTGGAATAGTACCAGATGATTGGAGGGTGGCAAGTCACTGTCCCTTCAATGTCATTGGTTCAAAATCTGGGAATTCCCTACATAGCAGCCATTCAAGAAGCCAGCTCACCACCATCTTTAGAAGGGCAACTTGTTCAAGAAAGGGAATAGGGATAATCCTGGGAAATACAAACCAGTCAATTTTACATCTGTGGTAGGCAAATTGGAGAGGATTCTGAGAGGCAGGATTTAAAATTACTTGGAAAACCATCGTTTGATTAGAGATAGTTGGCATGGGTTTGTGAGGGGCAGGTCATGCCTTTCAAGCCTTATTGAATTATTTGATGATGTAGTAAAGGTAGAGCAGTGAATGTGGTGTACTTGAATTTGAGAAAGACGTTTGATACGTTTCCCCATAGTAGGCTCATCCAGAAAGTAAGGAGGCATGGGATACAGGAGAATTTGGCTGTCTAGATACAGAATTGGCCAGCCCACAGAAGGCAGAAGATGGTAGTAGATGGAAAGTATTCAGCCTGGAGCTTGGTGACCAATGGTGTTCTGCAGAGATCTGTTCTTTGTGATTTTTATAAATGACTTGGATGAGGAAGTGGAAGGGTGGGTTAGTAAGTTTGCCAATGACATGAAGGTTGCTGGAGTTGTGGATTGTGTGGAGAGGTGTTGTAGATTGCAATGGGACATTAAAGGGATCCAGAGTTGGACTGAGAAGTGGTAGATGGAGTTCAACCTGGAAAAGTGTGAAGTGATTCATGTTGAAAGGTCGAATTTGAATGCAGACTACAGGGTTAAAGGCAGGATTCTTGGCAGTGTGGAGAAACAGAAAGATCTTGGGGTCCATAGATCCATCAAAGTTGCCACGCAGGTTGATAGGGTTGTTAAGAAAGTATATTGTGTGTTGTCTTTCATTAACAGGGGGATTGAGTTTAAAAGCTGCGAGGTTATGCTGCAGCTCTATAGAACACTTGTTAGACCACACTTGGACTATTGTGTTCAGTTCTGGTTGCCTCATTATAGGAAAGATGTGGAAACTTTACAGAGGGTGCAGAGGAGTTTTACCAGGATGCTACCAGGACTGGAGGGCATGTCTTGTGAAGAAAGGCTGAAGGAGTTAGGGTTTTACTCATTGGCGCAAAGAAGGATGAGAGGTGACTCGATGGAGGTGTACAAGATGATGAGAGGCATAGATAGAGTGGATAGTCAGAGACTTTTTCCTGGGGCAGAAACTATTATCACAAGGGGGCATAATTTTAAAGTGATTGAGAGAACGTTTAGGGGAGATGTCAGAGGTGGGTTCTTTACATAGAGAGTGGTGGGTGTGTGGAATGCACTGCCAGCACTGGTAGTAGAGTCAGATACATTTAGGCCATTTAAGGGACTCTTGGATAGGCACATGGAGGAAAGTAAAATGAAGAGTATGTTGATTAGTTTGATCTTCAAGTGGGATAACATTGTGGGCCGAAAGGTGTTGTGCTATTGTGTTCTATGTTCTATATATAGGGTCTGCACTTCAAATGTGAATTGGATTTGGAATGCTGTGGATAGTAGAAGTTATTTCTTTTTACTGCTTCAAAATATTATCAGAAGTCACATGACACCTGGTTATAGTCCAACAAATTTATTTGAAAGCACAAACGTTTGGCGCATAGCCCATTGGTCAGGTGAAGTGAGAGGGAAACACACAGATACAGAATTTATAGGCAGAGAAATCAAGGTCTGAGAGATCAAAAGATCGTACAACTGGTGTGAGTGGAGTGTCAAATAGTACATCTCTGCAGGTGATCAAGAGTGTCAGACAGTGTGAGTAAAGTGTTAACAGCTGAATAACAAGTGAAGGGATGGCCTATCATTCGATTAAATAGTTACAAACAATAAAATAAGGTGGTGCTGGAGATAAACCAAATGGCTTGAATGATGTGATATTTATAAGTGTTACATGCTAAGGCTCTAACCAAAGTAATAAGTATTCCAAGACTGTACAAACTAATTAAGGTAAAGAGATCATAACAATTTATCAAGGTGATGGTGTCAAAATCGAACAGTAAGGGAGATTTTACAGATACAGAACAGTGTGGTGGGGTCACATGTGCGACACAAACCCAAGGTTACAGTTGATGCTATCTTCATGGGTACAGAATGTGGTTGTCAGTTTCTGCTCAGCAATTCTGCATTGGTGTTTATCTCAAAGGCTGCCTTGGAGGGCACTTACCCAATGATCAGAGGGTGAATGTACTTGACCGCTGAGGTGTTCCCCAACTGGGAGGGAATATTTCTGTCTGGCAATTGTTGCACGGTATCCATTCATCCATTGTCGTGGTATCTGCATGGTCTTGCCAATATACCATGTCTTGGGCATCCTTGCCTACAGCGTGTAAAATTGACAACATTGGCCGGGTCACATGAAGATCTGCCGTGTATGTGGTGGGTGTTGTTTGCATGTCTGATGGTAGTATCCATGTCAATGATCTAACATGTCTTACACAGGTGGCCGAGGCCGGGGTGTGTGGTGTTGTGGTCAATGTTGGCCTAAAGGCTTGGCAGTTTGCTGTGAACGATGGTCTGTTTAAAGTTTGGCAATTGTTTGAAGGCAAGAAGTGGAGGTATAAAGATGATCTTGATGAGATACTCATCATCACATATTGAAGGCAGCAAACAATGTGATGTAGTCTCTCTGCTCCAGGGAAGTTCTGGACAACAAAAGGTACTCTACTGGTTATGTCTTGTGTCTGTCTGCTGAGAAGGTCATTGCGGTTTTTTGCTGTGGCACATCGGAACTGGAGATCGGTGAGTTGAGCATCGTATCCCGCTCTTATGAGGGCATCCTTTGAGATCTTTAGGTGCCCATCACATTCCTCCTCATCTGAACAGATCCAGTGTATGCATAGGGTTTGTCTGTAGGAGTTGGCTTTTTTAATATGTTTGGGGTGGAAGCTAGAGAAGTGCAGCATCATGAGGTTATCTGTGGGCTTGCAGTGGAGTGAGGTACTGAGGTGTCCGTTCTTGATGGAGATTTGTGTGTCCAAGAATGAGACTGATTCTGAAGAGTAGTCCATGGGTTGGATGAAACATGTTGATATCACTGTGTAGTTGTTTCAGCGATTCCTTGCCGCTAATCCAAAGGGAAAAAATGTCATCAATGTTTCTGGCATATAGTGTTGGTCAGACATCCTGAACAGCAAAGAAGTCTTGCTCAAACTTGTGCATGAAAATGTTTGCATATTGGGGTGCACATTTGGTCCCCATGGCTGTTCCATGTTTCTGGATGAAGAACTAGATGTCAAAGGTGAAGACATTGTGGTTGAGGATGAAGTAGATGAGTTGTAGGATGGCACCTGGAGATTGGCAGCTGTTGATGTTGATGCTGTTGTCATGGAAGATGCTGATGTAGACTGCTGAAATGTCCATTCTGATGAGAAATGTTTCTGGTGCAACTGGTCCATGAGTGCTGAGTTTCTGTAATTGTAGAGTTGCAACAGAAGCTGGGGTTCTTTGTACAATGGGTTTCAAGATGCCCTAAACATAGCCAAAGAGATTCTCACACAGGGTCCCATTGCCTGGTATGTTGGAATGTCTTGTTATGTTGGCTTTGTGTATCTTTGGAAGGCAGTAGAAGTCACCAAATGTGAGAAATACATGGGTTGAGAGTACATAGGATACTCTGAAGGTCTGGATCAAAGGTCTTGATCAGTCTGTTCTATTGACTGGTGTGTTCTATGGTCCAATTGGCAGGTAGTTGTCTGTAGTGTTCCTGGTTGTTCAGTTATCAGTATGCCTTTTTACAGTAGTCTGATCTATTCTGTATGACAATGCCTCCTGTTTTATCTGTTGGTTTGATGACAATGTTGCAATTAGCCTTGAGAGCTGGGATAGTATTGTGTTGTGCTTGGGTGACATTCTGCGCTATCCAATGAGCGTGGCTGATGAATCTGGCGTTAATATATCTCCTGATGGTTTGAGCATACATGGCGAGCCTAAAGCAGCCTTCTGGAGGGGTCCAATTTGACTCTTTCTTCTTTGGTCACTCCAGCATGGATCTCTCTGTCGACTGTTCTGGTTTGTTGGTTGTCTCATTGGGCTCGCTGCTGCCTCCTCGGGGTTTGCAGAAGGATTCCCGGAGCCTCCTTCACCTGATGAATTCCTCTGTGTCTGCTGCGAGACCAATGGGGTCCATTTTGGAAGTTGGGCAAAAACTGAGCCTTCGGCTGAGAATTTTGATTTTGTCCAGTTGAAGGGTGTGGTCAGATTGGCTTACAATGGATTTCTCTATGGTGGTACCAGTATCAACCATGGTAGCAGGGGAGGCTTGGTTACTGCTAGTGGTGATACCGAGTTTCTCCAGTTTCTTGTTCTTGGTTTGTATGTAAGTGGTGTAGTTCTGTTGCCTTGTCTGCTTGGCAGTATTTCATAGCTGGTCTGCTGTGTCCTGAGGGCAAGCTGAGAATATGGACTGTACCTCAATTTCAAGCTCTACTTGCTATAGAGCTGGTGTGTGAGATGATTGAGGAGTTTGCCGTAGGTATAACAGCAGAATCTCTCAGCATCGTCTGTGTTGTAGATTGACTTGACTAGGTTTGTGATCTGTAGCTTTTTCAGGATCTTCTCTGCTTTCTTGCATCTCTGCAGAAGCTTGATGTTGTGTCGATATGCGTGATCTTCTTGGAGATCCTCTCCACTTTGTGCCGGGAGTTTGTGGTGTCAATGGTAGCCATGATGTGGAGGCGCCGGTGTTAGACTATGGTTATATTACACATTACAACACAATAGAAATTCTTGCTTCATTTAACTTTGAGAATCTGCACACAATTTGAACAACATGATTTTGCATGAGAAGATCAAACCAATATTAGAAGTGTTGGTATCTACTTATTTTTGATATTCTTGAAGAAAATACTCTACAATTATTCCTGTTGAAATTACACATGTCACAACAGGAGTTTTTCATGTTGGCGAGCATCTTCAATGGAACCATCCTTGCAATATTTATGTTAATAATCAAGTTATCTGTAGCTTTTTGATTGTTTCTTAAGTTTGACTATTTAAGTTGTATTTTCCAACAGTATAGTGCTGGTGTTATATCTGGTCAGTGACTTGCACTTGGATGCTATTGCTGCCAGATACCTTTCCTAGGGATAGTTGTTTGGTTCCATGCCATATGTTAATTGCATCTAATTTTCTCTTCAACTCTGGAAGCTGCTCTTTCTAGGCACTGAGGTTCAAATTCACATGATTATTTTTGTTATCTTTCAGTGCACAGAATGAACACTTAAGACTTGCTAAGATAATCAGTTGAGACAAGGAATAAATTGCTAAGTGGTAACATTTGAATATTTCCTCAATTTATACCCAACAATTTATCTAAATGACTTTTCCTTATATGCATGAACGCACATTGCAAGGTTTCTTTAAAAATAACTTAAAGAGTGCAGTTAATAAAAATAAACACATTGACTGTAGCCGTTTAATAATGTTGATAGTGAATAAAAGATCAAATTCGAAATAATATATAATGAGCTCTTACTAAGCTAAGAATTTTCAGATCCATTGAAAATTCTAAACTAACATTGCAAACTTGAATGTTATCATAAATATTTGTTCATTTTCTAAACAAACATGTTAAATTATAAATTATCTGGTAAAAATCAGTAGAAAACAAAGCTCAATATTACTTCTATCTTTTGAAGTATTTTCTCGATCTTTTTGTTTTGCAAACTGATGTTTGAATTTGTACTAACAACAACTTGATATTCTTATCTTCTCAGCTTGTTCCTTCCACAAACATATAACTAATGGATCTCATTCAGCCTTGCTGACAGGCTCTCTGCCTCAGTGAGCTCTTGTTTTAGGTCCTGTCTGTTCAGAGAGGCTTTGTTTCATTTTGGCAGACTCAGCATTTTCGGGTTCAGGCAATATTTGGAAAGTACTGGTGTCTGCACTTGAAATTATGGAGCGAGAGCTCAAGGGGCAGATCTGATTGGCTGGCAAGAATGGGAGCTTCGCTTGAAAGTTTACGTTCTGAAGTTCATCCTCAGCACCACCACCACCACAGCCAAGACTTATCGCAATCTTCCAAACTCCTTTTCTTTAAGATTTCCTACACCAAATACGGTCACCATTTTAACTGGTTTTTCAATCAGTATGCTAGATGTAGTACTTCCATAATTAAAACTGTCACTTACATTTGCACAAAGCCAACTATCCCAGTAACAAAAGTTGTTGAAGTCCATGGTTAACATCAAAAAAGACAATTTGACATATTAATTTAATTTTGCTGTGAACATTGCTGAAAGCACAAACTGATAACAGTGGAAAACATCTGGAAGCTTGAATAGTATGACCAAACATCTATCTCTTTAACTAATAACATTTAAGAAAGGGCAAGAAGGAGTTAAGGAAATGGGATGCTTAGAGTCAACTTAGATATAGAAGGAAATTAAAAGGAATTAGAGATTGGATTGAGAGAGAAAAAGACTGCAGAGGAAAAGAGCTGCAAAAATTAATAAATGCTTGAGAAACAAATTATTGACTGTCATTTGAGACTGCATTGTTTGAATTGTTCATTTTCTGGGCCATAGAATTTGAGTAGTTTTGCAGTGACATGAATCTCCTCATTAAGGCTCCTGATGTCATGAATATCAGTAGTAACTTTGTATTGAACACTAATGATACAAATGTAGTAATTTATCGGCAATCATAAGGAGTTGATGGCCTGCACAGTGAGCAGTGGAATGGTGCAATTTGCACAATAGTTTCTGGTAGTTGACAACGCATGCTGGATCCCTTCCTCAACTCAAATGGGTGGATAGCTTTTACAAATTAATAATAAGCTTTGCACTGAACCTACTATTATATTAATTTGTGTCTGTAATTCTCGTCAGTTGTGTATTCCATGATATAATGATGTCAAGCCAAAGGCGAATTATTGTCCTGAAAATATGTTTGGAATTTGCTTCTCTTAACACATCCATTTCAAATAAGTTTCTGAAATTCTGCATTGATGTGCATACCTCATATGGAGATCTCCTATTAAAACACGATGAGAATCAACATAGAATTATAGGGCAAGCTCTATAATAACCATATTGGGAAGCACTGAACACATGCTTGCTTGTTAGGTCTCAGATTCCTCAGTTGATAGTGAGATATTCCATTATCTAAAATGTGGCAGTGCTGCTTTTTGCATGAATACGCTCTAATAGTTGTGGCAGACGTTATCGCTTATTTTCAAATATAGCAGATCAAATGCAATTGATGAATGAATGAATTAATTAATTAATTAAATGACTTGAATTTATTGTCATGTGTACCGAGGCACAGTGAAAAGCTTTGTATTGCGAGCAATACAGGCAGATCACAGAGTTAGGTAGCATAGATAGCTAAATAATAGGTAAGCAGTGGCAAAAACAAAAATACAGGTACAGGCAAATATTAAGAGTTTGTAAATCCATTCAGTTTTCTAACAACAGTAGGGTAAAGGCTGTTATAAAACTGGCTGGTGTGTGTGTACAGGCTTCTGTACCTTCTCCTTGATGGTAGAAGTTGTAGAAAAACATTGCCATGGTGGGATGGAGCTTTGAGAATGCTGGTGGCCTTTCCTTGACAGCGAGCCTGGTAGATGGATTTTATAGATGGGAGGTTGGCCTTTGTGATTGTTCCGGCCGAGTTCACCACTCTCTGTAACTGTCTCCGACCTTGAATGGTACAGTTGCCATACCACGTAGTGATACATCCAGACAGAATGCTCTTGATGGCGCACCTATAAAAGTTGGCAAGGATAATCGCCATCATGCCAAATTTCCTCAACTGCCTGAGGAAGAGATGTTGTTAGGTCTTTGTAACCGGTGTGTCCACATGAAGACTTCAAGAAAGCTTGTTGTGGATGACAACTCCCAGGAGCTTGACACTCTCCACTCCTTCCACCTCTGTGTAGGGGGCATGAGTAACATCCCGCCGAAAGTCAATAATGAATTCCTTGGTTTTGCCGGCATTGAGAGTTAGGTTGTTCTCAGTGCACAATGTTTCTCAGTCCTCCGCCATCTGAGATTCGACCGACTATGGTAGTGTCATCAGCGAACTTGTAAATGGCATTAGTCTGGTATTTGGTGACACAGTCATGAGTATACAGTAGTACAGTAGGGGGCTGAGTACACACCCCTTGGGGGCTCCAGTGTTGAGCATTAGTGAGGATGAAATATTATCTCCAATCTTCACTGATTATGGCCTGTGGGTCAGGAAACTGAGGATCCAATTGCAGAGTGTGGGGTTTAGTCTAAGTTCAGTAATCAGTCTTGAGAGGGTAATGGTGTTGAAGGGCTGAAATGTAGTCAATGAGTAGGATTCTTATGTAGCTATTCTTGGTGTCAAGATGTTCTAGGGAGGAGTGATTGGCAAGTGATATGGCATCTGACATGGATCTGTTGGTCCAATGGGCAAATTGGAGTGGATCAAGAGTAATGGGGAGGCTAGAGTTGATTAATGCCATGACCAGTCTTTCAAAGCACTTCATGATGACCAAAGTTAGGGCCACGAGGCAGTCATCATTGAGACATGCTGCATGAACTTTCTTATGCACAGGGATGATGATGGCCCTCTTGAAACAGGCAGAGACAGTGGTCTGCTGCAGGGAGAGGTTGGAGATGTCCAAAAAGACCTCTGCCAGTAGATCTGCACATGCTCTGAGTGCATGACCGGGTAGGCTGTCTGGTCCCATTGCTTTCTTTGGATCTACAAGAAGGAAAACTGATCTAACCTCCGATGTACTGACTGTTGGGATAGGTTCGTCAGGACTTATTGGAATAGATGTTAACTCTTCACCAAAATTCTGCTCAAAGTGAGCATAGAAGTGTTGAGATGATCTGAGAGGGATGTGTCATCATCTGCTATCTTGCACTGTCTCTTTTTAGAACCTGTGGTGTCGTTCAGTCCTTGCTACAGTCGCCGGGTGTCTGTCTGTATCTTTAGTTTAGATCGGTATTTGTCCTTGGCTATCTTAATGGATCTGTGAAGATTGTACTTGTATTCCTTATATTTGAGTGAATCTCTTGATCTGAAGACCTCACGCCTGGTTTTTAGCAGGTTTTGGTCAGTCCTGTTGGGGAACAGGACTGACCAAAGGATTGACTTCCTTGGTATGCAGTCCTCCACACACTTGCTGTAAAGTCTGTGATGTCCAAGGTACCTGCAGACTGTTTGAACATGGCCCAATCAGCCGATTCCAGACAGCACTGGAGTTGATCCTCTGCTCCTCCGACCAGCACTGGACCTGTATCCGTGAGGGGGTCTCCTGCTTGAGCTATTGCCTGTAAGCCACGATAAGAGACACGGCATTGTGGTCGATGTTCCTGAAATGAGGGCGGGGGGGTAGGCATCCTTCACAGTGGTGTAACAGTGGTCTAAAATGTTCAGGCCTCTGGTGGGCAGGTAATGTTCTGGTGGTACTTAGGCAACACCTTCCTTACATTGGCTTGATTGAAGTCACCAGT
Organism: Chiloscyllium plagiosum; assembly: GCF_037043375.1. NCBI lineage: Eukaryota > Metazoa > Chordata > Chondrichthyes > Orectolobiformes > Hemiscylliidae > Chiloscyllium > Chiloscyllium plagiosum. Next base: position 50,634,347 of record NW_028270143.1, on the reverse strand, counting down.
TACAATAAACAGGGCCTCGGGGTGTTCCGTCTCCAGGGTGTTAGCGGTGGAGTACAGCACATCCAGAGCTTCCTCAACCTTTGCTTGTGGCGGTTATGTACACAGCAGTTAGTATAGCAGCGGTAAATTCCCATGGTAGATAGAAGGGGTGGCATTTGATGGTGAGGAATTCAAGGTCTGGAGAGCATTAGCTGCCCATGGTTGCAATTTCTTGCACCATACTTTGTTGACTAAAAAGCAAACCCCTCCAACCTTTGTCTGACCCAAGGATGCTGTGCAGTCTAGACGATGGATAGAAAAACCATCAGCCTGAAGTGTGCAGTCAGGAATGGATGGGTTGAGACAGGTTTCTGTGAAGCAGAGTGCGCAGCAGTCCCGCAGTTCACGCTGGAAGCTGAGCCGTGATCTGAGTTTGTCCATCTTGTTCTCCAGAGTTTGTATATTTGTTCGGAGTAAGCTAGGAAGGGAGGTCTTGAAACCAAGTAATCTCAGTGTTACGAGCAGGCTGGCAAGCTTACCCCACTTCCATTTTCTTACATTTGAGTGGTCAGGTGGAGTGGACTGTGATTAAATCTAATAGATGCGGTACACACTGAGTAATTAGCTACTACAGATTGCTGCACTTGGGACTGGTTCACACGAAAACTGTAAAATCTCAACTATGTAACTTGTTTAACCAATTCTTAATTAGTGGATCACAAGCTGGTATCACTATATACAGTTCACCTGATAGATTATTTACCTCATGAAATCTCATTCCCAAAGTAAATGCATCACATAGGAGTGTCTATAGAGGAAAATCTTTTAGATGAGGAATTTGTTCTCCTGGACTGTCATTAAATATAACAACGATCCCCTTATGGGCAGAGTGCTTCTGATCTCTCAGAGATGGACGGTGTTGTTGGCTACAAAAAGGATAGCCTGCCGCTGTGGACCCAGTGATCCGCTTGTTATTCCCCAATAATCTATAGGGTTTTCATTCAAGGCATTATTAATATAATTTTCAACCTCCATGGTTAACTCTACATTCTAGCACCCTTCAAGCCTCCTATCTGTATCAGCAACATCCACCTCTGAGCCAGAAGTGTGCATCATTTTAATAGATCAGTGAATATAATTAGGAGGTGCGTTCTGGGAAAATTGCAACACCGGATTTATTGCTGGCAACCATGATCTTGGGAGCCTGATTCCATGCTGACATGGAGATATGGAGGGCTGGGGAAAGAGTTATTTGAATTTTGTTCCAGTAAATAGCACAAGTGAAAGTCCTGCCCTGAAAATATTGCTGCAGTACAAACAAAACACAGTCATCTGGCTCTATTCTTCATATTTTTTGTGTAGATGTACTTATCTTTGCAATCTTTGATTCTAGGTTTCAATGATAGGCTTCCACAGGTCACCGTGGTGAAATGTCTCATGTTTGCTTTTATAGATTAAGTTCCTGCCATTTCACTCATGGCTACTTTGTCATGTTGATAAGGCTGAGGGAATACAAGAATATTCCCCATGGAAGGAATGGAGGAAATGAAGGGAAAATCAATCAGTGTTTCATTAGTTGTGCTTTGCCAACTAGACTTGAGGCATGAGAAGAAGGTATAACAGAAAGAGAGGAGCATAAACATTTTAAATGCCCAATGGTTTCATATAAATTCATTTTTTAAAAAATGAAGTCAGTACTGTATACATTTCCTGTGAACAAATTACATTTCCCCCTTGAGGTTTCTTTTTAAGAATTTCACTGAAGTCAAAGTCTTCATACTCTATGTGTTTCAGCACAATTTTACCATGAAAATTTCAGCATAAACTGAAACTAGTGTACTGGAGACCTCCACATAACATTAAAAATTAATATAAACAATGGTTAAGTAGACTCAACATTAATTTTCAACAGCCTGACTGTTAAACATCTTCTTGCTTGGTTCACAAGGGAACTTTGAATTTCTACATCTCTCTCCCCATTAAAAAAAACTGACGAAATACTGATGGTGAAGGCCTGTACTTGAGAGCCCTATTGATGAACATAGGAAAAGGAAACAGTACATACACCCCCTCAATTTTGTATCATCATTGAATAAGGTCATGGCTGACTATTCACAATGATACATTCCCCCCGTTTCAATTTCCTGTCATCTTGTAAAAGCCATAGAGTGCCCTCTGACATGTGAATGACTATGCTTTCTTCCAATTTTTATAGCATTTGAAGCTGTTTTCAATAAAGGCTAGATTTGCGATGATATTTTAACATGGGTATATATGATCTAGAATGAGTTCCACTCTGTCTCAGTCTGTTTCTGGTTTGTGCTTTTAGAATGTGAAGCAACATCTGCAGTGGCTATCTTTTTGCAATTTTCTCTATGCTACTCCTGGCTTTGAGTTTTTGCAAGACATTTTAGTGGGCGGCATGGTGGCGCAGTGGTTAGCACTGCTGCCTCACAGCTCCAGAGACCTGGGTTCAATTCCTGCCTCAGGTGACTGACTGTGTGGAGTTTACACATTCTCCCTGTGTCTGTGTGGGTTTCCTCCCACAGTCCAAAGATGTGCAGGTTAGGTGGATTGGCCACGCTAAATTGCCTGTGGTGTTAGGTGTAGAGGGGAATGGGTCTGGGTGGGCGCGCTTTGGTGGGTCGGTGTGGACTTGTTGGGTCGAAGGGCCTGTTTCCACACTGTAAGTAATCTAATCTAATGCTCCTGACCCACTCACCATCCTTGGAAAAATTGTTTTTCCCTCATGGATGTCCTATTTGGTCTGCTTTAGGGGTTGGGGAAGAGGGGACCAGTAATAGCAGCATCAACTATTAGTGCTCTTAGCTACCAGTACCAACAAATAAAATAAGAATACTTCACCTGAACTGGCCCTCCCAAGTACACCAATTATTTTGCATATATGTCATGTACAAACATTTTCTGTTTGGCTTCCTGCAGACTGGCCACATTGGTTTATCATCACTTGCTGATGTATATTAACGCTAATTCCAGAAAAAGAAGTCTTTATCTCAATAATCCAACTCATAAGTTAACTTTCTTGATTTGTGTAAAATTGATATGAGCTCACTGACACATTTTCCTGATTCTAGGGTTTCCTCAGTTGCTACAGCTTGAGATAGAAGAGTACTGATGTTTCCCTGAGGGCATTCTCTCTAGGGTATGTTGGTGGATGACTTTGGAACAGTTATGAGTTTTAAGACCTTAGCTTTGGAGCATTTCACCATGGTTGGTGCCAATTGGGGTGGCAGAAGAAAAGACATTCTGGAGAAAGTGGCAGGTATCTTTCCCATTGAGTCAGTGTCATTCTCCATATACTTTCCCCAACCCCATCACCAACACTCAAACCACTATGGTCCCTAAAATAAATCTTCTGCTGCGTTCTTACACCAATACAAGGCAGAATGATCGTTCCTTGCAGGTGGAGACTCTCTCCACCATGTCCCATTCTTCAATTTTTATAGAATCCCTACAGTGTGGAAACGTCGGCCCAACAAGTCCACACTGACTGTCTGAAGAGTAACCCATCCAGACACGTATCCTACTATTCTACTTTTACCCTTACTAATGCACCTAACCTACACATCCCTGAACACTATGGGCCATTTCACATGGCCAATTCACCTAACCTGCACATCTTTGGAGTGAGGGAGGAAACCAGAGCATCTGGAGGAAACCCACGCTGACATGGGGAGAATGTGCAAACTCCACATAGACAGTTGTCTGAGGCTGGAATCGAACCTGGCGCTGTGAGGCAGCAGTGCTAACCACTGAGCCACCATGTTGCAACTTCTAGGGATTGTCCACAATTTTGTTTAGATTAGATTCCCTACAGTGTGGAAACAGGCTCTTCAGCCCAACCAGTCCACACCGACTCGCCGAAGAGTAACCCAACCAGACCCACTTCCCCCTGACTAATGCACCTAACACTATGGGCAATTTAGCATGGCCAATTCACCTAACCTGCACATCTTTGGACTGTGGGAGGAAACCGGAGCACCCAAAGGAAACCCACGCAGTCATGGGGAGAATGTGCGAATTCCACACAGACAGTTGCCCAAGGCTGGAATCGAACCTGCTGCTGTGAGGCAGCGGTGCTAACCACTGAGCCACCAAGCTTTCTTGCTGGAAGATAGCCTGTCAGGCTGGTGAATGTCAGGCAGGAAACAGGAAAACCTGTCTTTTTTGAAAAAAAAATCAGGAAATAAATACTTTTGAATATTATTTTGAAAGTAACTGGGCTGAAGTTGAGCGGAGTGATAGCTGGAGAAGTGCTGCAGTGCGTGCAAGTGGAGGAACCCTGTAGAGTTAAAGCACTTCAGAGTCCTGTTGGCACTCTGGGAGCTGAAGCAACATGCATAAATATCTTTTATTCTCTTCCTGGATCAGCATTAACAATTGGAGCTTAAAATGTGTGCACGCACAATGCACATCAGTCATGCTATGTGGGCTATACTCAGCTCAAGTGGGATATGTTAAATTGATGAGGCACTTAGAATTATATAAAACCCACAGCTCCAGGATCAGCTCTGCTGATCCAAGCCAATGTTTCTGCTGCACATAGTCCTCCTATGATTACTTAAAAGCTAGAGGGTTCATGCTTCAGCTAGACAAAACCTCGGTTACCCAAGTACCACACCTGGAGCACTGTGAACAATTTGGGACACCAGACCTTTGGAGGGATACATTGACCTTAGATGGAATGCAGTGCAGGGAGAAATCATGAGAGAAAAAATGGTCAGGGGATAGGTGGAAAAATTATAAAAGGGAAGACTTGTTGAAGACAGAAGAGGTTAACTAACAGAAGGTTTGATGCAGGCTTCATGATGTGTGGTAATGGGACAAGTAGAAAAACGAAACCTCTGTCCAAAGGAGGTATGGAAGGCGAATCATGAACAACTTGCAAACAAATACAACAAAAAAGAGAATCGAGAAAAACCCAAAACCAGCAAAGAAATAAAGAAACAAAATGGGGATAAAGTTTACAATCTAACATTATAGAAGCCAGTGTTGAGTTCAGAAGGCTATAAAGTGCCTAAATGAACAATCAGGTGCAGTTTTTCAAGCTTATATTGAACATTGTTGGAATAATATAGAAGGATGACAATGGGGAGTTCACAATTGTAATAAAATGTAGAGTTAAAATAACAGGTGATTGGCATCTCAGGGTTGTTGTGGAAAACCTCCCATTAACACATCTTTTGTCTTCTACCAAAATATGTTTTGTCATTTTACTCCCTCCTATCTTCCAGTCTATTATACCCCTTCTATCCTGTTTTGTTTCCCAGTTGGGGTATTAGGGGTCTGATTGCCTTTCAAATTATTCTAATGCAATCTGTGTTTACTTCAACACATTTTATTTACCATGGAGCTTTTTATGTACAGACTTTCTATTTACACAGCTTGAGTTCTACATGAGCTGAAAATGTCTCCTTCATCAATATTTATCATACTATCCCCATACTCTCTCTCTAGTTAAGTAACCATACACCATGAGTTGCTAGATCTATGATGTTAACTCACTGCACCCTATATATGTCCAGTTCACAAACATTGCAGGGTTAGTATCTGAAGACATTTTACAATATTCACTGAGGTTGTTTGGAACTGTTTCTGAGAATGTTGGTCCAGTAGCATCTCCCTTCTCTCTTAACTTGTGTGTGTATCACTTCTTGCAATTTTCTCACACTATGATGACCTCATGGGAATGTGAGGTTTTGTTTAACTGGAAGCTGATGGAATCTGTGTTTAGTCTTGTTCCCAGCAATAGTTCTAGAGATAACCCATTTTGCAGTGGTAGTGATCTATAATTCAACAAAAAACAAATTATTTTTTCTTCAAAATATTATTATAGTTACAAGTTCTGTTGCTACTTCACCATTTGCGCATGCATAATGATATGCAATTATTATGTGAATGAACCCTGACTCTTCTGCAAATTCTCCAATTGCTCATTTGTGAATTGTGGCCCATTCAGATACAGCCACATAAGGCATTCTGCAAATATAATTCATTTTGTTTTAATGATTTTATCAATTTGTCTAATGTGATACTGTGCAAGCAGTGTATCTCAATCCACACTGAGTAATAGTCGATAACAATGATCAATTTTATCCCTTTCAACTCACAAGTCCATTCCTAGCTTTTCTCATGGTTTTGATGGAGTGATGGTAGTAGTAAAGCTTCTTTTTATACCTCATTGCCGTTAGCACAGATTTGACATTTGGATATTATTTCTTAAATCAAATGAGTAACCCCTAGTGAGAAAATTTACTATTGGACTATTGCTTGAGGTTTTGATGTTCTCATGTAACGTTGATGCAATCTTTGGTAAAATATCACTTTTGGGTGTTTTAGGTATTTACAATCGTTCATTAAAGATTAACAAATCAGTTATATCATGAGACCTTTTTATTGTTCAAAATATTTTTGAAATATAGGGTAGCTAGAGTTGCAAGGTAGTCACCTGCTTGGCAATTTCTTCCATCCTGGAGATGTTCCTTATCTTTTATTTTGAACTTCTCTATCTACCTTTTTCCCTGATGTGTTTTATTATACTTTCGCTTCTTTTTTTTTTATTTTCAACAATGTACATGCTTCCATTGCTGTTATAACTCTGTTTCTCAGTCTTTTTAGTATTTGCCACTTTTATTCACTTTTTGTTTGATACGGTAGGTGGAGAGGAACTACTTCTGCTGATTCAGGCCGAGGGAATATTGTTTCAGAAATTAGAGCCGGACATTCAAGGAGGGAAGCTAGGAAACACTTGAACACACAAATGAACAAAGAGCAGTACTTGACTCACCAAGACTGTGTAGACACATCACCTTTCTAAGCTAAAAACCTTTTGCTCCTACATCTATATCCCTGTAATACCTTTTTATTCATGTATCTGTCAGGATGCCTCTAAAACACTGTTATTGTATCTGCTTCTATTACCACCTCTGGCAGAACATTCCAGGTACTTACCACACTCTCTGAAAAGCAAAAAACTTGCTTCTCACATCTCCTTTAAAGTTCTCCCTTTTACCTTAAATCTACATCCTCTAGTAATTGACATTTCGACCCTGAGAAAAAGACACCGACTATCCATTCTATCCATAGATGACATAATTTTGTCAACTTCTGTCAGGTTGACTCTCAGCTGCCAACATTCAAGTGAAAGCAAACCATATTTATCCAATCTCTCCTCATTGCTAATACCCTCCAAACCAGGCAACATCCTGGTAAACTGTTTCTGTCCCCTCTCCAAAACCTCCACATCTTCCTGGTACTGTGATGACCAGAACTCTATGCAATATTCCAAAGGTGGCTTAACCAAAGTTCTTAACAGCTGCAACATACTCTATACTTTGGCTGATGAAGGCAAGCATGCAATATGCTTCTTTGATCACCATATCCACTTGTGCTATCACTTTCAGGGAACTGTGGACCTGTTTGCTACTAAGGGTTCTGCCATTTACTTAGTGTTTTCCTCCTGCATTAGACCTTCCAAAATGCATCACCTCACATTTGTCTGGATTAAATTCCATCTGTGATTTATCTGTCCAAGTCTCCAGCCTATCTACATTCTGCTGTGTTTTCTGGCAATCCTCCTCATTGTCCACAGCTCCCCTAATCTTCAACAAATTTACTAATCTGACTACCTACATTCTTCTCCAGGTAATTTATGTATGCAACAAGCAGCATGAGTCCCAGCACTGATCCCTTCAGAACACCACTGGTCACAGATATCCAGTCAGAAAAACATCCATCCACCGCTGTTCTCTGTCTTCTGTGACCAAGCCAGTTCTGTATCCATTTTATCAGCTTATTGCCAGTCCCATGTGATTTCACCTTCTGCAGTCTGCCATGCGGGACCTTATCAAAGTCTATGACAACATCACCTCCTGGCCCTCATCAATCATGTTTGCTTCTTCCTCAAAAGACTCAATCAAGCAAATTTTGAGAAGATTTGTAGCTCAGGTTGAGGTTCTGGATGTAGGTTTGCTCACTGAGCTGGAAGGTTCATTTTCAGATGTTTTTTCACTATAGGTAACATCTTCAGTGAGCCTCTGACTGAAACATTGCTGATGATTCCTGCTTTCTATTTATGTGTTTGGGTTTCTTTGGGCCGGTGATATCATTTCCTGTGGTGGTGCAATTTCCCATGGTGATGTAATTTCCTGTTCTTTTTTTCTCAGAGGGTGGTAAATCAGGTCCAAGTCAATGTGTTTGTTGATAGAGTTCCAGTTGGAGTGCCATGCTTCTAGGAATTCTTGTGCATGCCTCTGTTTGGCTTGTCCTCACGTGGATGTGTTGTCCCAGTCAAAGTGGTGTCCTTCCTCATCTGTATGTCAGGATATTAGTGAGAATAATATCCTAATATTCTTACATACAGATGAGGAAGGACACCACTTCGACTGGGCCAATGCATTCATCCTATGACAAGCCAAATAGAGACATGCACGAGAATGTCTAGAAGCATGGCATTCCAACTGGAACTCTATCAACAAACACATTGACTTGGACCTGATTTACCACCCCCTGAGATGAAGGACAGGAAATGGTATCACCATAGGAAATGACATCACCAACCCAAAGAAACCCAAACATATAATTAGAAAGCAGGAATCATCAGCAATACTTCGTCCAGAGGCTCACTGAAGATGTTATCTAGTTTGGTGATGAAATGTCTGAAAATGAACCTTCCAGCTCAGCGAGCAAACCTACATCCAGAGACTCAATCAAGTTTGTGGGATACAAGCTTCCCCACACAAAGTCATGCTGCCTATCCCTTATTTCCAAATGTGAATAAATCCTATCCCCAAGAATTTTCTCCAATAATTTCCCTACCACTGATGTAAGGCTCACCAGCCTGTAATTTCCCAGATTATTCATGTTGCCCTTCTTAAATAAAGGAGGCAAATTGGCTATTGTCTAGTCCTCTGGGACCTTGCCTGTGATAACGAAGATACAAAGATTTCATACAAGGCTCAGCAATTTCCTTCATCACCTCCCTCTGTAGTCTGTGATAGATCCCATCGGGTCCTGTGGAGTTGTCTATTGTAATGCTTTTCAAAACACCCAACACCTCCTCCTTTTTTATGTCAACATGTCCTAAAATATCAACACACTCTCTTTAGACTTACCATCCACCATGTCCTTCTCCATTGCAAATACCAATGCAAAGTATTCCTTGAGGACCTCATCCACTTACTGCAGCTCCACACATAGATTTGTCCTCCTTTGTCCTTGAGTGGACCTACCCTTCCCCTAGCTACCCTCTTGCTCCTTATGCACATATAAAAAGCTTTGGGATCTTCCTGTATCCTGTTTCCTAACGTCATTTCATGGCTCCTTTTAGCCCTCCTAGTGCCTAGCTTAATTTTTTTCCTGCTTTTTTTAATATTCTCCAAGGACTCTGTCTGTCTTCAGTTTCCACAACCTAACATATGCCTCCATTTTATTTTATTTTCTCAATTTTTCTTGTCATCCAAGTTTCCTGAATCTTGCCATCCTTATTCTTCACTTTCACAAAGATATGCTGATCCTGAACTCTAATCAATTGGCCTTTAAAAGACTCCCATGTGATAGATGTGAATTTACACTCAAATTCCCACCCCCTAATTGATATTGTCCTGTTCCTGACTAATATTGACATCATTAGCCTTCCCCAATTTAGTACTTTCACCTGTGGACTACTCTTACCCGTAATATTATGTAAGTTTCCCGAAATGTTCACCACACTGAAACTTCAATAGCCTGGCCTGCTTACTCCCCAATACCAGGTCTAGTATGGCCCCTTCCCGAGTTGGATTATTAACACATTGCTTCAGGAAACCCTCCTGGATACACCAGACAAATTTCTTTCCATCCAAGCCCCTGGCACTAAGTGAGTCGCAGCCGATACAAAGGAAAGTAAAATCACCCAGAACAACATGTTGTTTTTGCATTTTTCCATAATCTGCCCACACATCCCTTCTTGCAGCTGTTGGGAGGCCTTTCATACGACCTCATCAAAGTGATTTACCTTTCCTCTTCCTGAGCTGTACCTGGCCTCACTGTATGAGCCCTCCAACATGTCCCTCCTCAGAACAACTGTGATATTCTCCCTCATCAGTAAAGCACCCCCCTCTTCTGCAAATAGCAATTAATGAAAGATCAATTATGAATTTAAAATCCGAGATTGACACCTTTCTGTTAATCAAAATATTAACAGATTCACAGATTAGCCATTTAATTTAAGAAAGGATGTTGAGAAAGGCAGGTTTGTTGAGCTCAGTCCCAGATCACTCTCATTGAAAGATGGCAGAACAGACTCAAAAGTTGAAGTGGCCTGCTCCTATATTCCTACTTTGGACAGATGGAACAGGCTTAGGTCTAGACATCTGCAATTGATTTATTCAGCTGCATGAGCTGTTTTTGTGTTGTAAATGCTTTGTTATTTTATTGCAAATTGCAAGGAAACAATAGTTTAGGGAAAATGAGATGGATTTGGAACAGGCACAACATGTGTGAATTATATCTGTTACATTGCAGTTAATTTACTGTGAACTATAACCACCCGACATGTATTTTGTTAAATTATTATCCTCCTTCATTCCTGTAATAGTAAGCATTCTAGCTGTTTATAATTTATGTTAATATTTATAAAACCCCATGTTGTGAATGTGAAATGGTTAGTGAGTTGGTGCTATGATTAGTGTTGATGGCAGTCTGGAGTTATGATTGCTGTTCTAGTTTTCACCTCAGTTAGATTAAGTGTCTAAATGGGCAGACTACTGACAGAATTTAAATACAGAAGTGCAAAGTATTATGCAAAAAAAAAGACAAGAAAGCTATTGCACAGTTGATAAAAGCTCTGGCTAATGATAGTTAAACAAACATACTTGAGCATTTGCACTTATCCTATAATTTCTTGACATCCACACTGTAGTTAAGGCCCTTGCAGTAGCCAAAATCTGGTCTGTTTGAAGTCATCATTAACTTCAACTGCTGTATTTGGGTTTATCTCCTGGGTGATTTATGTCTCACCACCTTTAACCGACCCAGCAAAAATTGTATCTGTTGCAAGTGGAGGTGAACCTTCCATTTGTAGAAGTCTGAAGACTATTTCTGAATCTGAAAAAAATGCACTCTGGTTGAGTGTTTTCCATAGATTTAGTACCTAACATTATCTTGCTCACATAATCTACTTTCTTAGTCATGTAATCATGTTAAACAGTAAAATAATATGGTTAGTCCAAGCCTTGAGTGCAGTGTCAAATTCCTGCTACCCAATGCAAGGGACATATTGAAGTTTCGAAGATGGTTCAAAGACAAATAGTACATGTTACTGATCCCTTGCATTAGAGGGCTGTTGTGAGAAAGGACTGCAGTCATGGGATGTTTTTAGTTTTTAAATAAACATATAAATGATGTAGTCTGTGGCAAAATGCACATATCTACTTCAACTGATATGCCATTCAAATACTTTCATCATATCTTTCCCTCTTCCTGCTCTTTCTCACCCTGTCTCTTTCTCTCTCCTTTTCTCTCTCTTTCTCTACCTCCTTCTCTGTTCCCCTACCTCCCTTGCTATCTTTCTCTACATCCCTCTCTCCTTCTCTCTTTCTCCCTCTCTATTTCTAATTCTTCCCTTTCCTCCTCTGTGTTTCTGTCTCTACCTCTTTCCCACGTTATCTTTCCTTCTCTATTTCTTCCTCTCTTTCTCTTTTCTCTCTTTTTTCTCCTTCTATTTGTGTCTCTCTCTGTTCTCTCTTTATTCATTCTATCATTTGGTATCTTCCTTTCACTCTGACTCTCTGTATATACTCAACTTCACAGAATAGCCCACTCCATTCCAATAGATCTTTTGAATTGCATTGTAACACATTTAACATTATTGAATATTGTGCACATTATTCCAGATGTGATCTCACTAATGCCCTGTATGGATTAAAGTATAGTCTTTCTACTTTTGTATTCAACATTTCATTATTTAACCTCTCAATCTTCCATAATTGTGAAATTCTCTTAATTTTACCTATTCCCAATGAAAAAAGAATACCAGTTCCTATTCTTTGTAACTGTAGCTTTCCATTCTTGAATTTTTTTAATTGGATTTTCATTGTAACTTTGCAATGACTCATGTATCTCACAAGGTGCTTCATTCTGTTGTGGCACTTACAACACCTTAGTTGTTTGATATTCAGAACTGTCATACAGAAAATCCATTTGCATGCCAGCCATTTAAAGTTTTATGTGTTAGAACTGTTAAATGTATTTGCAGTGAATTGTATATACCATTTGTGCCTGCATTGCTAACCAGTCATCTTGCAATCTGTGCTATTCTTCTTCACAGCTTGCATGTCGCCTAACTCTGTGACTGTCAGGAGTATTCCTCTTACGCTTTTTTCCAATTTGTTTATATTAAAGGAAAACAGGAGAGACAACTACACAGATTCCTAGGATGCACAACCCACAAAATAGAAAAAAGGTGGTGTTTAACTTTACTTTAAGGAATCCCTCTTTTGTGCTTCAGTCTTCAAAGAAACTTGCTTTGGCATGTCCTAAGACTACAAAATCGGCATGTAACTTAATTCTGCTGTCTATGCACTCAGATTCCTTATAAAATTTAATTGAATCAATCAATTATTTGTAAAACTACCTATTAACTTACATTGTTACCCACATAAGTTTGTTCAGCAGTGCAAAACTTATTTCCAATTCCATATCTTGCAACCGGGTGGAATTTTCTCCTCTTCAATGTGGCCTGGGCAAAAGTGAGAAAAGTGGGAAAGTATAGTGAACATGAAAACAATTAGAATCTTGACATTGAAAAGAGTTTTTATGATTTTCTCCAAAACTCTTAAATAGTGACTTCAGAATCTTGCCAGCAGTGACTATCTCATTTCCTTGTATTTGCATCTTGTACAGTCTCAACTTGTTTGTTGCACACACCATTTTTAAAATCTTCTCTCCTCTCATCCCATGAGAAGCTAGAAGTTAATAGGTAGTTTTACAGCCAACAATTAACAGTGATAAATATCTTGAAAGGTCCTACTCCAATCCAGGAAACCGGTTGGTGCTGCAGTCTCCAAAAATGAAGCTAATAAATGTTATGAACAACTATCTACTGGAAAACTGATCTGTACAATGGTGCATAGCTTATGTATCTGGCAGCTACTGCTGCACACAAGACTCTGGGATTCACATAGGGCAAAAAAAATTACAGGGAACCTCAGCTGTGAATTCCCAACATGCAAATCAGAGCAGGTACCTAGTGGCTGCAGCTCACTAACTGCTTGTCCTGGCCATTGTGCACATGCTTCTTCACAACAATGTCCCTGCATGCTTCGTGGCCCCTGGACCCCTCTTCCACACAGCTCGGTATCTGCAAATTACCAGTTTCAGCACATCATGCCTGTTCTCCAACCATCTCTACAGCATTTCTGCCCTTTGTCTTCTACAAAGAGGGTGAATTTAAAATCATGATCGCTTTTCCCCTCTTACGTTGACACAGTGACGTATTGTTACTTGTTTCCCTTTTCACTCTCGTCCCTGTCAAAGTAGGCCAAATGATGTTCCCCAAACCCATGTTTTCATATTATAAGATTTGAAATAATCCCACAGCAAAATCCTTTTAGGATGAAATTGCTGATAGAGTTCATTAATGAAACATTAATTTGTTTCGCTACTTCATTCACATGCACAAACTCTCAGGAAATTAAGGAAAGAGAGAGATTATAAATTGCACAGTCATCATGCTGACAGCGTAGGTCTACCTCCCCCATCAGAATTTCTGCTGCACACTGAAAACGTTCTTATTATTCATTTAAAGGATGAGAGTGTCACTGGCTAGCCCAGCATTAATCACCCAGAGGGAAGCTTAAGAGTCAACCACGTTGCTGTGGGTCTGGACTCCCACATGAGCCAGACCAGGTAAGGATGGCTGCTTCCTTCCCTGAAGCAAAGAGGTTCTTCTGCAGCTGTACAGGGCCTGGTGAGACCACACCTAGAATATTGTGTGCAGTTCTGGTCTCCAAATTTGAGAAAAGACATTCTGGCTATTGAGGGAGTGCAGCGTAGGTTCACGAGGTCAATTCCTGGAATGGTGGGACTATCTTATGTTGAAAGATTGGAGTGACTGGGCTTGTATACCCTTGAGTTTAGAAGACTGAGAGGGGATCTGATTGAAACGTATAAGATTATTAAAGGATTGGACACTCTGGAGGCAGGAAATATGTTTCCGCTGATGGGTGAGTCCCGAACCAGAGGACACAGCTTAAAAATAAGGTGTAGGCCATTTAGGACAGAGATGAGGAGAAACGTCTTCACCCAGAGAGTGGTGGGTGTGTGGAATGCTTTACCCCAGAAGTCAGTGGAGGCCCAGTCTCTGGATTCTTTTAAGAAAGAGTTGGATAGAGCTCTCAAGGATAGTGGAATCAAGGGTTATGGAGATAAGGCAGGAACAGGATACTGATTGAGGATGATCAGCCATGATCATAATGAATGGTGGTGCAAGCTCGAAGGGCAGATGGCCTACTCCTGCACCTATTGTCTATTGTCTATTAGTGATCCAGATGGGTTTTTCCAACAATTGTTTCATGGTCATCATTTGACACTTAATTCCAGATTTTTATTCAATTCAAATTCCTACATAGGCTGTACCTGATTCAAATCCAGGTCCCTAGGACATTATCTTGGCCTCTGACTTGATAACCTTGCGATAACACCACTAGACCATTGCCTTCCCGCAAAGCATTACTGTCCATTTTAACATAATAGTGTTTGAGATATTCCTTTGCCTACAGCAAGGTGTAGGCAGATTTCAAACATCTTCAAAGCCCTTGTCTCAGTATCAGCTGGATTTTCTATGAAATGCTGGGCATAGGGGGAGATGGGGCAGAGGGTGCTGGAAGTGAAATGGTCTCAGCCATTTTATGAGTCCAGTAGTGTTGACCATTCTTAAAAGAAACAGAAGTTAAACATAAAAATATAGAGGAGAGCACAGTTTTCATTGTGAGTTCTGTTCATGCCTCTGACCATGACATGTTCAACAGCTTTTTGCTTCAGAGTGCAAGAATACCTTAGACTTGTATGCTTCTGCCAGGTTGATCTGTGATGAGGACACAAACGCATTTACACACGATGTATCTCATGGCTCCCAGCTTTCCTTAGCCTTCACTCACTTTATGCTTGCTTGCAGGCTCCCTGACTCTGTGAACTTCACATTGAACTTGTCGTGGTGGGGAGCACTGAATAGTGAAGGAGGGGGAACATGCCATTATGCAACACTGCATTATCTGCAGCATGTGCCAACAGATTACTTGGCAAACACACAAGGTGTGCCTCAAGCAAATGGCCATGTATGAGAGTCAAAGGGGAGCACTCCTTACCTGAGTGAAGCGAGTCTCCGGTCAATCGGGAGGGGTACCACCACACTCAGTCAAGGGGCTTGTCTGATTCCAGTTTGAGGGGCGAGCCAGTTTTTCCTGCAACAATCAATAATGGGCACAATGAACCTCACTCTCTAAAACACTTTCACTGCCAATGGGATAATTCCTTTCCACTGCTGTCTCTCTTGCAGCAATCTAAAGTGAGCTAGCTGAGTCAGCTTAATGGCTAGACTGTGACACAGGATCACACCAACTGGGTGGGACCAATCCCTGTGCCAGCAGTGGTAAGTTCATGGAGTCTCCCGATCATATCTTGCTTCATGCTTGTGGAATGGTGCCCCTCAAGCTCTGTAGATGATGAATTATCTCTCTTTAATGAAGAGAGATCCCTCTGGTCCTTCATGGATGATGGGTAATTACAAATTTCTGATTCAAATGCATTAGGCCATTAAATCATTCAGGCATTCTAATGGCAGTTTTAACTTTGGAGGAAAAGATAACATTGCTTGGATGATTGTGGTGAATTCTACCAGTTAAGGAAGAACCCAAGTTTACCTAATAATGCACTGTTGGAAGCATTCTTTCTGGACTTAGCTGTGGAATCTTCCTTTGATTGCATCTTAACTCAAAAGTGATAGCCATGTAACTGTTCCCTCTCCTAAATGTTTATGTGTAGATCAAGGAAAGATTCTTCAAAGCTGGTATCAGTCTATGGGGCTATTCCCCTCTCAAACAGATATTCCATACTTTTGATAGAGGGAAAGTGACCTCACAGTAGAATGTAGCAGCCAGGTCTGTGGCACCATGATTGGCTGTATTATCAGAGAGATAAGGTCCTACAAAGGGAATTTAGAGAGTTAGGTAGAAAGTTGAAAAGAAGGATCTCTGGGATTGGAATCTTGGGGGTAATCCCTGTGCCATGTGCTAGTGAGGCCAGAAATAAGAAGATAATGCAGTTGAATGCGTGACTAAAGAGCTGATGTAGGAAGAAAGGCTTCAGATATCTGTAACATTGGGAACTCTTCCAGGGCAGGAAGGACCTGTACATGAAGAATGAATAGCACAGAAACTGAAGGGGAACCAATATCCTTACAAGGAGATCTTTAGTGCCTTTCAGGAGGATTTAAACAAGTGGGGCGTGGGAACCAAAGCAGTAGATTAGCATGTGGAGTAATTGAAGAGAAGGTAGAGATTAAGTCAAGTAAGTCTAAGAGGAAGAGCAGGCAGGGCAGTTAATGAACATGGCGGGATTGGTGGTCTGGAGGGTATTTATTTCAATGAAAGGAGTATAACAGGTAAGGCAGGTGATTTTAGAGCATGGATTAGTACGTAGAATGATGATGTTGAAGCCATTAAGAAACTTGGTTGTGAGAAGGGTAGGACTGACAGCTCAATGTTACAGGGTTTAGATGTTTCAAGCGAGATAGAGAGGAATGGAAAAGGAATTGGAGGCATTGCATTACTGATTAAGGAGTGTCACAGCTGCACTGAAAGGACGTCTTGGAGGACTCATCCAGTAAGACCATATGGGTAAAACTCAGGAATAAGAAAGGGGCAGTCACTATGATGGGGCCATATACTAGTGCACCCAATAGTCAGCAGGAGATAGAAGAAGAGATTTAAGCAGATTACAAAACAATGTTAAAACAGCAGGGTTGTTATGGTGGATGATTATACCTTCTTCAATATTGAATGGGACTCCCTTAGTGCCAGGGGCTGAACTTAGACAGAATTTGTTAGGCACATTGAGGAGAGTTTCTTGAAACAAAACATATAGATAGTCCAAACAAACAGGGCCATACTAGACCTTGTATTGGGGAATAAGCCTAGCCAGGTGATCAAAGTTTTAGTGAGGGAATATTATGGGAACAGTGGTCATAATTCCCTAAGTTTTAAGATAGTTATGGATAAGGAAATGTCCTTTGGTGAAAGTGCTAAACTGGGAGAAAGACTAAAAACAACAGTATTAGGCAAGAACTGGAGAAATTTAGATTGAGGTGGCTGTTTAAGCTGTTTGGCGTGGGAATCTTTTAAAGGTTAATTATTTGGAGTTCAGGACTAGCATGTTCTTGTGAAAATGAAAGATAAGGATGGCAAGATTCAGAAACTTTGGATGGTAAGAGATACTAAAAGTTTATAGTCAAAAATAAAAAGGAAGCATATGTAAGGTTTCAGAAACTGAGATCAGACAAGGCCCATGTGGAATAAAAAGGAAAGCTGCAAGAGCTGAAACAAGGAATGAGGAGGGCTAAAAGAATCCATGAAATGTCCTTGACAAGTAGGTTTAAGGAAAATATCAAGGTATTGTCTACATATATGTGAGGATCAAGAGGATAGCGAGGGAAAGGATATATCCACTCCGGGACAAAGGAGGGGAATATATGTGTGGAGTCAAAGGAGTATACAAGTCGGTAAGTCATGTTGCAGCTATATAAAACTTTGGTTAGGCCGCATTTGGAATACTCGTGCAGTTCTTGTCTCTGCACTATAGGAACGATTAGGAAGTGTGCAAAAATCTTTACCAGGATGTTGCTTGAATTGGAATGTATCAGCTATAAGGAGAGGTTGGACAAATTTGGGATTGTTTTCAGTTGAGCATCAGAGGCTCAGGGGCAGCCAGATTGAAGTAAATAAAATTATGATAGGCATGGATAAGATAGATAGTTAGAGTCTTTTCCCCCAGGGTGGAAATATCACATTCTAAGGGTTGTGGTTTTAAGGTGAGAGGGGGAAAGTTTAAGAGATGTGTGAGGCAAGATTTTTACTCAGAGGTTGGTAGGCACCTGGATTGCACTGTGAGGGGAGGTGGTAAAAGCAGATATATTAGCAATGTTTAAGAAACATTTAGACAGACACATGAACAGACAGGAACTAAAGGTATGTGGATCACATACAGACATTGTGATTAATTAGAATGGCATCATGGTTGGCACTGACATGGTGGACCAAAGGGCTTGTTCCTATGCTGTACTTTTATGTTCTATGAACTTGAGCCATAATTTCAGTAGCCTTGCAAATGGCAGAACTTTTGCTTACTGCTTGCATGACATGATATTTCTGGAACTGGAGATGTTGTGTAATAGGAAATAATTACAGTATGTTCATCATGATGTACGTGATGCATCTCTGACATCAACAGTCATAAGCTATTGAGACTTGAAGCCAAGAGGAGTGGACATACTCTGCACTGTGTTCTGTAATTCATAATTAGAATACTGCAGAATAAAGAGTTTGCAGGACCTACTTTATCTATGAGTAAATCTCCTTCTATCTTAGTAATGACAGAGATCACACAGAGCGGGAGCTGGAACAGTCCAGCTAGGTAGAGATAGTGAGCGGTGTATGTAATTTTGCTGATACATGGTTAAGTGGAAATATAAATTGTGAGGAGTACACAAAGAAGCTGCAAAGATATATCGATAGGCTAAATGAATGGTAACAAAGATGGCAGATGGAGCTTAATGTGAAGAAGTGTGAGATTATTCACTTGAGTGAAGTGAATAGAAAAGCAAAATATTTTATGAAATGTTGAAACTTGTAACTATAGATGTTGCACTTCTGCAAGAAACAAGAAGTTAATATACAACTACAGCAAGCAATTCAGAAGGGAAATATCATGCTTGCCTTTCTTAATTCCAATTCCTTTATAATAATAAGAAAGTCTTACTATAATTGTACAGGTCTTTGGTGAGGACCACACTTTCTGTACTGTGTGCAAATTACACGTTTTGTACTGAAGAAAGGTTACACTTGCCTTGGAGGTGGTGTAGACAAGGTTCCATGGATTGGCTCATGGAAAGGATTGACCTATAGTGAGAGTCTGATCTATATTCTCTGAAGTTTAGAATATTCAGAGATGATCTTGCTGAAGTGTGCAAGATTTTGAAGTGTCTTCCTATGGTAGACACTGAGATGTACTTTCACCTGGCTGGAGATTCTAGAGCACAGGATACCAGAATCATGATGCAGTAAACATTCTTCACTCAGCGTTATAAATATTGGAAATTCTCTGTTTCAGAAGGTAGTGGAAGTTCCATTGTTCAATGCATTCATGACTCAGAACAACAAATTATTGCTCTTTTGTAGAATTAAGAGACATTTGTTGTGTTAGGAGAATAGTATTAAGGGAGGAGATTAGCTACATTATTTTTCAATGGCAGGCAAGTGTGAATGGCCATTTGATTTGTTTCTGTTCCTATTTCTTGTGTTCACAGACTTGCCGACTTGACAAGTAACTTCAATACAATAGTATTAGAATAATCAATTGGGATTACACTGTCACGGATATTTTAAAATGCACAAATAAGCAGGACCATTACTTTGGTTACCTGTGCATTAAATGTCTGAAGTTCAGAAACAGCTATATAGCTGTTTAAGAAGTAAACCTAGAGTCCTGAAATAATCAGCTACAACCTTAATTTAATTACTTCCATTATGTGAGGACCAATGAATTGCAATGCAATGAATTTTTTTTCAGTGCTTTTCAACACTTTTCAATATTTGGCACTTTCTTCAATTGCCTCCTGTTTTTGTAAGTGGAGAGTACCATCTCAAGAAATCCTGTTAAAACCCCACTACATGTCCCAGCCATTTTGTGTAAATAAGATGAAGAGGAGATATTAGCTCCTTAATTCCAAATTTCCCCTGCGACCCACCAAAGTAACCATTGCCTATGTTTAAGTAATAGGTACTGCAGGAAAGCACCTCTGAGGTGGTGTTACATTGAAGAATTCATTTTATGTACTGCTCTTGAAGACTGGAGTTGTTAGCGCACATATCAATCTCATTAGCATTTGGAATGGTCAATCTTAAGAGCATTTGTTGCTTGCTTTTTCCTATTCTGTTCAAAGTACTGTTTTGAGCAGAGGATATAGATTTCCTTTTTGAGGAGAGAGATTTCCAAATTTCCTCGAAGATAAAAATCAACAAATGACTCCTGATTTTGGTTCTGAATTACCTGGCTGTAATTTTAACCTGCCCAGGAACCTATCAGGGTGGTTGCCAGACAGATGGCTTTTGGCATCCTTGATTGGTCACAATTGTCCAAACCAATCAGATATTTGTTGCTAGCCATATTTCTCTTCAGTACACATGCCCCGATGCTGTGCAGTTGATGTGCATCTTCCTTCATTGCTTGTAAAGTAACAATGGAAAGACAATTTACAACGAGTTACAGTTACTTGATTTTAAAAAGAACAGCAATTCCTTCCTTTGTTCTTTGTTGCAAAACAGTCCTTTTCCAGTGCAATGCACAATCAAAGTAAAATAAAATAAAAGGTAGATTTACACAACTTTCAACCTTTTTGCTTCTGAACTCTTCATCCATGTTATAAAAATTCCAAGAATTCCTTATGACACAACTGAAGCATATTTTCTGTATTAAAGTGAGGAATGCAATGAAATAATGCATTCATTAGTTTTCATGTTATTTAACCTACAATTTGCTGCCAGTGCTATGTATTCTGTCAAGATACAGAAGTATCATTGACAATCACGCACACAGGTCATAGTCAATGTTAATTCTAGCCCAGTGCTTGTGTCATTGTCACTGCTAAAAATGTAGCTTTACATAAATGTTCTGTATTAAATGGGACAAACACGTTTTTAGTACTACAAAAAAAGTGATGTGTTCAGTGAAGCATTCACACCAAAATATTTCCTGTGGTATTTTGCTAAGTTGTTCTCAGGGAGCTGTCTGATGAAACATTAATGAGCTCTTCTGGGGCAGAAGTTTCGTTTCATGAAATAATATTCGCACTAAAGGAGTTTATAGCCCACAGGTGTATAACAGATTGTTCCATTGTGAGTTCAACAAGTATTACATCAGACTCAAAAAAATCAGATTACCTGCTGTGTTTTGATTATGAAAAGTCAATATTTTGTGAATGGAAAACTTACAAGAACTCGATATTCATAGATCACTCACTGTCTTTGGAGCAGAGTGACAAAGATCGAAGCCCTTCACAAAGATAAATAGGTTCACTGAATAATTGTTGCTTTTCCAACAAAAAAAAAACAAATAGAAAGGAGATAACTTTAACTTTTTAAAGAATTTTAACAATTCAAATTGTTAGTGCAAAGGATTTTACAGATTTTGACTAAACCTGCCAGACCTGCCTTTCTTCACATTGCAATGATCATTTTAATCTGAAATTTTTGCCCGAGAAAAGACAATTCCATTTTCTTTTCTCCAAAGTTACATGGACAACAAACTTTGAATTTAAATATCTAAGATAAAATTTATCTAAAGGAGGGGATTATTAAACACTTCTCACTAATCAAATCATTCTCCAATTTGTTGTCATCTTCATTAGTTTCAATCAATCTACAATTGCATGGTCTCACATTCTGAAATTGCCACTGGGCTCGCTCATTATCAATCTCAGGTTATCACACTGCTTCAGTCAGGATATTTATTTGCTTCATTGGTCAGTCATTTCAACTGGATTGTCAAGGTTGCAAAAGGTGTGTGGACTGTAATTTCAGCCCCCTTATGTGGGCCGGAATGGGTTGGTGAATGGTGAATGTAGATTGGGCAGACAGTCTAACTGATACCACAATAAGTTATTTTGCCTGGCCCTAGAAAGTTTTAGTCAGTCGGAATAGGTAGATGACACAGTTCTGATTTAAAGAATGGAGTCACTCAGTAACAAAAACAAAGTGCTGCAGTAACTCAGCAGGTTTGCCAATATGTGTAGGGAGAAAAGCAGAGTTAATATTTAGAGTCCAGTGACCCTTTGGGAACGCCCAATAAACTGGATGGCCTACTTTTATTGATACGTATAGATTTTGCTCATGATGAATCTGCATTAGTGCTGATCTGACCCTTGTTAGATCTGACCTTTGCTTAATGTAGGGGGTTGTCACAGTCACTCTCTTTGGTCGGGAAACCTATAAGCAGGATGTTAAGTCTACAGCTGGGCTAAGCAGCAATTGCAGAAATAGCTGCATTAAGAATAGGTTCCAAACCCCTTCACTCAGATGTGCATTCCCCTAATGTTCCGGCATTAATTTCTTAAGTGAACTGATTCAATGTTTTTCTTTACACTTATTAATCTAGAACGAGGTCCAAAACCTGAGGTTCAGAACACTATCAATCTTGAAATAATTAGGGCTTAAAACACTGCTCTTGCTCCCAATGGGGACAGGGTTTACAATCTGTAACCCCCACCCCACAAATGGTCCTCTTGAGCCAGACTATATGCAAACTTTATGCCACTTCATCATCTGCATCAATGGAGAGTTCAGCCGAGTGGGAACCACATCGCTAGCTGGCTGCATGCATGAAATGATAGCCTCCAGCTTTCAACAGTGGTCTGTCCAGCTTAAAAGAATGCTAGACTGACAGAAGGACAAAAGGTTGCTGCTGACTGCTAGAATTGCAATTTGCAATGGAAGGAAAGAAAATGGAGTGCCAGGTCACAGTTTGGACATCCTGTCTCACAAGCTGGTAGACGTTGTCATGGAGGAGACAGATCATGTTTCTGCAATCACATGAAATGAAACAAAGAACTGCAGATGCTGGATATCAGAAATTGCAGGCAAAACTTAGCAGGTCTGGCAGCATCTGTGGGAAGAAAGCAGAGGTAACATTTAGAGTCGGGTGACTCTTCAGAACTCTTCATCTGATTGTTTTCCCACAAGGTGATTAGGAGGCCATGGAACAAAGTCCTCTGAAGGGCATGAAACAGGTGACAAAGGTGTGATTTGTGTTGCTAACTTGCTGTTGTCCTCCCATGGCTGGGTGGTGCCAGGACATCCTCACTCAAAACCCATTCACTTCCATAGATCTGGCATTATTATTGTTAATAAAAATGCAGACAGGAGAATGACATTATGGAAAGGGTTTTCGTTCATTACTTAGTGACATAGTTTACAAGAAATCATTCATAAGTAGCCTTCAAGGTAGCCTGAATTAGACAAAACATAAGGACTAGGAGCAGGAATAGGCAATTCAGCCCCACGAATACAATCATAGCTGATCTTATCTCAGCCTCAATGCTGCTTTCATGCCTGCTCTCTATAATCCTCCAATACAATATTAATTAAAGATCTCTCTCTCCTCCTTAAATTTACTCACTGTTCCTGCATCCAGCACATTCTGAGTTATCGAATTCAACATATTCAAGACCTTTTGAGGGAAGTAATTTCTTCTTATCTGTTTTAACCACTCCTTCTCCTAAAACTATGATCTCTTATTCTAAATTGCCCAACATAAGGAAACATCCAATCTCCTTTAGCATCTTATATACCTCAATTAGATCTCCTGTCATTCTTCTAAACTCCAGAGAGTATAGACCTAAACTGCTCAATCTCTCTTAGTAAGACAAGCGCCTCATCTCTGGAGCTAATCTAATGAACCTCCTCTGAACTGCATCGAGTAAGGGGACCAAAACTGTATGCAACACAGTACTCCAGGTATAATTTCAGTCATGTCTTGTATTGTTGCAGCAACACTTCCCTACTCTCGTACTCCAAATGACCTGAGCAAAATTGCTTATAATTTATTTTGGATTCAAATAATGATTTTAGAATTGTACAATTTTACATTACAAAAGAGGCCATGTGACCAGTTGTGTCTATACCGTCTCCCAAAAGATTTACTTAGCTAGTCCCATTCTCCAGCCCTATCTCTGTAGCCCCATAACTTCATCACTTTCAAATATCTCCAACTCTGTTTTGAAACGTCCTTTGGGATCTTCCTCAACTCTCTAGTGTAGCACATTCCACATCTTAACAACTCTCTGAGTAAAGAAGTTTCTCCTTATCTCACTCCTAGCTCTTTTGCTGACAATCTTGAAACTGTGACCCCTAGTTACTGACATACCAACTAGTGGAAGCAGAATATCGTTCTTTAACCTGCTGAAGTTGTTATAGAGTCATAGAGGCATACAGCATTGAAACAGACCCTTTGGTCCAACTCTTTCATGCCTTTTCCAAACTAAAACTTGTCCCATTTGCCTGTTTTTGGCCCATATGCCATTGTACCTTTTCTATTCATGTACCTGTCCAAATGTTTTTTAAATGTTGTAATTCATAATTTTGAGCACCTCAATAAGGTCACTGCTTAATCTTCTCTGCTGTAAGGCGAAGAAGTCCAATTTCTCTAATCTTTCCTTGAGTCTAAAATCCCTATTCCTGGTATCATTCAAGTAAATATCCTTCTTTGCACTCTCTCCAAGGCTATAACATCTTTTCTTAAATAAGATGCCTAGAACTGAGCACGCTACTTCAAATGTGTCTGCCCAATGAATTGTAGAGGCATATTTTAAATTAAAAATGAGATTCCTATTGATTAACCTTTGTGGTTGTAGTCATTTTTGTCCAGTTTCAAAATATTCATCTTTCTTGTGAAAATACTGAAATAACTTTTGCATTGGTAGTTTAGCTAATACAATGAACCATACTGGTACAACAATTATACTCCTATAATTTATTTATTCAGGTTCTCTATTAAGCACATCAAATCAAATCTAAAAATGGATCATTATATTCATCACCTTTTGCTTGTGCCAGTACACTACAGGATCTACATGAATGATTTATTTGCCCTTTTTGCCCCTAGTGTGTTACTGCTTTCAGAGGCTTAGAATTTTTGTTTTGTTATGTCAATGGATAATCCTCATGGAAATACCTGATGAGTATTTATGAAGCAACATTTGAAACAGGGACTTTTTTAAAAAAGTATTTCCTATCATTGGATAAAGATGGAGATTCAGATTTGTTGATTTTTTTTTAGATTAGATTAGATTAGATTACTTACAGTGTGGAAACAGGCCCTTCGGCCCAACAAGTCCACACCGACCCGCCGAAGCACACCCACCCAGACCCATTCCCCTACATTTACCTCTGCACCTAACACTACAGGCAATTTAGTGTGGCCAATTCACCTGACCTGCACATTTTTGGAGTGTGGGTGGAAACCGGAGCACCCGGAGGAAACCCACGCAGACACGGGGAGAATGTGCAAACTCCACACAGTCGGTCGCCTGAGGCGGGAATTGAACCCGGGTCTCTGGCGCTGTGAGGCAGCAGTGCTAACCACTGTGCCACCGTGCCGCCCACTGTACCATAACAGAACAGAGAAATTCCAGGACTGCAAAATTGGCCTGGGCATTAAAGCTGGTGCTAGGGAAATCTTGAAGTGAGAGATGTTAGGAGAATGGATTTCAGCAGCTGGAACTGTTTTCCTCAGAGAGAAGAAGGATAACAGGAGACTTGATTAAGGTTTTCAAAATCATGGGCTGAATATCGTAAACAGGGAGAAGCTATTCCTGATCATAAAAGGAAAAAAAATCAAGAGGGCACAAGTTTGAAATGATGTGCAAACAAAGCAAGGTTACTCTGGGAAAATAAGGACTTTTTACTCAGGAAATAGAATGGGATGCATTGCCTAGAAATGTGATGATGGCAGGTTCAATTGAGCCATTCAAATGGGCATTGGATGGCCATTTGGATAGAAATAGTGGGAGCTTGGCACAGGGTAATAGAACTGGAGTCAGCATGATGGGCTGAATGGCTATTTGCCGCTATTTGGGTGGCACAATGGCTCAGTGGTTAGCACTGCTGCCTCACAGCACCAGGATCCCAGGTTTGATTCCAGCCTTGGGCGACTGTCTGTGTGGAGTGTTCATGTTCTCCCTGTGTCTGAGTGGGTTTCCTCCGGGTGCTCCGGTTTCCTCCCACAGTCCAAAGATGTCCTGGTCAGGTGAATTGGCCATGCTAAATTGCCCATGGTGCTAGGTGCATTAGTCAGAGGGAAATGGGTCTGGGTGGGTTACTCTTCGGAGGGTCAATGTAGACTGGTTGGGCCAAATGGCCTGTTTCCACACTGTAGGGAACCTAATCTAATCTAACTCCAACCTATGTCTGCTGTCCCTTGCTGTTTTTTAGTTCCAGTCAAGCTAATTCAACGCATTGTACTTCTGAGATCCTCCCTTCCTAATGTTTGTATTCCACCACCTATAATCATTGTTACTTGACCTTCCTTTCCTATTCTTTGAATGCCTCAAATTTTGAATATTCTTCAATATTCAGTTCCCAGTCTTGATCACCATGCAGCAGTTCGATCAGACCCATGTATCTCTATTTGTCTCTTTTAGATCATCTGTCTTGTTGCAAATGCTACATGCATGCAAGTAGAATGTGCTTAACTTTGTCGTTTTGACGTCATCCTGTTTTTGATGTATACTTGATGCTCAACTTTGTTTCTCCTATCGTCTACTTTTCCGGACTTTTCAACTTCCAGTTACCAACGACTTCCTTCCAATTAATCTCACCCCTCCAATTCCCCATCCACCCCGATAAGCTAGTTTAGATCCACCCCAATAGCACTAGCAAATAGACAATACACAATAGGTGCAGGAGTAGGCCCTTCTGCCCTTCGAGCCTGCACCACCATTCATTATCATCATGGCTGATCATCCTCAATCAGTATCCTGTGCCTGCCTTATCTCCATTCCCCTTGATTCCAGTATCCTTGAGAGCTCTATCCAACTCTTTCTTAAACAAATCCAGAGACTGGGCCTCCACTGCCTTCTGGGGCAGAGCATTCCACACACCCACCACTCTCTGGGTGAAGAAGTTTCTCCTCATCTCTGTCCTAAATGGCCTACCCCTTATTTTTAAGCTGTGTCCTCTGGTTCTGGACTCACCCATCAGCGGAAACATGTTTCCTGCCTCCAGAGTGTCCAATCCTTTAATAATCTTATAGGTCTCAATCAGATCCCCTCTCAGTCTTCTAAACTCAAGGGTATACAAGCCCAGTCACTCCAATCTTTCAACATAAGATAGTCCCGCCATTCCAGGAATTGACCTCGTGAACCTACGCTGCAGTCCCTCAATAGCCAGAATGTCTTTCCTCAAATTTGGAGACCAGAACTGCACACAATATTCCAGGTGTGGTCTCACCAGGGCCATGTACAGCTGCAGAAGAACCTCTTTGCTTCTATACTCAATCCCTCTTGTTATGAAGGCCAGCATGCTATTAGCTTTCTTCATTACCTGTTGTACCTGCATGCTCGCCTTCATTGATTGGTGTACAAGAACACCCAGATCTCTTTGTACTGCCCCTTTACCTAACTTGAATCCATTTAGGTAGTAATCTGCCTTCCTGTTCTTGCCACCAAAGTGGATAACCATACATTTATCCACATTAAACTGCATCTGCCATGCATCTGTCCACTCACCTAACCTGTCCAGGTCACCCTGTAATCTCCTAACATCCTCCTCACATTTCACCCTGCTACCCAGCTTTGTATCATCAGTAAATTTGATAATGTTACTATTAATACCATCTTCTATATCATTAATATATATTGTAAAATGCTGCGGTCCCAGCACTGATCCCTGCGGTACCCCACTGGTCACCGCCTGCCATTCCGAAAGGGAGCCGTTTATCACTACTCTTTGTTTCCTGTCAGCCAACCAATTTTCAATCCAAGTCAGTACTTTGCCCCCAATACTATGCGCGCTAATTTTGCTCACTAACCTCCTATGTGGGACTTTATCAAAGGCTTTCTGAAAGTCCAGGTACACTATATCCACTGGATCTCCCTTGTCCATCTTCAGATTTACATCCGCAAAAAAATCCAGAAGATTAGTCAAGCATGATTTCCCCTTCATAAATCCATGCTGACTCTGACCTATCCTGTTACTCCCTGTGAGGATGTGAGTCCCATTCCCATTGGTCAGCAGAAATTGACATTCTCAACAAAACTCAATAAGCTGTCCGTTGCTGCACCCAAGAGGTTGTCTATGCAGGACAAGGGGAGTTTGTCATTTTCTCTCTAACCTGGGAGGACCATGATGAATGAGGGCATGACTTTACCAGGCTACAAAGATTCTCAATGGCGCAGACAGCCATTGACTACATGCAGAAGGTTCTGAAGGCTCCACATGCCAACAGTGAAAGGAACAGGATGTTGATAGGAGTTGACAAAGGGTCAGTTAGACTCGAAACATCAGCTCCTTTCTCTCCTTACAGATGCTGCCAGACCTGTTGAGATTTTCCAGCATTTTCTCTTTTGGTTGACTTGTTTGCATTCTTAATTGGTGGCAGTGTGGCAATGTGGAGTTTGGACATCTCCACCCAGAGTTTAATTCAGACAAAGGGGCAAAAACTCTTGATCAGTCAGCATGCTGCCTCATTAACATCACTTCCTGCATCTGGTCTGCATGGGAGAGGTATCATCTTAAAATCTTCCCACATCCAAAACTGGGAGCAATTGAATTTTATTGACAGCTCAATAACTAGATTATTTCCCTTTCCACATGGAACCTGAGGAGTGGAGGTGTCAATGGGTCACAGTATAATTCCTATTTTATATGACAACAGGGAATGTAGCATTTTATTTGCCTCCTTATGGATTTAAACTTCAGGAAATGCCAACTGTGAATTTAAAATATTTATTTTCATAACTGTGTGGTCTGTAAACTATGTTATACAAATCTCTTGTCAATAAATTCTGATAACACCAACAACTGAAATCTCATTTCAATATAATACAACCCACCTAATACACTTCTATTGGTATATGATTTTCCATAGCTGTTCCCAAAGTTATATCTGAAGACTTGATTGATCCACTGGCTCACAAGTTCAGCAATTCCAACCAATCTGTATTACCAATCTAAGTAACAAACACAGTACCAACTGCAAGGGGATCAAGCTTAATTTGTTGGAATAAGGAAACAAATCATTCTCCAAGACGTCTTTGCAGACAGCACCCAATTGGCTAATGGTGTTAATCAATTTGGAATAATCCAAAGGATATGAACAGGATAGACTACTGAATAAATAGATGAGAGAGAATTCAATCTAGATATCTGCTAATTAATGAGATTACATGAAAATAAATGGGAATGGCAATTAAAAGAGGACTGATAATATGCTCAAGATGAATTGCTGGAATTTATTATGAAGGAAACCAGGCAAGAATAATTAGCTGTAAACCCTTGTGGACTTATGCAAATGCTTTAATTTCATCCCACAATTATATTACAACGAAGTGGATGTTATATCAAGACTTCAGAAGGACTGTGAATTGCTTCAAAAGCAATTTGTGATTTAAATTATTACTTTTGGGATAAAAGAGGTTGTAAATTGATAAATATAAGACAATATAAGATAATGTGAGCAATGGTGAAAGCTGACAATCGTTCAACATATGCAGCAATGCCTACTCTTAGACATTAATGCTCAGAATGCTGCTGCTGTCAGATTTATATGTTAGGCATTCTTGAATGGTGATGTTTCCAGCCGCATGCCATCTGCATAATGAACAATTAGGGCATCCCACTGATATGTTTTCTCTCCTGCTATTTCATTAGTAAAGTCAAAAGTCCTTCCTCCATCTGGGAAGGAGGTCCCAGGAAGGAGCTATAGGCTGGCAGCTTTGTAATTCCAACAGTACCAGGTTCAAGAGGTGGGCATTTCTGGGGCGACAGGCAATCCCCAGAGAATCAAATGGAGACTGGGTTTGGGTAAGTCTGGTCATTGACAGGTGGCAAGCCCCAGTAAAAATGACCAGGTTTCTGCTGCCAGGGATTAGGGTTTAAAAGAGGATAGGACATTTGGAGGCGGGTGGTGGCCTGCCTCCAATGGGCACATGGATCCCCAAGACAATTTTCCAAGATGCCTATGCAGATAGCACCCAATTACTTGCTATGGCTAATGTTCCCTGCATTCCCTTCCTGTCCAATATCAGTATGCCCAGTAAAAACTGTTAGGCAACTGACTAAGAATCTCTTCTGGCATGGGTTAAGGAGTGATGGAAGTGATAAAAGCACTTATTGGCTATTGATTCATCACTTCAATGCCCTAATAGCCCAAGAGTAAAATGGCTGACTGACTCACTGAATTTCCCCTGTAAAACAGGAGACAGAGCCAAGCACTGTATTTTACAAACTCTCTGCTTCCAAAACCAACAACAGGAGACTGTAATATTATGCCCATAAATTGTTAACATATAAATGTACCAGAGACATTGAAAATAGAATCTCCAAATTTGCAACTTTTTATCAGCTGGCTGGAAAAGCAGATGTTTGAAAAAGAAAGCAATTTATGAAGATCTACAGAGACTTGGTAACCAAGCTGATGGAATGTAAATCACATTTTTTTGGAAATATAGTGCAGGAAATATTACTAAAATAGCAAATATAATTACAAAATGAATAGTATATTCCAGAGGCAGGAAATAAAAATAAAAAAAATCTATAGATGAACAA
Source organism: Chiloscyllium plagiosum (assembly GCF_037043375.1). Taxonomy (NCBI): domain Eukaryota; kingdom Metazoa; phylum Chordata; class Chondrichthyes; order Orectolobiformes; family Hemiscylliidae; genus Chiloscyllium; species Chiloscyllium plagiosum. The sequence goes on along the minus strand of NW_028270143.1, from coordinate 50,603,775 downwards.
ATGCAAATAGCATATTATTTTGAGGGTTTTACTTTTTACAGATGTGTGAAAATTTGAATTGTATGCCCTTGAATTAAATTAGTTAGGAAAAAGATATCTTAATAGATAGATGCTGTTGGATTATGTAATTTCTGCAAAATTTAAGAATCGTTGTGCACATAAAATAAAAACAATTGAAATATTAACAAGTTTATGCATGCAATATATCCATTCGTTGTTAATGGATTTTGGAAAAATGACCAAAAATTGCTATTGATGATATAGTACATAAATACTAATATGTTTATGCAATATTTCTCTTTCTGGTGTATAAGAGACAATAACACCATAAGATGTAGGAACAGGAGTAGTCCATCAGTGTCTCAAGCCTACTCTGCCATTCAAAAGGATCATGGCTGATCTGACATTCCTCACATCCACTTTCCTACCCGTTCCCCATAATCTTTGATTCCCACACTGATTAAGATTCAATCTATCACAGCCTTCAATATTCACAATGAGCCCCAACAGCTCTCTGTTCCAATAGGTCAACTTTAAATGACCTTTCGGAACTATAGTGAACAGAAATAAATTAAGATATTTTTATATAATATCTGTTAAAATAAACAAAATTCATTTGCAAAGTTTAATGCATTCAGTCAGAGATAACATAGCTTATTTTAGATCAAACTATGAAGAATACAAGGATGTTACATTTGTCATTTTGTTGAGACCATTGTTATTTTTCTCTTATTTTTCTCAGTTTTAGTTTGGAACTTGAGTTGAAGTTGAGAATTAAACTTAGAACTACAGCTTGTTTTGAAAGGGGAGAGAATAAACACAAATGGTATTGGCCTGGAAATATAAAGCAGCTTAATTACTGCTCTCAGGACATTGTAAATGATTTAGTACTGAGATGTTGCAATGCTCAGGGAGTGGCAGCTTGCTGGATGTTGAATTGGTCAATCAAGGGAGAACTGCTGTTAGGCAGCAAACCACAGAGAATGTGTGAAAAAAAGAGAAAACAAAGAGTGAACTGGCTCTGACTGAGTTTCAGGAAGGAGGCAGCCTTTTGGTTTTGAAGCTTTTGTATTGGGCTGTGTTTAGTTTTGTGAACTCAAATTTCTCTCCAGTTGTCAACTTGTTGAATGTTCTGAGCAAAGAATACAAGTCATAAGAAATATGTTTCCAGAAGACTGCTGATGCTGCTTGCATTAACCAATGACTTTGGAATTTAAGCCAGACATAGAAACTTACATATATATTCATACTAATATATTTCTATATAATAAATTCATTCATTATCCAAGGATTTCATGAAGGCCTGGTCTTCATTGCTGAAACAGGTATTGAACTAGCAAATTACACTTCTTTCATCTTTTAAAAAATTGTTCCTTAAATTTGTGCGTTTGTGTATTTCTGTGTGAGTGAGTGTGATGATTGAAGAAGACTTAGCTTAGATCATAGTAATTAGATTCCCTTATTTATCTGGGTTCTGCTAAAGTGACATTAAATGAAGTTAAGAATTTATTATATTAAGTTATAAACTTGGTGTCCAAGATTTGTTATTTGTAAAGTCTGCTAGGGAACAATTGAGCAAGTTTGACAATCATTGAACCTTTCTATTATACTGTATTGTGACTCCAGTCACAGTGATGCTGATTTGACTTGGCTTTGCTTACTGTCCCTGTGTTGAAACAAATTATAAAAGGAAATTAATGGGCGGGGAACATATTCACATCTTTTATTAAATAAATGCACAAAATTAATACAGACAAAATGTATTTAGAGAATGCACAACTTAGGTAGTCAAGCCAGAGGGCATGATTAAGTGCTGAACCAAAATGAAAATAGGAATTAAGGGCTACATTCAATGCATTATTTGTTAAGGAAAAACAACATAGTGTCAACAGAAACATTTTAAGTCACTCCTTGGTGTTTTTAATGGTTTAGTGACTATTAAAATAGTGGGCAGGTGAATTTCATGCAAAATGTTTGTGCAGCTAATATTGCGCAGCATAATTTTCAATGCATTTATAGTAGCTAAATTAAAGAACAGACTGTCACATTATCAGGCACATACTGGTTCAGTAGAATTAGATAAATGGAAATTGGACTCATTCATAATTCAATGAAGAAGAGAAGGTGTATCTTTAGTTGGAAAAGATGAAACATACTGCAAAAAGACATGAGCTTGTTGATTATCATTTCCACATTTTTCTCCTTCTAAAAGCATACAGTATATTAACTCTTGGAATTGCTTTGGGATTGAGTAAAATCAATTTTTATTGATTAGTTACCAAAAAAATTAACTTTATCATATTCATGTGATTAAACACAATACTGTATGTTCACCTTTCCAAATCATATTGCAGGAAGCCTATTTCACATTTTTAGCAGTAATTGTTGTGAATTCCTGCAAATCTAATGGAAGACAAAAGAAGCTGTTAAATTTGAAAACAAAAATCGAAGAGTTGCAGTCCTCAAGGGAACAGCTGATACTTTTTGTTGGAATGCTAATGGTAAAAACCTGTCAGCTTCACTTAGAACAACAAGTTGTAAAACAGAGAATGGATGTTTCTTCAGTCTTTAAATTCAAAGGTTGCAGTATGAGGAAGGTAATTTTTCCTCTTCGAAATTCCTACACTATCCATGCAGTATCTACAAAGAGCAAAACTCTTGATTGCTTGAGCACCAAGCCAGACCGCCATTGTCAGAAGCATGATCATCTACAGAAACAAGGTGAGTGCACCATACTTGCAAAGCACCATACCTGCAGTACCTGCTCTGATCTATCTGTTAGAATGTTTTCCAAGAGACCTAAAGCCATTTCAAATTCGATACAAACTAATATCTTCAGCTTTAACCAGAACTGTGCAGCAACAACTTGGTTAGTAGGATGATCTGCCATGATCATATTGAATGGTGGAGCAGGCTCAAAGGGCTGAATGTGTGTTGACATAATAAAAGCATTCCAGAATGCTTCATAAGGGTGTTATCAGACTAAAATTGATATTAAGCCACATAAACAAATTGTGACAAGTGAACAAAACCTTAGTCAGAGGTGGGTTATAAGGAGTGTCATAAAGGAAGAGTCAGAGAGAGACATATAGAGATGAATAAATTTAGGAAAGAGATTCCACCTGAAGGCATATGATCACCAGTGGTTGAGGGATGAAAATTAGAAATTCAATTTAAAGAAAAGAAATTTGAGAAAATTACCAATACCAAATAACTCAGGCTGCTGTAGGAGGCAAGGGAGAAAGTTGCAGGGGGAGACATGATATTAATTTTCAAATCCTCTCTAGCCTCAGCAGAGGCTAGAGCTCAGCTAATATGGTGCCATTATTAGAGAGCATGGTAGGGATAAATTAGGGAACCATAGGCCAGTGAGTCTAACATTAGTGCTAGGCCAAACTTTGGAAATAGTTCTGAACAGAATTAATCTCCACTGGGAGACACAAAGATTAATTGAGGATAGCTAACATGGCTTTGTCAGTGGGAAACAGGTCAGACAGGTTTATTTGAGTTTTTCAAGGAGGTAGCTAGGTGTACAGTTGAGGGTAGTGAAGTTGATGAAGTTTACATGGACTTTAGTAAGATTTTTGATATGCTCAAGAAGGTAAGGTCCCATAGGATTCTCATGTGCCAATGTGGTAAAAGGCTCAGCATGACATGGCAAGGCAAGGCAGCAATAGTTTGAGCATGTAGATAAGTGCAAGAATGTACAAGCACCAAGAAAACAAAAAAACAGCAACCCCATTCTGTGAGTTGGGCTCGTGTCTCTGCTGTAACTTTCTCACCAACATACACCCTGCTATGTGCATCTGGGTCTCGTGGGCAGCTTGCCAATTTATTGAGGAGGTGACATGTTGGTTATAATGAATTGGCAGATGCCGGAAGCTACTGTTTGTACATGACAGTTATGTGTCTTTCTTGCCTGTGGATCATGCCCTGAGCATCCATGATGGAGGTCATTTGGAGCACATTACGAGCTGAATCTGCCAACTCCTGCCTCTTGTTTCCTTATTGAGTTTATCTAATGTCAAGTGTATTTGGCAAGTTTGATAAGATGTGAATATAAACAGTAACACAGGATCAGGAATAGGTAATTCAGCCCATGAATCCAACTCCTTCATTCAATACAATCTTGGCTGATCAAACACCTTTTATCCACCTGATTGCCACAACCCTGTATACCACTGGCGCTGGTATACTAACAAGCTCTACACATATTCAAAGACCAAGCTTCAACCAGCAAAGTTCACAATCTGCTGAGTAAAAAAAAGTTCTCCTCATCATGGATCATGTTGGATGCCCTTATTTTTCAATTGTGCTAGCTGATTCTAGACTCCCTAACCAAGAAAAACTTTTTGCCTACATCTCCCCTGTCTTTCCTCCAAGTATTTTGTAAGTTTCAATGAGATCACCTGTTGTTTTTTAATACACTAATGAATACAGGTTCCGTTTCTTCATAGGACGGTCCTGGGAACTTCTGTTGCACTCACCGTTTGGCAATTATATCTTTCCTGGCATAAGGAGACCAAAACTATAGCGATCACTCCAGCTGCAGTCTAAACAAGCTCCTATACAGTTGAAGTAAGACTTCACTAGTCTTGTAGTCAGATCCTCTTGCCGTAAGTACTAGTTTTCCTATCAGCTTGCTCTGTGTCATATGCAATTTGGGGTTTTTGTCCCCATTTGTCCCCAACTCCAAATCTTTGATATAAACCATGAACGGCTGGGGCCCATGTACTAATCCTTACAGAATCCCACTCGTCCCAGACTGCCAATGTGAGAATGACATAATGATTCCTACTCCTTGTTTCTGTCTATTAGCCGATCATGAATCTGTGCAAGTACATTACCTCCTATCCCATCAGCCTTAATCTTTATAACCAGCCACCTTTGGAGGGATTTCATCAAAATCATCAAAATGTATTGCGTCCACTGGCTCTCCTTTATCAATGCTGTTCCTAACATCTTCAAATATCAACAACTAGCTCATCTCTCGATTTCCCATTCACAAAAACATACTCACTATGCCCGATCAGATCAATGTCAACCAGCTGTCTATTTATCCAGTGCCTATCAGTGATATCAGACCAACAAGTGTATAGTCTCCTGTTTTCTCTCTTGTCTCCTTGCACCTCCCCCCCACCCCCTTTCATAGTGGAGTGACATTTGTTAGCTTCCTTTCCACAGGAATCATTTCAGAATCTACAGACATTTGGACGGTAATCACTCATGCATCTTCTTCAATACTCTGGGTTTCATACCATCGGATTCTGGGGATTTAACAACTTTCAGCCCCATTAATTTCTCCAGTACAACCTTTTCACTAAATGCTAATTTCTTTCAACTCCTCATTCTCCCTTGTCACCTCAAGCTCTCGTTCTGGAAGACTAATGGTTTCTTCTTCAGTGCAAACAGTATAAAGTAATCACTTAACTTGTGTGCCATAATGAAGCAAGTTGTGCTGTTAATAAGGTGTTGACAGTCATTAACCCCTGTCATTAGTATTTTGTCACTGCTTATCGAAAATACTGCCATGCTGCATGTGAAAAGTATAAGAGATGGAGTAGATGATCTCGACATAGAGATGGTCCTCGCCACATTTGCCACCAGTTTCTACAACAGACCTTGCCATAGCCCATGTCAATCATTTCCGTGTAAGATTCTGTGCAACAACTCTGACTGACAATGACTAGTTTAAATACTGTCAGTTTTTAGTTAAATCTCAGCAGTACAATAGATATTTTGTTAAAATCATTTTAAATTGCAAGATGCCATGTGGTGCTAGGATTTTGCAGGAGAGAAACAGATTAACATTTTGTGTAGGGAGTTGACAAAAAAATGTGGGTTTTACTCCAGTAAAGGTATAGAGTGAGAATTTCCCATTGGCACCTTGGAATATCTTCCAGGAAAGCTTATTGGTAAGAGATAGTTTTAGCCAAAGATTGCTCACCCAAAGTTCAGCCAGTTTAAACAAATATGAATTGCTTTTCTGACTTTGACCCCTTCTCTGAAATAGAACTTTAGGCTTTTGTGTAATTTCGGGGGACGTTGTTTCCAATAAAATAAAAGGGGAGGTCGTGTCTGACAAATCTGGTAGAATTCTTTGAGGAAGTAATGAGCAGACTTCCAGAAGGCCTTTGATAAAGTGCAGCATAGAAAGTTGCTGAGTAAGATAAGAGCCCATAGTGTTGGAGGCAAGATACTAGCATTAATAGAAGATTGGCTATCTGACAAAAAGCAGAGAGTGGGTAGAAAAACGTCCTTCTCAGAATGGAAGCTGGTGACTAGTATTGTTCCACAAGGGTCCATGTTGGGTCCACAATGTTTCACTTTATACATTAACGATCTGGATGAAGGAATTGCAGGCACTCTGGCAAAGTTTACAGATGATACAAAGATTGGTGGAGAGACAGGTAGTATTGAGGAAGCAGGGAGACTCCAGAAAGATTGAGACAGGTTAGGAGAGTGGGCAAAGAAGTGGCAGATGAAATACAATGCGGGAAAGTGTGAAGTCATGCACTTTGGTAGGTACAATAGAGGCATGGACTATTTTCTAAATGGGGAGAAAAATTCAGAAATCCGAACTGCAAAGGGACTTGGGAGTCCTCGTCCAGGTTTCGCTCAAGGTAAGCTTGCTGGTTAAGTCGGGAGTTAGGAAGGCAAAGCAATGTTGTCATTCATCTCAAGAAGACTAGAATATAAAAGCAGGGATATACTTCTGAGGCTTTATAAGGCTCTGGTCAAACTACATTTACAGTATTGTGAGCAGTTGTGGGCCTATTTCTCAGGAAGGATTTACTGACCCTAGAGTGGGTCCAGAGGAAGTTGACAAGAATGATCCCAGGAATGAAAAGCTTAATAAATGAGGAATGTTTGAGGACTCTGGGAGTATACTCGACAGAGTTTAGAAGGATGAGGGGAAACTTATAGAATACAGAATGGGTTGGACAGACTGGACTTTGGGAAGATATTTCCATTGGCAGGAGAGATGAGGACCTGAGGGCATAGCCTTAGAGTAAAGGGGAGACCCTTTAGAACTGGGATAAGGAGAAACTTGTTTAGCCAGAGTGGTCAATCTGTTGAATTCATTACCACAGAAGGTTGTGGAGGTCAGTTAATTGAGTATATTTAAAACAGAGATAGATAAATTCTTGATTGCCAAAGGGATCCAAGGTTAAGGGGAGAAAGTGGAAAAATGGGGTTGAAAATCCTATCAGCCATGATTGAAAGGTGGAGCAGACTCAATGGGCCGAATGGCCTAATTTCTACTCCTGTGTCTTATGGTCTTAGGGTCTTAAAATGTGTATTATTCAATCCTGGTAATTGTAATTCAAACAGAAGAATTGCAGATACTGAGGTGAGTTCGGATCAATCTTGATTAAGACTTTAATGGTTTGGGATCATCAGTGTTACTGAGGTTTCCTTCCCAAAATTATTCAATCCAAATGTTTACTGTATTTTCCAGATTTTCATAACTATGTGAATTTTAAAACACTTTTATTATCACAATCATTTTGAGCTATTGTGGTTTGCCTAATTACTGCCATTAAACATTTTTACGCAGGGGGGGATCCAAGATGGCGGCGACCCAGCAAGACTGAGTCTATAGTGCTCCTCCCAAGACTTGGGTACAATGGGTCACCCACCCCCTACCACGCTCACCAAATCATTTATAATAGTTGTGTAATTTAATTAGTTGTGTAATATTACATTTAAACAAGTTAATCCTAAGTTAAAATGACTAAAGGGAAGGGAGCCCGCAGCTCTCAGCAAGCAGTACCCCCTCCCCCACCCTCTCCAGCTGCAGCAGAGGCGTCCACAGCCACCCCGGGGGACTTACCAACAGTAACAAGCCTTGCAGAAATGCTTTCCAAGCTTGACTCGAAGATCGATGCCTTTATTGCAGAATCCAGAAATCGTTGGGACTCGCTCTCGGCCGCGCTGCAGAAGCACGACCGAGAAATTCAAGAAATTGAACGCCGAGTCGGAGGGGCGGAGTTAAAGGCCGCGACCTCCGAAAATACCGCTCAATCAGCCGTGGATCAGGTCCGGACTCTCGAGCAGCGAGTCCGGACCTGGGAAAATCATATTGACGACCTCGATAATCGAGGTCGTCGAAAAAATATTTGTTTGCTGGGCCTTCCCGAACGGGAAGAGGAAGGCCAGCTTACAGCATTCCTGGAGCAGTGGCTGCCACAGCTTTTAAATCTGCAAGCTGGATCAGGCCAGGTAAGGGTGGAATGGGCCTACCGGGGTCGCAATACGCGGGCCCGGCTCGAACCAGCGCCCATGCCCGGTCCTGTTCCGGCTGCAGAGTTACAAGGAGAGGCAGATACTCCTAGAAGCCTCTAGAAATCTCGGAAAAGACCCCCAAGCTATGATCTACAAAGGATCCAAGATCATGCTATTTCAGGACTTTTCCCCGGCTCTGGTTCGAAAGAGGAAGGCATTCGACGAGGCGAAGAAGCGTTTAAGGGACTTAAATATTCAATACTCCTTACGCTACCCAGCGACGTTACGCTTTAACCATGAAGGATCTGTATATAACTTTGGATCACCAGAAAAGGCTAAGGAATTCTTGGACTCTCTTAGATAAACTGTAAGACATAATGGATGTTGGTCTGCCTTCCCCCCCCCCCGCTTTGGTTTATATCCCCCCTTTTTTTTCTATTACCTTACTGTTTAATATTATCATGGGGGGTGTGGAGAGGGATTTGATTTTCTCCCCCACCTTGGGGTTGTTTTCTGTTATTATTTTATGTATATATGAGGGATGTATGTATATGTGTGTGTGTATATATATATATATATATAAAAGCTGGGGTGTTTGGTTAATGTTGGTGGGGGGAGGTGGTTACCTTATTTAATTTTACCTCTGTCTCTAGGAGCGGGGTTGTTTTCCCCTTGTTATTGTGTATTATTATATTTAATTATTATTCGTTGAGGTGGTAATTTTATAGTTATATGTTTATATATGGTATTAACATTACCAAATATACCCAGGTGTTGGTATGGGTGGGGGTAGGGTGCTCACTGTTAACTCTAGCTTTGTATTTTATTTGAATTCTCCTCATTTTATTGAGGAGTGCCTGGATCAAGGGTGGGGCATTGGTTGGGAGAGGATATGATGGACTTTTGGAGAGGAAGTGACACCCCCTAGGAACAAGGGGGAAAGTCTCCACTTAGATATGTTTTATTTTTTTTTATTTAGAAATAGTTTTTTACTGTATTGTTGTGGGTGTATTAAAGAGGTTTTATTTTTGTAAATTTTACATGTTCTACGCTCGGGATGTTCTGGATAGGGTTCCCCCTCCCGAGGGGTCTCGGATTGGCCCAGAGGATTATGGTTGATCAGTCGGTTAAGTGGTGCACCTGGAATGTCAAGGGAGTAATTCGCCAGTCAAAAGGAAGAAAATATTATCAAATCTTAAGAAGGAAAGAGTTGATATAGCTCTCCTACAGGAGACACACCTGTCAGATAAAGAACACTTGAAATTACGACAGGGCGGATTTGATCAGGCCTTTTTTTCTTCTTTTAGCTCAAAAAGCAGGGGAGTTGTTATTCTTGTTCGGAATAATTTCCCTTTCAAAATCTTAAAGCAGATAAAAGACGAATCTGGACGATATATCTTGATTAAAGCCCTCATAAATGGAGAGGAATATGGGATTTTAAATTTGTACTGCCCCCCGGCACACCCCTTTAAATTTATAACGGAAGCCTTTTCAAAATTGATGGCTTTTGATGCCCGTCATATAATTATAGGGGGAGACTTTAATTGTATTATGGATCCGGAAATAAATAGGATTCCCAAGAGTACTGCAGGAGTATCTCCCAGATCTAGACAATTGATGGATCTGAACAAAGAATTAGGATTAGTAGATGTATGGAGATGTCTTCATCCACAGGGTAGAGATTTTTCTTTCTATTCTAATCCACATAAATGTCATACCAGAATTGATATGTTTTTTGCCCCCTCGATTTTTTTAAATTCCATATCATCCTGTAAAATAGGTAATATAGCAATTTCTGACCATGCTGCTGTATATATGGAAACTAAGGCGAGGAACAATGGGACATCCCCTCGGCATTGGCATATGGACCCCTTCCTAATGAAAGCTAGTAAATTTGTAAAGTACTTCTCTCAAGAATTTAAAACTTTTTTAGAAATTAATTCAGGTACAGCTAGCAACCCGTCAATGATGTGGGAGACCATCAAAGCTTACACGCGAGGCTTGATCATCTCCTACTCAGCGACCCAGAAGAAATTAAAGGGAGAACAACAGCGTCTGCTTGAAGCCCGCTTAAAAGAGGCTGAAACAGCATACACTGATAGACCTTTGATTATTAAATTGCAAAGGATTACAGCTCTTAGGACAGCTCTAAACACTACGGTTACTCAAACGGCTAAGAGGGAAATATTATTTGCAAAGCAAAGGTTATATGAATATGGCGACAAACCGGGTAGATACTTAGCATTTCTTGCAAAGAAAAAAAAGGCCCCTCAGACTATTACGTCTATCAAGGAAAGTATGGGTATTTTGACTCATGATCACAAAAAGATTAATGCGATCTTTAGAGAATTTTATTCTGAGTTATATAAATCACAGGATTGTGAAGATAGGACGAAGAGGATGCAGTCATTTTTTAAAAATTTGACTTTTCCAGGCCTGACTCCGGAACAAGTATCGGTCCTAAATGCTCCTCTTACACTCCAAGAAATACTTGATGCAATTAGGCAACTTCAAAATGGTAAGGCGTCGGGCCATTGTTCTGTAAAGAATTTACAGAAATACTGGCTGGTCCACTTATGGACATGTATAACTATGCATATAGTCAGGGCTGTCTCCCGCCTTCGCTGAAAGAGGCAAATATCTCTCTTATCCTTAAAAAAGGAAAGGACCCAGAAGATTGTACATCATACAGACCAATATCCTTGCTAAATGTAGATTTTAAAATCCTCTCTAAAACATTAGCACTGAGACTAGAAAGGATACTGCTACATATTATAAAGGAGGATCAGACGGGGTTTATTAAGGGCCGTAGATCATCCAATAATGTTAGAAGGGCTCTGAATATGATTCAAGCTTGTCATCAGGGAAAGATACCAGGAGTAGTGGTTTCATTAGACGTGGAAAAGGCATTTGATAGGGTCGAATGGTCATATTTGTTTTACACATTGGAGAGGTTTGGCGTTGGACAGGTGTTTACCAAATGGGTCTCAACATTGTATAGTGATCCCAAAGCAGTAGTGGTTACCAATGGATTAGGTTCGGATAGCTTCAGTGTGGGTAGGGGCTGCCGTCAGGGATGTCCCCTCTCGCCATTGTTATTCACGCTAATAATTGAACCACTAGCAGAAGCTATACGAGCTGATCCTAATATAGTGGCCCCAAGGATTGGTACAGGTAAACATAAAGTTACCCTTTATGCAGATGATGTTCTTCTATTCCTCAGTAACCCTTTGATGTCCATACCTCACTTAATCCAAGTTATTAATACATTTAGTGCATTCTCAGGCTATAAAATTAATTTTTCAAAATCGGAGGCTATGCCAATGGGTGGCCTTGCTATGATACCCCGCTTAGCGGACGGATCCCCATTTCCCTTTCGCTGGTCCCTGGAGGGCTTCTTATATTTAGGCATTTTTATTACTCCAGTATTTGGTCAGTTGTATAAGGCTAATTTTGTGTATTTATTGGAAAGGATAAGGCAGGACCTCCAGCGATGGGGAGACCTACCAATTTCCTGGTTGGGTAGAATAGCACTAATCAAAATGAATGTCCTGCCCCGTCTCCTATATCCTATGAGAATGCTTCCGGTGATGCTGCTGAGGACGGCTTTATGTAAATTATATGGCTGGCTGGGTTCCTTTATCTGGAATCATAGGCGGCCCCTCATTAAGCTGAAGAAGCTACAGCTTCCACAGGCAAGGGGTGGATTGGACTTCCCAGACTTTAGGAAATATCAGTTAAGTTCCTTATTAAGTTACATAGCTGATTGGGTCTTGTCTGATCCACAATCAATCTGGTTGGACATCGAGGCTTCTCAAGTAAAATACCCACTTATTAACCTTTTATTCTCAGACAAGAGGAAAATCATTACAGATCACTGTAAAAACCCTATAATACTAAATACAATCAAGGCTTGGAATATAATGCGGCAAAATGAGGGCAATTCACATAAAATATCCCCCTATGCACCGATAGTGGGAGCATGGGGTTAACAGATGCCACTTTTAAACTCTGGAGATCCAGGGGTATCTCATGTCTAGGGGATCTATTTAAAGATGGGGTCCTGATGTCTTTCGAACAGCTGCATCAGAAATTCAGATTACCCAATGGAGACCTCTTTCGATACTTCCAAATTCGAGATTATATACAGAAGAAGACTACGTTATTAGATAGTCTTTATAAATCCGATAGAGAATGTAGTGTCCTATGACCAGTGGGGGTATCTTCCGTCAGTACTATTTATCATTTACTACATGATGAAGTATCGGGAGATATGGATAATCTGCTAAAACATGGGATCAGGATTTGGGACTAGAAATCTCCACAGAAACGTGGAGTGATATTTGGGAAAATGCTAGAAGAATTACTATTTGTAACAGAACCCAGGCTATCCAGCTGAAGATACTTCATAGGGCCCATATAGCACCGGTTCGATTGGCAAAATTTAAGGCAGGAGCATCTCCAATGTGTCCTAAATGTAAAATAGAGGTGGGCACTCTTGTACATAGCTTATGAACCTGTCATAAGATCCGTAGATATTGGACTAAAGTAGCAAGTACCCTGACAGAAATTTTAGGAACGGAAATTAAAGTGGACCCTGTGTCTCTCTTCTTGGGCTTTTCGAACTTTCTCTCCCTGGACACGTACGGGAAGAGACTATTTTCTATTCTTTCTTTCTGTGCAAGGAAAAATATTTTGGTGAACTGGGCGGCTGAGTGCCCCCCTGGACTTTCAAATTGGCACAGACTAATTATGGAATGTATTCCCCTTGACTTCCTTACAAATATGGTGCACCGAAAGATCGAATTATTTTATAAAATATGGCAGCCCTTTTTGAATTACATAAATACAGATATTTCGGCTATCCTAACAAGGGCTTTTATTTAATTGAGATTACAAACCTGGCTGGTCCGGGGCCCCTCGGGGGAGGAATCCCGCACGAATACTGGTTTTATTATATCTGATGCTAACACATCCCGAGCATGTAAGAGACTTAAATATACACTCTGGTTAGATTAGTAGATAGTTGAGTTTTGTTTGTTTCTTTTCTTTTTTTCGGTTTTTGTTTGTTTTGTTTTTTTTTGTTAAATTTTGACTATTGTATATTTGAGCTAATTGTATATCAATGTTTATATCTGAGAGTTTTGTTTATTTTTGTAAACTTGTAAAAATGTTAAATTTCTAATAAAAATATCTATATAAAAAAAAACATTTTTACGCAAAGTGAATCCTGTACGTTAATATCCAACTGTGACTTTTAAGTAGTCTCTTCAGAGCAAATTGCATTACAGGAACTTTTAAGTTCTGATATTGGTCTGCAAATACAACCAGTAACATAATGTGGGTTGCTGTTGATTTATATGTATTTTTATCACACTTCTGCTTTTCTTGGTGCTCATTCAGCAACTGGAAAAGTGGCAAGGTAGGAGACCATGTCAATCTCACCACAACTCTCAGGAACAGTAACCAGGGTGATTTTCCTTCAACAGACAGACTCAATTTATCACAGAGTAAGATCAGTGAGTATGTTGGGATAAATTTCTTTTACGGTTTCAAGGGGACGCCTTAAAACCTGCTGTGCCAGCAGTAATTTATTGCATTGTCCACACAGGAATAGCAACAGCATTGTGAATCGTTTAAGGTATATTTTAGTCAACAGTGAAAGATATAGCTGGCATTGTGCTGCTCATACTATATTGGAAGACTCATGTAACACATGCTTGCCATTTCAATATGTTTTGGTACCTCGTTTCTTAAAGACATGTGGCTATGATGTGATTGCAGACAAACAAAATTTTCCAAATACTTTAGATTCAGTGCACTATACACACTTTTTATGCGGCATACATAACTGGCAGTATTAAGATTTAAAATTCATTATACATTTGGTTGTACACTACCTGTTCTGACCTATTTCCACTTTTGTTCGAAGCTTGAAACTGATTTAGAAAATGGCCATTTAGTTTCTTAACAAAAAAAAATTCCTTGTTCCAGAATTTGGGACAACTTCTTTACTGCAGCTTTGAGACAAGTTGTGAAAACTTTCAGATCTCTCTTTGATCTGTACTGGACTGTATTTTTCTAAATTGCTGAGATACACAAGATTTGGATTGGGTGGAAATGTATATGTGGTCTGAAATGAACATATAAAGTATTTATTTTAGAATTGCAAAATTATTTTTAACTCTCAATTGTCCTTGATCTATTGGACTCCAGTACTTTCATAATTACCATTCTGTTATTCTAAACCATGTTTGTATATAGATCAGAAAGAGTTAATATTGACCACTGTAGCAGTGTTTTCTGTGTGTTATATGTACTTGTGGGCAGATTCGCTCAAGATCTCAAAAGAATCAGACCTAACATTTGGATTGCTTGGAAGTCTTTGTAATGATGACCATCTTAGCAATGTAAGTTGTAATTGGTAGCTAATTTTCAAAGGCTTTGGGATTTGAAAATATTTTGGCAATAATACTGAGAGTTGAGCTCCAAAATTTGCCATGTCCCTCGTTAGGTTATCCTTTGTACACTGGAGTATACCTGATGATGTGAAAACTGCTCGAGCATATCATGCCCACAAACAACAGAACAAATCCAACCTGGCCAATTACCACCCATCATTTTACACTCAGTCATCAGTAAAGTGGTGGAGGGTGTCATCAAAAGTGTACTTGCTTAGTAATAACCTGCTCACTGAAGTCCAGTTGGGTTCACTAAGACCTCTCAGCTCCTAACCTCATTACAGCATTAGTTCAAACATGGACAAAAGAGCTGTATTCCAGAGATGAGGTGAGAGTGATGCCCTTAATGTCAAGGCCCTTAGTGTTCTGAAGAAGAGTTACACCTAAAATATTGACTTCTCCATCTCCTGCTGCTGTCTGGCTTGCTATGTTCTTCAAGCTTCTTGCCTGTCTATTAACGTCAAGACCATATTTGACTTAGTGTGACATGAAGGTGTCCAGGTAAAGCTGGACTCAATGGAAATTCAAGGAAAGCTCGCTGGTGGTTGTAGTTATGTATAGCTCAAAGGAACATAATTGTTGTTGAAGATTAGTCATCTCAGCTCAAGGACATCACAGTAGGAGTTCCTCAGGAGGTTGGGCTAAGTTCAACCATCTCCAACTGCTTCATCCATGATCATCCCTCCATCATAAGGTCAGATGTGGGGGTGTTCACCGATGATTGCACAATGTTCAGCACTATTCCTTGGATATTGAAGCATTCCATGCTCAAATGCAGAAAGATCTGGACAATATCCAGCTTGTGACAATAAACGTTCATTCCACACAAGTATCACATCATCTCCAACAAGTGAGAATCTAATTATCATCCCTCAACATTCAAGAGTATTACCATTTGCTGAATGCAATGCTATCAACATCCTGGAGGTTACCATTTGACCAGAAGTTGAACTGGACTAGCCATATTAGAACTAAGAATAAAAAAGCAGGTCAGGAGGTAGGAATCCTGCAACAAGTTTCTAACCTCTTGACTCTCCAAAACCTGTCCACCATCTACAAGTCACAAGTCAGGAGTGTGATGGAATATTTTCCACTTGGCTGGATAAGTGCAGCTCCAACAACATTTTACAGGCTTGACACCATCCAAAACAAAACAGCCCAATACACAAATGTTTACTCACTCTACTGCCAATGCTCAATAGCTGCATTGTGTACCATCCATTGACGCACTGCAGAAATTCACCAAAGCTCCTTAGGCAGCACCTTTCAAATCTACAATCACCACTATCTAGAAGCCAAGGAGATCAAATACAAGGAAAAACCACCATCTGCCAATTTCTTTCCAAACCATCCATTATCTTGACTTGGAAACATATCACTGTTCCTTCACTGTCACTAGGTTAAAGTCTTGAAACTCTCTCCTTAACAGTAGTGTACGTCTACTCACATTTAGCAGTCTACAGTGTTCAAGAAGGCAGCTTACCATCATATTTTCAAGAGTAATGAGGGATGGTATATAAATGGTGTTGCAACCAGTGAAACTAACATTCTCTGAATGAAAATAAAAATGTTTTTCTTGTAAACAACAAGAAGTTCTTCTAGTTAGGCAAGAAAATGGTTTTTCTGTACCACATTACACCCACTAGACTGTGTATGAACAAATGAAACAGGAACAGAAGCAGATATATTACCCCCAATCAACAAGATAATAGTTGATTCATTTGTATTTCAAATTCCACATTTTCATCTACTTCAGATAGCCTTTTATTTCTTTGCCTAACAAGAATTCATTTACGTCAGCCTTTAAAATATGTAATGAACCTGCCTCCTCTACCTCTGACGCAGAGAGTTCCAAAGCTTCCTAACGCACTGAGAGAAAAACTTTATTGTCATCTCAGTCCAAAATGGGTATCAATAATTTTAAATCTAGTTCTGAATTTACCCATCAGAGGAAACAACCTTTCTAATTCCACCTTATCAGGATCTTTTACCCTTCAGTAAAGTCACCCCCTGTCCAACTTATGCTCACAAGATAAACTAATCATTCCCAGTTTCAATTTAGTATACCTCCTCTGATCCACCTCCAATGCACTTACTTCACTCCTTAATAAAGGAGTCCAACATTGTATACAGTATTCGAGACATGGTCTCACCAGTTCACCAGAATTTTCTTAGAACACCTCAATCAGAAGAGTATTTTATGACTTTCCAACACTAAGTGGATGGTGACAATGATCATCATGCACACTATGTTAAATTGTTTATCCCATACAACACAACCCTGAAAGTTTTGTTCATTTCTGTTCATCTGGAGTTAGTAATATTACTGAAATTCTCATCACCTTAGTTCCCTCCAGCCACAATAGCCTCCAGTTATATTCTTAACATGTAGCACTCACGTGGGCCTATTGTGTTATAAAATAGTTCTAATCAACTTGTTGAGACATGTTATGTCACTCTTCCAGAATAGGTGGTATGTGAACCCTGACCACCTACCTAAGAGGTAGTCAACAACTATGTGATAAGACTCTCAAATATTGCCATATATTGGCTTTTCTTGTCTGCTTACTTCGAGTCTCTTGCCCCTTGAATATTTGAGTAGCCTCCTAGACTCCAATTTGTTTCAGCTAGAATCCTGTTTCCTTTATCCTTTCCTTACACTTGCCTAAATATTTGTCTGTTGCTGTTCCTCACAGGTCTTTAAGTTTAGCTTATCTCCTTGATACAATCCTTTTTTTATTCTAGAAGGATTCCCAGTTACCTATGAAATTACCAACCTGCTGCATGTTTATCTTCTGAATTATTTTGTTGGGGCTCATTTCAATTCTCAAACACAACCAAAAGATTTGCCTCTATCCTCTACCTTTGGTCTTAGAGCCAATCATCATACACGTGCTTCAAAGTCCCCAGCTCTAGCAACACATCATGCACTCCTACTTCGATTATTGATTGTCCTCAGGTGGCTCCTTGTATATTGTCTCTAACTTTCCTGATGTGCACTGCTCAACTTCGGAAAAGAAAGCCACAATTTTGAAGATAATGTCCATGTGAAACAGGCAATTTTTTTTGTCAAGGTAATGTGATAGTTTTGAGTCACATCTCTGAGATTCCACAAACTATCTTGGTCCATACTGTTCCCTCTGATTTTCAAAGTGCCTTAATTTCTGAGACATTGGAGGATATAATAAGAAAATGTTTGCCATCCATTGTCTAATGTACTGACTAAATAACTTCCCATATTTCTTCTTTTTACTTTAATTTATCCTGTAATTCCATCACTTCATACCTAGTACTATGCATTCACCCTTAAGAATCTCTTCTTTTCTGACATAATTTGAAATATCCTGTGCATTGCTCTCTAGTGTCACCTTTTTTAAGTATACTGATTAATAGTCAGTTATCGCAACTGTTTGCATCTCTATTCTATTTGTTTTTCCTTACTTGTGAACTTTTGCACAGCAAATATTTGTCAGGAACTTCATTCTGAGTTTCCTTCTCTTTGTTGTTTTGACTTCTGGTATTTCTGTCCCTTCATAGCCTTTTCTGGTTTCACTTGCTATTTAATTCCGCTATTTTTCTCTGTCTCATAGCTCCTTCTAACTTTGAGTTCCCTCAGGCTATATGAGACTGTTTTATGCATCAAAGTTCTGAGTTTTAATGGCTGTTTAATGTGTATTATTTCAGGTGACCCCTTTTATCATTAGAACACATTTGTGGGTGGCACGGCGGCACAGTGGTTAGCACTGCTGCCTCACAGCGCCAGAGACCCGGGTTCAATTCCCGCCTCAGGCGACTGACTGTGTGCAGTTTGCACGTTCTCCCCGTGTCTGCGTGGGTTTCCTCCGGGTGCTCCGGTTTCCTCCCAAAGATGTGCGGGTCAGGTGAATTGGCCATGCTAAATTGTCCGTAGTGTTAGGTAAGGGGTAAATGTAGGGGTATGGGTGGGTTGCGCTTCGGCGGGTCGGTGTGGACTTGTTGGGCCGAAGGGCCTGTTTCCACACTGTAATCTAATCTAATCTAATCTAACAGTTGAGATGTTTCCAAAGAATCAGATTAATGCTATCATAATGAATTTAAAACCAATTTAATGAATTTAAAACTAAATAATTATATTGTTTCAGTCAATAGATAAGAAACTATTTTTAACTAAGACAAAGTGAGGAAAAAGCCAAGATGGATGCCAGAGACACTCAAGCAAGTTATGTTTAACTCTTGGAAATAAAAGCAAGTTGAATCCCATGCTGGGATTTTCTTTTATTTCTCCAGGTTATTAGATGAGACTGCTGCATTAGTGATCTAATTATCTAATTTTGGGTGACACGGTGTCTCAGTGGTTAGCACTGTGGCCTCACAGCGCCAGGGACCGGGTTTGATTCCCACCTCGGGTAACTGTGTGGAGTTTGTACATTCTCGCTGTGTCTGCGTGAGTTTCCTCCCACAGTCCAAATATGTGCAGGTCAGGTGAATTTGCAATGCTAAATTGCCCATAGTGTTAGGTGAATTAGTCGGCAGTAAATATAGGGTCAGGGAATGGATCCATTTGGGCTACTCTTCAGAGAGTTGGTGCTGACTTGTTGGGTCAAAAGGCCAGTTTCCATACTGTAGGGGATCGAATCTAATCTCACATCACTACACTACTGGTCTCAATAAATTTTCCAGAAATTGGAATTGTGCTGTTCCTCCAGTCCTGTCCTTCTCAGGAATTGTGTGCAAAATGTTCCTAAATTACAAAAAAAGTGTTTGTTGTTATTTCACAGGATAGTGATTTTGACAGCTCTTTGAGAATTCTTGTTTTATGTATTATCCACAAAGTTAGTGACAAATTGAAGTTCGTATACACATTTCTCAAAACCACTTCTATTTAATTAATGTAACTTGTCATTATGCAGCCACCTCAGACAAACGAATATCCCCAAGACCAGAAAGTTGGCTGAAGTAAGTAGGTCATCTTCTTGACAGGCAGAAATCTAGTCCCCTACACTCCTTCAATGAAACAAAAATCTAGGACAAAATATCTGGGATACCTGCTGCTGCAAGTACATCGTGCATCTCGTATTCTTAATCCTTCTGTGCTACAAATGTAATTTCGGCGCAAGAAATGCAAGTTTTGAGATAACTTCATGGATATTATGGGCTTTAATTCCAAATATGATGTCATCAAATCATAGTCTATTTCTCACATATTGCTTCTGCCTTTTCTTTTCAACTTTCATAGCATCGGTACTATGGATCACAGCAATTTGCTTTAGTTTCTCGGCTAAAAAAAAGACCTTCCTCAGAACACTAACAACAAGCATAAAGCTAGATAAAAAAGTTCTATATTTTATAATTAGATCCATGGCCAGTAGTTAGGAAATTAGATCATGAGTGTATAGCTTTTCTCTGTACTGAATGTGGCATATGCTTATTGTTTTTTAAAAATGCTTACAAAGGAATTGCTATTAGGATACCATTTGAGACAATTATCTGTTAAATTTTATTAATAATATCATTGCTGTCTCAACCTGGAAGTTACATTAGATAATATTGCTTATTAAACAGGATTTTTACAATAATGGTGATATAAATCAGCTTAAGTGGCAGTCTGTTAATAGGATTCAGCTCTGACACTGATATTTTCAGAATGTTCATTGTATGTAGTGGAGCATTATAATATCGTACAACATTCATTTCTTCCTTCTCCTTTATGGTAGTTAAAATAAATCTTATCAGTACATTTTTATTTGTTCAATAATGACATTTAAATATCACTGCCAAGGCCAGCAATTATTGCCCATCCCTAACTGCCCATGAGAAGTGGTAATGAGCCAATTTCTTGGACTGTTGCAGTCCATGTGGTGGCAGTGAAGGGAGTTACAGAATTGTGCACAGAGATCCGGTCAGAAGTTAACCCTGAAAGTAACATGTATTTCTATAATGGCACTAAAATGTGTTACTATCAAGCAATTCTTCAGACTGTAATCAAAAACATAAACAGAAATTGCTGGAAAAGCTCACCAGGTTTTCCAGCATCTGTGGATAGAAATCAGAGTTTGTTTTAGGTCGAGTGACCTTTGCACAAAACTCCCAGGTCTTCAGACTGTATTGTTTGTCGTAGAGAACAAACGAGTAAAATGTTGAGAGAATTATCTACATTTATTCTAAAGCAAATTGTTGCAGATGTTAGAAATCTGAAATTAGAACAGAAAATTCTTAACATTCAGCATGTACAAAAGGCAATGAACATTAAGCTCCGCCCAGAATTATATGCAAAGGTGGTGACCGCACCACTCCAGCTGAAAATTCAAGGGCACACTCATTGTGTTTACCAACGCTGTCCACCCCCAATATGGGAGGATGGCTTCAGAGAGCACCAGGCAATCAACAATAGCAGTGTCCTTGACTCAATAAAAGCACTGACACAAATGCAATTCACAAAAACTACTGTTTCAAACAAAGACTCAACCATTTTCTGGTTTGACACTTCAATCAAAATAACTATCCTTCACATTTTTACTCGCTTAATGGCATTAGGATAGTAACAGAATTGCTATGAGTTTAGATTTTTTACTTATTTTTGTTTTGCGCAAACATGTGCCATTGGGGTGGATATAGCTGCAGGCATCAAATCTCATAATAATTTACAATGCATTTGGGAATAAATTTGATGCTTACACAATAATAATAAAGTTGCTCATTTAAATATTTGAACTATGCTACCATTGGTTTGTACATGTGATGTGAGCACCATGAAATTTGGGAGCGTGAGAATTGCATTTAGCAAAATTGTTGCTACTACCTCATCAGATTGGAAGGGTAAGTTTAATCATTTTGCTATGAATTTGAAATTTTATTTTTGGTATTATATCTTTAACATATTGCAACATTAGGCTAATAAATTAATTTTCTTGAAGCACTGAGCAGGGTTTTCTATGTTTGCATAAAAAAGGGTGGTGAGTGTTGGAAGGTTTTGGAACCTTCTGTGGAATCAATAACCTAACAAGATTCTGTCTTGATATAAAACAAGGAAATGCAGATGCTGGAAAACTGAAACAAAAACAGAAGTTGCTGGAGAAACTCAGAAATTCTGGTAGCATCTGCGGAGAGAAAGCAGAGTTTATCTTTCGTGTCCAGTGACCCTTCTTCAGAAGTGACCATTTTCTCTCTTTCCTGGGGTGACTTTGAATTTGAATAGGGAAGCCATGATGTGGAGGAGCCAGTGTTGGACTGGGGTGGACAAAGTTAAAAATCACACAACACCAGGTTATAGTCAAACAGGTTTATTTGCAAGTACAAGCTTTTGGAGCACTGTTCCTTCATCAGGTAGCTGTGGAGCAGGATCATAAGATACAGAATTTATAGCAAAAGGTTACAGTGCCATGGAACTGAAATTTTATGACACTGTAGTCTTTTACTATAAATTCTGTGTCTTATGGTCCTGCTCCACTGCTACCTGATGAAGGAGCAGCGCTCCGAAAGCTAATGCTTTCAGATAAACCTGTTGGACTATAACCTGGTGTTGTGTGATTTTTAACTTTGCATAAGGAACACATTTTTGAATTTTTGGGTAAATATTCAAATAGTGTTAGAGTTAAGGGAAAGAAACCATTGTTTCGCTACAAGGATTGTTACTGGGTCCATTGCTTTTTGCCATTAAATAATGATTGTATATGAACCTCAGAGGTATAATTAGTAAGTTTGCAGATGACACCAAAATTGGAGGTGTTGTGGACAGCAAAGATTACCACATCAGAGTACAATATGATCTTGATCAGATGGGCCAATGGGCTGAGGAGTAGCACATGGAGTTTAATATAGATAAATATGAAGTGCTGCATTTTGGAAAGGCAAATCAGAGCAGGACTTATATACTTAATGGTAAGATCCTGGGGAGTGTTGCTGAACAAAGAGACCTTGCAATGCAGGTTCATAGTTCCTTGAAACTAGAGTCTCAGGTAGATAGGATAATGAAGAAGGCGTTTGGTATGCTTTCCTTTATTGGTCAGAGCACTGAGTACAGCAGTTGGGAGGTCATGTTGTGGCTTTACAGGACATTGGTTAGGCCACTTTTGGAATATTGCGTGCAATTCTGGTCTTCCTATCGGAAGGATGTTGTGAAACTTGACAGGATTCAGAAAAGATTTACAAGGATTATGCCAGAGTTGGAGGGTTTGAGCTATAGGGAGAGACTGAACAGGCTGGGGCAGTTTTCCCTGGAGCGTCAGAGGCTGAGGGGTGACTTTATATAGGTTTATAAGATCATGAGGGTCATGGATCAGGTAAATAGACAAGGTCTTTTCCCTGGGTTCAGGGAGTCCAGAACTAGAAGGCTTAGATTTAGGGTGAGAGGGGAAAGATTTAGAAGGGACCCAAGGGGCAACATTTTCACGCAGTGTGTGGTACATGTATGGAATGAGCTGTCAGAAGAACTGGTGGAGGCTGGTACAATTACAATATTTCAAAGGCTTCTAGATGAGTATATGAATGGGAAGGTTTCGAGGGATATGGGCCAAGGGCTGGCAAATGGGATTAGATTAATTTAAGATATCTGGTCGGCGTGGACGAGTGGGACAAAGGGTCTGTTTCCGTGATGCATATTTCTCTGATTCTATGAACCTAAAGTCCTAAATTCCAAGTTTCCCAAGTATGGAACTTGTTTCACAACCTGCCAGCAATTCAACGTTGGCACCAAAATGAGTGCACATCAGGAAGAATTACTTCAATAAAATCATTTGGCTAGGAAGCTCCATTCAGTGAAACTGAGGAATGTTGACCATGCCCTTTGTGAGACTTCACAGTACTTCTTCTTTGAGTGCTATTTCTACTTAATGGGTGATTGCCAGTATTTTGGAATGCAAAGTGGAATGAGTAAATAAAGTAACAAGGACAAACTATATTCACTGTATTGCATTATTGAAAATAGCTGACTTCTTGAAGACCACAGCTTCCCAGTATATAGTACATGCTACCAAAATGCAGTGGGATGCACCTGAAGAATATTGTGACTTTATCATATAGAGAGATCCTCAATGCAGGCTGAATGATAGTAGACCTCAGATCGGAATCTAGACTTCAAGTTGATATATTACTTTCCAGAACAGTGTATCGGTTCGGAAGTTTTGAAGGTTAATCATCTCAGTCCAAGGACATCGCTGCAGAAATTCTTCAGGGCAAGGTGCTAGGCCTAACCATCTTCAGCTACTTCATGAATAAACATCCCTCCATCCTGAGGTCAGAAAAGGGGGACATTTGTTGATGTATGCACAATGTTCAAAATTATTTGTATCTCCTTAGATACTAAAGCAGCCCAAGTCCATATGCAATAAGACCTGGTCAACATCCAGGCTTAGACTAATAAGGACCAAGTAACATTCTCATTACAGAAGTGTCAATCAATGATCATCTCCAAAAAATGAGAATCTAATCATTACCGTTTGACATTCAATGGCATCATCATCATCACTGAATATGATCACCATCCTGGGGGTAATATAATGGTCGTTTCACTGGGCTAGTAATCCAGAATTCCAGGCTCCAGGCCTTGTTTTGGGGACAAGGGTTAAAATCTCACCAAGAACAATGGTGAGGTTTGAATTCAATTTAAAAAAACAAAAAAAATCTTGAATTTTTAGTTGGCTTAACAATGGACATGTAACCACTGCCATTTGTTGGAAAGACCCTTCTGATTCAGTAGTGCCCTAGAGATAAGGAAATTTACCATCCTGCCCAGTCAGGTCTATATGTGACTCCAGACCTATCGCAATGGGCAGCAAGGTGGCGTAGTGGTTAGCATTGTTGCCTCATAGCACCAGGGACCTTGGTTCAGCCCCACCTTGGGTGACTGCCTGGATGGAATTTCCACATTCTCTCCATGTTTGCATGGGTTTCCTATAGTGTCCAGGGTTGTGTAGGCTAGGTGGATTAGCCTTGGGAAATGCAGGTTTACAGGGATAGAGTAGAGGTAGGTTTGAGTGGGGTACTCTTTGGAGGGTTGGTGTAGACTTAATGGGCCAAATGACCTTCTTCCGCACTGTAGGGATTCACAGTGGTCAATTTTTAACTGTCCTCTGGGCAATTGGAGATAAACAATAAATGTTGTCCTCACCAGTGATACCAACATCCTGAGAATGAATGAATAATAAAAAAAAACAGATGAGACATGCATGCTATGACCAGAAGAGCAGGTCAACATTTGGGAATTCTGTGGTGAGTAACTCACTTCCTGTCTCCTGTTAACTGGATGATTCCAGCTCCAATATCATTCAAAAAAAAAGCTCACTACCATCCAGGATAAAGCAACCCACTTGATTGTCATCCCAGCTACCATCTTTAACATATAATCCCTTCACCACTGACATTTGGTGGCAGCAGTATACACATCCAAATGACACACTGAAATAAATGACCAAGACTCCTTTGACAGCATCTACTAAACACATGATCTCAACCACCTCAAAATGCATGGGCAGCAGATGCAGAGAACAACAAAATATGCAAATTCCCCTCAAAGGCTTCTACAATTCTGATTTGGGACTATTTGGGAATTCTGTGGTGAGTAACTCACTAACCGAACCCCACCCATCCATTCCCATCAGCACTATAAGTGTTCCTCCATGCCAAGAACTGCTGTGTTTCAAGCAGACCGATCAGCAGCACCACCACTGTCAGCTCAAGGGCAACTAAAAGTGGGTAATAAATGCTGGTCTAACTAGCAATGGCTGCAATCTCTGAGCAAATAAAACATTTTAAAAATTCAAACTTTACAGAAAAAAGAAACATAATTATCTAAAAATTTGTCTCTTTCTAATGTGTTGTTTTAAGTTATTGGGACATAGGAACACAATTAGGCCATTCAGCCCCTCGAGCCTGTTCCGCTATTTGGTGAGACGATGGCTGATCTGTGGCCCAATCCATATACCTGCCTTTGGCATGTTTCTTAACACCTTTGCTTTACAAAAAATACCTATCTCAAATTTTAAAACTAATAACCGATCCAGCACCAATTGCCATTTGTAGAAAAGAGTTCCAAATATCCACTATGCTTTGTGTGTAGAAGTGATTCCTAACATCTCTCCTGAATTGTCTGGCCCTAATTCTCAGGTTATGTCCCTCGTTCAATGAATCCCCAAACCAGTGGAAATAGTTTATCTTTATTTGCTGTGTCTTTTCCAATTAATACCTTGAGACTTTAATTTAGCACTTTTAATGTTCCAATGTGAAGAGAAAATAGGCCTAACTTGTATATTGTCTCCTCATATCTTAATCTCTGAAATGCAGGTATCATTCTTGTAAACCACAGATACATTCTCTCCAAGGCTAATACATTTTTCCTAAGATGTGATACCCAGACCTGCTCACAGTACTCCAAGTATTTGTCAAACCAGAGTTTTGTATAACTGCAGCATAACGTCTGCATCTTGTCCTCCAGTCCCCTAAGTATAAAGGCTTAGCATTCCATTAGCTTTTTGATTATTTTCTGCACCAGTTCCTGACATTTGCAATTTTAAAAATGTATCTAACTTCTAGTTTGCCACAATGCCAAGCTAACTTTCTACATTTCTAGAGGATGAAAGGGAATGAAGAATGATCACTACTGAGCCCAAGGCTCGAATGGACAATGCTGTACTTCGCTGCTTGAGCATTAGATAAGCTTTGTTGCTATTGGTGACTGAGGCAGTGGTTTTGAATTTGGTATTATATTGAAATCAAACTAGCATAGCTGTCTACAAATTGATCAAACATCTGACTGTCCTCACCTTGAGCGTATTCAATTATGGTGCATCCACAACACTCTGAGGTAAATAACTCCAAAGGATCAAAATACTAACTGAAGAATTTTCTCCTTCTACCAATCGTAAAGAATTGGCCCCTTATTCTGACACTGCTGCCTTGTTCATGTTTTGTTTGAGAGTGTTGAAGGGTTGAGTGTTGAGCTTGAGTGCTTTGATTAGACCACTACTCATTCTTCTGAACTACAGAGAATTCAGATCCAATTTACTCAACCCCTGACCAAAGGACAATTCTCTCATCCCAAGAACCAATCTATTGAACCTTCACTGCCCCACCTCCAAAGAAATTACATCCTTTCAAAAATATAAAGGTTACAATTGCACAGAGTATTCCAGGTGTGGTCTCATTGAAGCCTGTCCAATACTAGCAAAACATATTAAATCTTGTCCCTTGAATTAAAAGCCAAAATGTAATTTGCTTTTCCAATTGCGTGCTGTTACAGTATGCTCACATTTGGTGCTCTTTCCAATTATAGCAAAATGCCTCTGAACATCGATATTTGCCAGTTTCATGTATTTTATAAAATATTCTGCTCTTTTTCTTGACAACAAAATGCAGAATACTCAATATTTCACTTTGTTGCTCATCCAAGTAACCTATCTGTATCTCTTTGTAGCATCTTTACATTCTCTTTGGAGCTTGCATTTCCACTTGGCTTTGTATTGTCAGTAAACTTGGATACATCACTTCCTGTCTCTTGTGTAAGTCATTTATTTGGACCTTAACTAGCTCAGGCTCCAGCACAGGCCCTTGCAGCAATCAGAAGGTTGTGAGTCATAGAGTCACAGACTCACACAGCATTGAATCAGATCCTTCAGTCCAGCTAGTCCATGCCGACCATGTTCCCAAACTAAATTAGTCCCTTTGCTTGCATTTGGCCCATATCCCTCCAAACCTTGAAACTCTTTGCCAGAGTAAGCTGAGGGGGCAAAGTCCTTGTGTCTGTTTAAAGCTTAAATAGATATTAGATGATATTTAGATAGATAGACAGCTGGATGGATGGATGGATGGATGGATGGATGGATGGATGGATGGATGGATGGATGGATGGATGGATGGATGGATGGATGGATGGATGGTTAGGTAAATTCTTGATCAGTTGGGAATCCAGAATTTTGGGGAAAATGGATATGAGGAATGTTGGATCAGCCATGATCCTATTGAATGGCTGAGCAGGTTCATGGGCCAAGCAGCCTACTCCTGTTTTGATTACTTATAGTATTATGATCTGACTCCACTGAAACCAGGTTGTCAGTTGAAAATGCCCCAGTTTAGTTTATTCTTTGCTTCTTGTTCATTAACCAGTCCTCAATCTGTGCTAATAACCCCCACTCCATGAGCCCTAATCTTCTGTTCAAGCTGCAAATAAATCTGGGATTAAGAA